>NC_045139.1:22921460-23276317 GCF_008831285.2 Nymphaea colorata | reverse complement strand
TCATGTGATCTCCAGCAACATGCTTCTGTCTCTAAGTGGCAAACCACCAAACTCCAACATTGTGTTTCCCTCTCCAACCGGCAAACCTACGTTCTCTGGTGAACTGTCCGTTGTTTGGTACCTGTTTTCATCTCACTTGTTTCCTTTCTTCATCTTGTTTCCATTTTGATAGCATGTTTTCTTTCACTGTGCTTTGTTGCTTATATTTGGAGTCTTTTCTGGTGTTTGGTACCTCATTCACTTTTGGTTAAGACTGCATTTTCTGTACAGATCCTACACTCGTTATGAGAGACTGTTTATACAGCTATAAACTTATAACAATAAAACTGTTACATATATTAGATGCTGTTTAGCCTGTTTTACTGCATATGGTTTCTGTTTCTGTGATCTGTGGACTGTTTTGCTGCATAGTGCATCATTTGCTGCTTCTCCTATTCTGTTAATGCTGCATGAGTGCATGAAGTAGCTGCTTATCTTACATATGTATATGTTCCTTACATATATGCTGTTATATACACATAGAACATGCTGTTTTGTTGGAATAGTGCATACTTATCTAGTTATTATATTAGAATCATTAGAATGATATCTTTTTATATTGTTAACTGATGGAATTATCTTTTATGAGACCTTTTGTATGCTTTGAAGGGCCTAGTTCATGTGTATTAGTGCACATCATAACCACAAAATATTGTTCCTAGATTTTTATTGGCAAGGCTTTTCTCGGGTATTTTTTTGCAAAGTAGTTTTTCGGAAATTCTTAGGGTAATCTCCACAGTTTTTTAAAAAATAACAATAAAATAGGTAACAATAAAATAAATGGCAAGCTCAGAAGAAGACATAAAAACTATCTAAATAAAATGATATAAACTATGCTGCCTTTGAGATGATAGAAGAATGATGATAAAATGTAATTTGTGATCATAGAAATGCTCCTCAGTCCTCACTTTGCATAAAAGTGGAAAAACAATGAAACCAAATAAATAAGAAAAAAACATCCAGGCTTGCTCCCAGCAACGTTGCACACTGGTTGCTTACTTGCATCTCACGTTTGAAATGAAAATACTTGCTTCTCACGTTTCAAATGAAAATAAAGTGAAAGCCAGGGCCTAAAGCCCTAAAAACATGTTAATTACCTGTTTTCCCCATTTAAAAAAAGTACATGCCAAAAAATGCCCCTTCAGCTCTCCTTTTACATTGGTTGTCCTTTAAAAAAAGCACCCATGTGCTTGATAGAAGTATTAGAACATTTTATATTGTAGAGAATGCCCTCATTTCACCAAATGAAAAAAATACACAAAAAAAGAATGATAAAAATGTGATAAAAACACAATCGTTTTACCAAATAGCACATCCTTTTCACGCTTTTATCATTTTTTGTAAAAACTCATAAATGTTTAAAATGTCGTGATACTTGTGGCTATGATTCATATGATATTTTGAGCTTTAATGGCTCTTATTTTATATTTTTGTATTTTTACATCATATTGACCCATAAAGGCTTGTTATCCTTGTGCACCAACAAGTGAAAATTCATAGAAGTTTTGGAGTTTTTATTGCACAAGAAAGTCTTCTACTAAGGTAGCATTTTCACTTCAACATCTGAAAAATGTGATGTCGCTGCCCACTGAATTCAAGCTCATAGATTAGATAATTGCCACATCCAGCCAGAAAGCTTGAAACCCATATCAAGGGATAAAGCACTATTGTTTAATGAATGCCCAAGCTCACAAAACAGACATATGAATAGGAAAAGTGACAGGGTGAAGAATTCTAATAATACTAGGATTAGGAACACGCAGGAGCCGGCTCACTTCCAACATAAATTTAAGCAGAAGAAACCCATGAAGAAGATTTTGTGCTTGGAGTGTTGTTTATAGTCATTTTTATCATTTTGTCATGTTTTGAACCTTTATTTGTATCCAAGATCCACATCATATGTAAGTGGATCTAGAACTACCTTAGTCTTGATTCTTGAACCTCTTGCATGGACCAAGATCCAAGATCCATCCCTTTCCCCATTTAAAGGGATGTGGGCCTCATTTTGTAAACAGAGTTGATGATGAAATGATATTCTAAGTTGTTTTCTTAGTATTTCCTGTTGAGTTTTGGTTATTTTGCTTAATCCAGAATTAGTTTTAATAGGTTCAGAGCTTAGTCGTTACAAACCTGCAGGATAAGGAACTGAAAATCCTAAGCGATTTACAAAAGAATGCTACAGAACTAGGAAACAGGAATAGATGCATCTCTAGCTGAAAGACCTAGACCTAGTAACCCTGATCAATGTCCTGTCTATGATATATAGTAGAGAAGTATAATCATCTTACAACCCCTTGCTCATTATTTGTCTTGCTTTTGCATTATTTTATTATCTCTTATCCATGTCGTAAATTCCTAATATCACATATACTAGAGAAGGATACGATGAGATAAAAAGCTTGGCTTATTTCACTGTGTTGCTAATGTAGGTTTCAGTGAACTTAGCAATATGCATGAAAAGAGACATCTGAGGGCAAATCACAGCTATCTTGATGCTAGAAAATATGCAATATACAAAACTGAAATAGCATGATGTAAAAAAGACATCAAGTAAGCTTTTGGTAGTCCTTGAAAGTAAAAAAGATGCAATATAGAAAATTGAAATAGCATGATATAGAAAAAAACATCAAGTAAGCTTTTGGCAGTGCTTGAAAGTAACAGTGCTCGTGATAAAGTATATCCAAGATTCGCCACACTGAAGGGTATGACAAAGAATTTATCCTTTTAGAGATGCTGGTGCAGAAGCAGATAATATATACAGACAATATCACATCAATTGCAACCTAACAACGGATAAAACAATATTATACACCATACTAAAATGCATAAAATTAATTAGAAAGTACCCGTTGTTTTTTCTTGAATTCCTCCCAAGTTATTGTATGAGAAGTATTAAGGCTTGCCAGGCGAGCAGCATGCCACTCTGGTGAATGAAATGAACCATCCATCTGCGACTGTCCTCATTAGCAAAATTCCAAAGAAACAGACCAACAAAAAATGTAACAGAACAGGATAAAGAAAAGATAGACAGCAAATAGGCAAATTAGAGGAAAAAATACACA
Organism: Nymphaea colorata; assembly: GCF_008831285.2. Classification (NCBI taxonomy): domain Eukaryota; kingdom Viridiplantae; phylum Streptophyta; class Magnoliopsida; order Nymphaeales; family Nymphaeaceae; genus Nymphaea; species Nymphaea colorata. The sequence continues at coordinate 23,273,216 of NC_045139.1, read as the reverse complement.
ATCTAAAACTTTCTACACAAAAGACAAAAATAGCTGAGAATTCACAATGGATTGACTGGATAGGACTATCAGTGTTAGCAGCCATGGTTTATATCAGTGTCTATTGGCCCTTATAGAAAAGTTGAATGTTTCTGCATGAACCTCGATTGTTATTACTTGTTGAACAGCCAAAGGCTTGGCTTAGCATGGATATACAAGGTGAAGTCGTAGCAATAACCACTTGCAGAAGGTGAGGATCAATCCTAACTGAGGTCAGCTGGTAGAAATTTTACATGCAATTAAGTTTCAGAAAGCTATAACTGCTCAGCAATTTAAATCAATTAGAACGAAAGGGCTCTTGTTAAGAAGGGTTAATCATATATCACAAGCTTGAAAATGAATGTAAGGCACCTTGAGACACGATCTGAAAAAAGGGAACTCGTAACAGATCAAAATGATATTAGGTTGAAAGGAGATCATAGGTACAGGCTCAGATGACCTTGAGTCCAGCCATGCTCGAGTATTGAATGACTCCAAATGTTTTAAGACCCATATGGAAAGCAGGTGGCACAAAGGCACAAGTTTTCTCATCATTTTAAATACAAAGCCACCATGGCTCATCCGACCCAGTATTACTAGGGATGCAGGGCAATTCCAAGATGTTTCCTAGGTGGTTTGCCTAACACATGCAATTGGTTTAGGATCTAAATCTTGTTTCAGTCAGATTATAAGCTCTCTCAATGCAGGATCACACGAGCTAGTGTTTAAGGGTCTGCAAAGACCCTCAGAGTAACAAGTAAAGGAAAGATCATGAAGACTATAAGTGTTTAAGCTATAGAAATTTGCATGGGCCTTGACTGCAGAGGGTTGAAAGAGAATGTACGCATTGCATCATGACATACTATCGGCCTATAAGCAACCAAAAGAATATGTTTTCTAATAACATTAAAGAAAAGAACAAAATGAAGAATGCTAAGCATGGTAGTGTTCAAAAATAAGGAACTTTCACGAGCATCCACAAATAGGATGTCAAAGGTAAGGAACTCGCCAGAGATGATGACCAAAATTGTTCTTTACTTGTATGTCTTAGTAATTGTATATAAGTCATTTATTTCTACATGTCACAATCGACGAATCAATATGACAACAGCGGGCTTATGGCAAGTGCATATCTTCTTCAATTGGGCCTACTTTTTTGTCCACTGGAACGATTATGGCCAAAAATATACTCTGTTGATGGTGTTAATTTTGAACTTTATAGGTTGAAGAAGTGCCTTAATAATTTAGTTTGTAAACTGCCTGCACTTCTGATCCATGGTTATTTGGTTGTTTTTTTTAACTAAATACAAAATTCAAAAGCATGGTATGCTACACTAGTACAGCTTCCCTAGCATCATATATCGTAATACCACACTGGGTATGGCCTCGTGGATCTAAGAATATGCTGCCATGGAACCTTAAAAAGTGTTTAACTTTCTCCCACTGCAAACTTAAAAGTAAACATTCTACAAAATCGATGAGCTTGAGCCCTTAACCTACCATTTGGATCATAACTAACTACGCACCCTAGAGACCAGCATGCACGATCATCTGTCTCTCCAGGAAATCAATCATCAGTCTGCCGAACGTAGTCCATTTCACCTGCAGGGTGATCTCTCACCTTTTTTTACTTTATCAACATCCATTAAAATTATACTGTATCTATCCCACCAAGTACTTCCAATCGGAAAGCATCGTCCTTATAGGAGATCCTACAAACAAATTGGAAGGATCCACACGCATGGAAACAAATAGTGTAGTAATTGTTCACCTTCAATTCTTGCTGCAACGGCTCCATCTAGAGACTATCCAAGAAAGGAATCTTCAACACATTATCTTAAATGATGGCAATGGACCAACTAAATGGTGAATGTGGTCAGGTTGCGTTCTCGCAGTTGCCCACAATCTCTAGCACTTGGTTTTCCAATTCCAACTATCCCACGATATAAACGCCATAAACGAGCTCGGTGGTTCAGCCCAAAATAACATAAATACCACGACGTTCGATCGATTTAACATGGATAATTAAACAAACCGACGTCTCAGAAAGGTAGAGAGAGTTGAGGTATGAAAAGGGACGAACCATTCCGTCTTCGATGTTTTCGGGCGCTCCCGAGGTCGAACTCATCCTCGCTCTCTGCATCGCCTTGTACGCTTGATTCTTCCCCATCTCTACACACAGAGATAGAGAGAGAGAGACTGCTGCGAGGACACCACCTAAAAGGAACGACCCTCGGACGCAAACACAGAAGAGGGGAAACAAGGGAACGGAGGCACTCCTGCTGGGTTTCACGACGGTCGATCAGCAGAAGACACGCCACACGCGTGGCCGCGATCGGAAGAGGCGCCCCAGTATTATCATATTTACAGAAATCCTCATAACATTTGAGGTATTTCAATCGATGGCATGCTTCTGGCATGCTTCATACTTCATATTCGAAGATATACCATTTATTGTTGATTAATTAGCACCAAAAAAATGTTTTTGACCACTCTCAAAGCTCAAAAAAAGAAAGGATAACTTATATATATATATATATGCAGTTGTTCAATTTAGAATCACTTTCTTTATTAAAAAATAAGAAAATCAATCAATTTTTATCTATTTATAGGTCGACTCTACACGTGGCATATGTATCGGCCGCGTTTGGGCCCCTTGGGGATGCCAACAGGTTGGACTTATGCTAGATATTCAATTGAATTATTTCATTGAAGTAAAATATAAAACAAATTAACATCCTATTTGGCGTCAAAATGGCACCCGAGAAAAAAGAAAAAAAAATGATATCTGATTGGGTTTAGATTGGATTCTGTATTAAATAATTATCTATTGAGGTTCAGGTTCAAATTCGAAGCTAGTCTTAAAATAAATAATTTACATTCAATAACTATGCATTTTGAAGTCAGTTTTTTATATTCAGATTTGGCTATGCATCTAAAAAATCAAATCCAGATTTAGCTCTAAACCTAAAAGTCACATTTAGATCAAATTCAGATTTTGATATATGAGACATCAGTTTCTTCATTTGCATTTAAAACTGAATTTGAAATTTAATATATAAACATATAATATAATAAATTGGGTCATTGATCGATTGCTCGCATTTCGGGACCTTTTTTTTCATCTCGAAGAGAGGTGCAACCTATTCGGCCCCATTAACTGTCTGAGTGATCTAAATAAGTGACATAGAAACCACCAAATGAGAATAAAAAAATAAGCAACTACTATTTCTTACGGGCTGCACTGATTGAGTGTTTTTTCTTGAACTTTGTTAGTGTAATGGCATGTCCATGGGTTGATAAAATTTGATTACTCCCCTCTTACTAGATCTATTAATTAGTAGGGTAAAAAGGAACGGATCTGAATGAACCCTGATATGGATTTGTACTCATTTAAGTGAGCAAATCCATATATGAATATGAAGCCAGATAAAAAATCGGTTCATTTATACTTAAATCAAGTTCATATCCTACCTTGTTGATTACAAAATCAGTTTCAATATTTCAAGTCCAGATCAGAATCTAAATGATGTTAAGAAAGATTTGATTGAGTAGAACCTGGTAAATGGTAGATGGATCCAAACCAGTGTTAGAATTATCTTAATCAGATGATTGTACTACTCGTGTTTCAACTTTGCTACCATTTTATTATAGTTTACATTTCTACAATCATCACCACTTTTTGAGTGAGATGGATATTTCATTTCATTGGACCTGAAATCCACCCATTGTCCTCACCTCCAGGGTTGTGTTAATTACTGGTGTCGGATCCATCTGCACCTCAACTAGAAGTGCATTGCTGCTTACCTTATTAGCACAAATATATAGCACCCAAAGAAATTGAACTAAAAACCTAATGTTTCACTAGTGTCAGCTTGACCAGCTATACTACACGAGTGTTATTGCCACCAATTATTATCTTTATAATTGCTGCCATTATAGACCCACTTCAAGACCATGTCGTTTATCTCAAACCAGGGGCTGAGCGAGGATTTTTTCATGAGAGGTGGCGAATTATACTTTCAAAATTTTAACAGGATCTGAAAAATATTTTTTCAAAATTTTTATATAGGACAACTGAAATTCTTAAAAATTTAAGATGGGGTGCCGCATCAAAGTGAAGATGCAATCCCTCAACAAATACCAAAGCAGCCTTGGACTATAAGGCCGATGTGGTTTCAACTTTTCAAAATTGTGTACAGTAAAGTTTCAACTTTTTCAACCTTATACCATAAGACCACATAAGTCCGAAAAAAGTCTTGGATCTTGAAATTTTTTAGTGGACCCTAAAAGTACAGAAAGAAAGGTGGTTTGGCATCTATCAAACCACCACCCATAAGATCACTAAAGAATGTGCACGTTTGTTTACACTCTTTCTTCACAGAAATGGTTGGACTATGAAGGATAAACATGTTCATACTTTTATCTTCATTATGAGTACTAAGGAGCAACCGTTCCAAACATGGGCTTGCCATCTTCTTACGACAGAACAAGGCAAACATCTTTCAGCATGAGTTGTTGCTGCAGCAGTGGTGCTTACCCCTTAGCAGTGGTGCTTACCCCTTTGTTTTAAGAAATGGTTGATTTAAGAAGAGATGAAACATCATTGTCGATTTAACCAGACCACCTTACACGATTTTACATTTTATATTTTTTCTAATAGTTTTTTTCTTTATGATGTCGACAGCTTGCTATGACTGTTAAGATAAAAGGCAAGAAAAAAAGAGATGTGAATTCCTGGAAATTGTCATTAAAATTGAGCTTATAAGACTTCTTTTTTTTAAGAAAGTACCTTTCACATTAAAACTAAACGTAATTTTATATATACTTCGATAGTTATAATGTGTTCTTTGAATTATAAGCAGTTGTTTACAATTTCACCAATGTCAGACTCCAATTGGAATTGAGTACACGATTATCACCTCCAGCTTCAACATTTAGGCGAAATTGCAGACACGCATTACAGTTAAGAAAATTGCTTGATGCGATGACAATCACGAGGCTGTTTGAGGTCACCTTGCCCTAGGTTATTCGGCCCTGGGCAGATAGTATGAAAATTACAACTGTTCGTTCTACTTTTGGGCGCTATACTATTTCGCCCACCTGTACCAAAATATCTAAAATATGTTCAAGAAATATAAGAAAGCAACTGTTTAGTTATCATCTATTATTAAATATGGGTGTTTACATACGCCTTATATTGTTCTCTTTTAATATATAATTCTCCACTCAAATAAGAGCTGATAATTAAACTCACAATCAAGTAAATCAAGAAAGCCAGACCAATGTATAGCAAACCGAGATAAGCTGGCATAATAGATAAAAAAACCTTATTTCACTAGAGATTACTCGGTTATGTCATAACAAAGTTTAGCTTCATCCCAAGGACCATTTATCTCAAATTTGTATTCCTGTATCCTGATAAGCCAGTAAGGACATACAACAATAATGAACAATAATAGGACTAGAAATAGAGCAAACAAGGAATGGTGAAGGGGAAAAAGAATGGCCAAAGTTGCACAGGTCAAGAGGAGAGAAAAACACAAGTGCACTTTGGTGTTGTACTTCTTGATGCAGTACATCACAAGTGGAGAAAAAAGAAAGATCTGTAAAGAAAAAAGCATGATGGAGAACACATGGTGCCTTGAAGGAAGGCGGGAAGCAATAAGAACAGACGCCACAATGGACGCATTCAGGGAGATATTGCTGGTTAGTGTTGGATTCTTCAAGGCCCCAGGTGGTCTGATGGTTGAGCCAGAATAATCATGCAAAAAAAGATGAATAACAAGCAGGAAAACTGTTAGTGCCCAAATGGAGTCTGAACTGATGGATCTTGTGAGGGTGCAATAAAGTGGGGCTAGTACATACAAGCCACTAATGAAGTAAGCAATGTTAAGGAGGTAATGAAGAAGAAGGGAAATAGAAAGTTTCGTTTCCGTTAAGACAAGCACCAGGAAGCCCATCCCAAGGAGAACAGCATTAACCAGGTGGAGTGTCCTTCCATCTATTCTGGCCGACAATGTGTATGTCCACACACAGACCACGAGAACTACAACACAAAGATACTGAGTGATGGAAACTGAGTCCAGCATCACTTTAAGCAAGTCTCTCTTTACAACATTGGCATTCATAACCATATCTTCAAGAAAGGACTCGTCTGTATAATTGTCCGCATACCCAGGTTGCATGCCACCATATGCCACTTTCTTCCATTTGGCTCGAGCTTGTGTATTCAAAGTTTTGTTCTCCATCAATTAAGCTACCAACAATAGTTAAAGCAACCAAGGCTACACTGGATAGATACACTTTGGGCCAAGAAGTAACCCTGAAGACTGCATCTAGGTCTTATGAGTAGCAGCACACCACCAAGATTCCGGTTCTATAACGTAAAAATCGGCAGCCCCCATATAGTCCTTATCCACATGGCCTGCCATAAATGAACATTAGGGATCAAAATTAATAAAAAGAAGTGCACACACACACTCTCGCAGTCTGTAAGACTTAAAAGTAATCTTCAAGTAAACCTTAGTTTCTCCATGCACACATACCATAAACCATAAAAGACTACCATTTCCCAACCTAGTCGTACAAGTAAATATAACATCCAATAATTTGCTTATAGATGCAAGTGTGCTCATAGGCAGAGACTGATATAAGAAAAGGACAAGAGGTGCATATCTAATTTGCAAAGAACATAATATTTAACAATACTACAGGCACTGGGAACTTCTCTCAGAAAAAGCGTTGACTTAGAAAATCAATTTCCCAAATGACAAGAGTTGCTGAGATTATGTTGATCTATGGCTTATTTAACGTTAAGCATGGGAGAGGCACAATGACACTTTGGGTAAGGAAAAAAAGGATTGCGTCAACAAAAGTATGCAGATATACATGACTTCATAGAACATATTCGCAGTTAAACCAATCTCCATCACATAGAAAGAAGGTCAGCAATCTCGTCTAACAAAGAGAAACGATATAGCTCATGTAAGTCAGACAATGCTTTCTAGGCAAATGCATTTCCATCAACAAAAACTACTCAGAGCCCAGTGCATTTCATCATCCAATCCCATGAGTCATGGTCTCAAGATTCACAAACAACATAAACACAGAGGCCACACAGGCATAAAGACAGATTGATAGAGAGAAGAAACTGACAAAGGGTGTAAAGGAACTATAGAAAGAAAAAAAAAAGAGACAAAAACCACATATCTAAAAGCGAAGATTACTTGATCTAGTAGGTCCTCAGTGAGACTGCTTATAATTTTCATCAATGATAAATCAGGTCTCAAAGATTACATGCCATCATCGAACCTTAAAATAATTGTGAAACGAAAAGAAGGAATAAAAGTATAAAACACAAATAAAATTAAGAAAAAGATAAGAGAGGTAGTTCATGATAGAAAAATAATTTCAGTTGAATGTCGCAGTACGTTATTCACTATACCTTTGGCAAAGAAGGCAGAGTGACTCAACAAATACCTGCCATTGGATATCAGCCCTTTCACCCAAAGCATGGGATGGGTTACTCTAAAACCATCAAAATGTGGCACAAGAGACCCATTAAAGGGCTTATAAAAGAGAGAGAGAGAGAGAGAGAGAGAGAGAGAGAGAAGAAGATGAGAGCGAGAGAAAGAGAGACAGAGGCCACAGCCAAAAAACCAACAAAAAATAGCCCAAAGGCCAGTGCATCAACTCAACCCCAAACTCAATAGCTATCGACAACATAAAAGCAAATGAGGAATTGAAAAGAATGAAGCCAATGTACACAAGATTCACCTGACGGACAATAAAATATATCTTTTAGGAGATAAGTGCCAGTTCTAATTTGTCCTCAGAAAAATGCTTGGGATGTTCATAAAATAAAAATCAGGCCACAAAGATTACTTGCCATCAGCAGACCCTCAACACCCTCCAACCACCCAAAAAAACACACATTAGGAAGAAATTTCTTTTGCATTGTATGCAGTAAATTATTCACTATACCCATGACAAACAAAACAGAGTGACTCCACTATATCCAACATCTGAAGCTGAATAAACCCAGTGGCATAATTCATGCATAGTTTGAAAGGAAAAAGAACTTCCACAATCACAAGCTTAAGCATCAAACATGCAAAGTACAAAATTACACTGCATAAGAGGAATTTTGACTAGCTCATAACAGCAAGATCATAAGCTGTAAGAACACTGTGATTCGTCCACATCTACATGGACCTGGTTAAGATGGATCTTTTTGCAACCCTAACCACCAATCTAGGGTCTGTAAGAACAGAGACACAGCAACGGGTTAAAGAATGGTTTTTTTTTACCAAAAAGTGCAATTTGGGCAAGTTAATGATGGCTGAACTTTAAAAATCAAAGTACGAAATTGGATTTCAAGCCTGCTAGCAGAAGCTTACTTGCATTCGGTTTAGCCAGAAAAATGCAAATTCCAGGTTTTAAGTTGCGAACCAAGTATTGGATATCGAAGCATTCAAAGAGAGAAAAAATAAAATAAAAACCATCGCTTCTGTTAGCGCCTTCATGCAAAATGATGCATAATATCCGATGTCTGTAAGCCAATCATTCAAAACAGAAAAACAGTAACCAATCAAATTCAAAAGCAATCAGAAGATGGCCTCATTCCGCCACTCGAAAGTTCCCCTCGCCCTGCTCACTGTGCGCATTTTCGTTCCACCACACGCCAACGCACAAAAATCCCCTCGCCTGCCCTGTGGGCATTTTCGTTTCACCAAACTACCGTCACATTCAAACGCATGGAACGGAAAGGATTCGGCCATCATTCCGCTTCTCTATCCCAAATCATAACCTTCTCTGGTAATCTTCTTCCCCCCTTTTCCTTTACCCCCTCCCTTGCTTTTGCAGGAAGCACCTCCTGCGTCTCACCTCATTGTTTATACATATATATATAGAGAGAGAGAGAGAGGGAGAGAGGGAGACCAGTACCTAGAGGTAACGCTGCTGCAGTTGAGAAAGACAACGCTGCTGCTGTGATGCGGTTCCGCCACCGACAGATGCGGATGAACAGGGTCAAAGGAAGCTTTCAAAACGATGAAGCCCTCACGGTGAAGAGGGCTGCGTGAGGCGAGTGAAGAAGAGCGTGCCCTAACGGGCCGTAAAAATTTTCCGGACATATATTTCCGCCTCTTTATGTGGAAATATTTTTAGTTGAATTTTTTTTTCCGCGTTTGTTACGTGTTGAAAAATTTGAAATATTTTTTTTGGATGAATAATAGATTTCCAGCGTAACAAACGCCCCTTCAAGTTAAAAAAAAAAAAAGACAAAGTTGTCACCGGCACACGCGCGAACAAAACTCACCCCACACGCTGCTCGTAAAAACAAAACAACTCAAATCTAAACCAATTATTTGTCAATACTTTAATAGTTCTTTATGATTTTTTTGACGCATGAAAATCTCATGGCAAAATGGAGGTACAAAAACAAAACATCAGTATCTTCAACACATGATTTCTTTCAACTACAATTACGAACCCAACAACTGTATAACAAAAATATAAAAAATATAAAATCACAAAAAATATAAAATCACATGAATGAAGAGGAAACAAAGACAAAATAGAGACTACAACAGCTATCTCGACAAAGCAAATTTTCTTCATAAAAACTACATACAAATCAAACCAAATACTCAAAGAAAATAGATATAAATCGAGATAGAAAGATGGGGAAAAGAAGAATAAGAATAAGATAAGAAGAATAAGAATAAGACATTATATCAGCAGATAGGATAGACACATAAAATTCAACATCCAAAAGCACATTTAAAAAAAAAAACAAAGACAGGAAACTGCAGCAAAAAAATAAATAAAAGGCAAAACAAAAAGGAAATATCAAGATAGAAATCCACACCTAAAATGGCTGATCGACGTGGGAGAGAATGTCGTGAGAATGCTAAGAGAGGAAGAGTCAGCCATCCTATTCATCCAACAGCGCGCTACAGCTGCCTGTAGGATGAAGAACAGTGATGAAAGCCATCCACTCCCCTCCTCCCCTTTTTCCTTTGTGCAGGATGCCCGAGAGACAAAGGCAGATGGAGACGATGGGGCAAAGAGAAAAGAGAAATGGAGGTTCTCGCCGTGTAACCGATAGGGGAAAGAAAAAAAAACGAAGGAGCAATGGCATTGCTGTAGGGGAGAGCGGAGGAAGCCACGGTAGACAGTTGAAGACGTCACGATGGAGGAGAGTGAAGCTTCCAGCATAAGAGAATGAAGCAACTGAGGGTTTTCAGAAGAGGAACGTCACAGCGACGGGCAACAAGAGAAAGGTAGAAGCTTCAGAGATCTTATTTTGTGCGCATTATGCCCTCGCGGACGAGGGTGGCAAACAGGCCAGACTCAGGCTGTAGGCCTGACCCAACTGTCCGGCCGGGCCTCGTAGGCCCCGTTTCTAAATATATGTTTTCGGTCGGTGGGAGGGCGTGTTATACGCACGTAATTGTACAACTAGTTGAATTCTATTATCAATATGTATATTTACTTTAATACTAAACATTATACATTAATAAATTATCATATATCTGTCATTATTTCATACTTTTGTCATATCACATCTGGTCATTATCTCATATTTTTATCATTATCATACTTCGTTGTTATCTCATACCTTCATCATTATCACATGCTCAGTGAGAAAACACTTTCAAAATGTTTTTAAGCAAAACTGAAAAGTTTCTCTTTTACAAAAGTATTGATGTCAGCATGACATCAAGATCCAAATCAAGGTCAGACATGAGAAAATTATAAAAGCATGAAAGCAGAAACATAGAGATGCTAGGGCTTTTTAAAGGACGTACAACGTTAATGGGAGTAGCATAGAAACATGGAACAAGTGATGACGGCACATATTCATAGAAATTTGTAGAGTTGGAAGTGCCTCTAGAAGATTCCACATTATCATTAGGACGGGGTCCACAAAATCGTGTGACCTCGAGCAGTTGGCACTTGAAGGCAATGGATTCCTTGTAGCCTGGGCAATTCAAACAAATGCAATCCAATAAGACATATTGTACGTTAAATGTGAAATTTAACTAAATGAAGAACAAGAAAATTGCTCCTACAAGTTGAAAAGTAAACACAATATAGTCAAAAGGTTCTTGCTTAATGGCCCTACCAAAATGAGGACTTCTATGAAGAAGTCATAAGAATCATGCAGGAATAAGCAAGGACATCACCCCTTAGTCACTGAGAGCATAACGATTCATAACACCCATGCATGGACAAGCAACAAAAAGCTCAATTTTTTTTTATAACAGTCCCGCAGCCACTGACAAACAAATGATTCTTAACACAGTATTCAGTCGCATCACTAGATTGGACAAATCACCCCAGAACTATAAACTAAGTTGAAGTTAAAACTTTTGTCTAGAGATGTAGACTTGAAATCAATGGAAAAGAGAGAGCTGCATGTGATTGCTAGATAAGCTAAGCTTCTCCCAGTACATTGAATCTCCTTTCCATGGTTCTCAAGAAGTGAACAAGTAACTCTAATGTTTCTTTGCGTGTGCTTATTAGGTGTGCACTTTAGTTTGACAATCAGATCTTGTAAACAGCCAAATTATCAAGCTCTCCTAACTACAGTAATTTTTCTTACAAGTATATCATTCTAAAGGGTTAGAAAAATCACATTTGCGTATCTCAAGATGGCTTAAGATTGCTGCAATTTTGATCCACTAGAAAAGCAATTTAACCATGGATAACAAAAAAAAGGGGCAGGAGAGATGACCATTCAAAGCTATACCACAGACTGGCAAAGAAAAAATTTTAGGTCCATAAGACCAACTAGATAAACAGATAAACAGTATTTACCAATTTTCCTTCTTTCTTTGACATTTTTTAATCTGACCACGAAGAAACAAAAATAACTTTCTAGTTATGTCGGTTACTAATATTGAAGAAGACTGATCTACATTATCTCATGATATGTGTCATGTCAAGAATAATGTTGTGATCACTGATCATCACTATGCAATACTCATCAGTAGTATTATTCTATTTCTACCAATGGAGGCAAAAGGCATAGGGGAAACCTAAGTAAGTCACCTACTCAGATGAAAGGAAAAAGAAAAACCAAAAAGGACAAACTGATTTTCTTTTTTTTTCAAAGAAATGCACAGTTACAAGTAAGATAACTACGTTCATTTGTGTTTATCAGGTCTTCATGTTGTTGTTAAAACTGTAAATGAATGCATTACATGGATTCATGGCCATGCAAAAATGTGCACCATATACATGACTATGTACAGTTCACAAAATATGGGGACTGAGTAATTACAAAGAGCACAGAAGTTGTCTTTGAGCCACCTGAAAGACTTGATTGATTATTCATAAGGTGTTAAGTTAGTTTTGCAAGAAAGTGAATGACAACTTATATTTTGACAAAGCAATTTTTTATGGCACCTCATGAGCCATCAATCACATTCATCAGATGGTCTATGAAAAGTTCTATGAAAAGTCCACATATTCCACAAACTAAATCTATATGTGTAAGCAATGGATTCAACCAGTCTCATTTTCAAAGTGCTTTTTACATCCCCCCCCTACTTTCCAAAAAAAACCATTTTGTTCTCACTTTGGAGGATCATAAGGTAGTCCTATGATGAAAACTGGTTTAACTTGTTTTCCCCACAATATATATATATATATATATATAAGAGTTCTATGCTGCCATGTGTCAAATATTGCTCCTAAAAAATTAATTTTTGCCATCCGACAACCAGCATAGAAATCTCTTGTGTACACATATGTATACATACTTTCCCATTACTGAAATATGCTTCTCCTAAGCTTCAATATCAAGAAAACTAAATTATTTTTATGATGCGCTCTTGAGGTGTGCTAGTTGAGCTCATTCAGTTCTTGCTACCCGTGGATGTAATTACACACTTGAAAGAGGGTAGCAAGAACTGAATGAGCTCAACGAGAGCACCTCAATAGCGCATCATAAAAATAATTTAGTTTTCTTGATATTGAAGCTTAGGAGAAGCATATTTCAGTAATGGGAAAATATACATATATATGTGTACATAAGAGATTTCTATGCTGGTTGTCGGATGGATAAAATTATTTTTTTAGGAGCAATATTTGACACATGGCAGCATAGATCTCTTATATATATATATATATATATATATATATATATATATATATATATATATACATACATTGTAGGGAAAACAAGTTAAACCAGTTTCATCATATGACTACCTTATGATCCTCCAAAGTGAGAACAAAAAGGTTTTTTTGAGAAAGGGGTTGGGTGGGGGAGGGGGGGGGGGATGAAAAAACACTTTGAAAATGAGACTGGTTGAATCAATGCCTTACACATATAGATATAGTTTAAGGAATATGTGGACTTTTCATGGACCATCTGATGAATGTGATTGATGGCTCATCAGGTGCCATGAGAAATTGCTTTGTCAAAATATAAGTTATCATTCACTTTCTTGCAAAACTAACTTAACACCTTATGAATAATCAATCAAGTCTTTCAGTTGGCTCATAGACAAGCTCTGTGCTCTTTGTAATTACTCAGTCCCCATATTTTGTGAACTGTACATAGCCATGTATATGGTGCACATTATTGCATAGCCATGAATTCATGTAATGCATTCATTTACCGTTTTAACAACAACATGAAGACCTGATAAACACAAATGAACGTAGTTATCTTACTTGTAACTGTGCATTTCTTTGAAAAAAAAAGAAAATCAGTTTGTCCTTTTTGGTTTTCCTTTTTCCTTTCATCTGAGTAGGTGACTTACCTAGATCTCCCCTATGCCTTTTGTCTCTATTGGTAGAAATAGAATGATGCTACTGATGAGTATTGCATAGTGATGATCAGTGATCATAACATTATTCTTGACATAACTCGTATCATGAGTTAATGTAGATCAGTCTTCTTCAATATTAGTAACTGACATAACTAAAAAGTTATTCTTGTTTCTTCGTGGTCAGATTAAATTTTATCTGTTGAATTACTTTAAAAAAAAATGTCAAAGAAAGAAGGAAAATTGGTAAATACTGTTTACCTGTTTCTTAGTTGGTTCTAAAAAGATAACGTACTGGGAGAAGCTTAGCTTATCACATGCAGCTCTCTGTGTTCCACTGATTTCATGTCGACATCTGTAGACAAACGTTTTAACTTCAACTTAGTTTATGGTTATGGGGGTGATCCTGCAGCCCGAGTCCGGCTCGTTTGCCACGAGGGGAATAATGCGCGCAGAGTAAGATCTCTGAAGCTTCTACCTTTCTCTTGTTGCCCGCCGCTGTGACGTTCCTCTTCTGAAAACCCCCAGTTGCTTCCTTCTCTTATGCTGGAAGCTTCACTCTCCTCCATCGTGACATCTTCAGCTGTCCACCGCGGCTTCCTCCGCTCTCCCCTACAGCGACACCATTGCTCCTTCGTTTTTTTTCTTTACCCCTATCGGTTACACGGCGAGAACCCCCATTTCTCTTTTCTCTCTGCCCCATCGCCTCCATCTGCCTTTTCTCTCGGGCATCCTGCACAGAGGAAAAAGGGGAGGAGGGGAGTGGAAGGCTTTCATCACTGTTCTTCATCCTACAGGCAGCTGTAGCGTCATGTAAGATGTTTTTGAATTATGTATTAGTTTCCTACATGTGCAGCTAATCTATATCCTTTCCCCCAAAAGTTCCATAGCCAGATCCGCCTCTGATGCCTGATACCATTTGAAGAGCCCTAATCTATAGAGTATTATAGCTGCACCCACGCCGAAATTTTTTTGGGATTTGCCTCATCCCACACCCGCACCTGCAACCACACCGTTCCCTCAGGTGACATAGATGAGAAGTTGTGGGATCAAGCAGTAACAAAAAATTCTAGAATTTCAATGCTTGTTTCGTCAAACAGCTGAATTTTAATTCTTGGATGAAAATTCCAGGCTACCAAACACAACAGAAAAATGAAACATGGAATTTTTGTTTTATTCTATTTTCAACTGGTGTTATCATCTCGATCATATCTGAATCAAGCAACCTTTGCTTTTTGCTATGTAGTTTTTGTTTTAGTTGTTTTCTGGAAAAGTCGTTGATAATATCCTTTGTTTATACCCTTTCTCTATCCTCTGTATTTATCCCTATCACGTCTGTCCATGTGGCCTTTGTGTGTGAATTCTGCAGCTATTGAGTTCGTCATGGGGTTGGATGATGAAATGCACTGGGCGCTGAACAGTTTTTGTTGATGGAAATGTGTTTGCCTAGAAAGCACTGACTTACAGAAACTAGCCCAGTCCTCTCTTTCTCTCTCTCTGTCTCTCCCCCTTCCCCCCCCCTTTCTCTTACTAGCAATTGGTGGTGTCCGGTGGATGGAGCTGTTGGATGTACCAGAGCCACCCTCTTTTGTCAATATCCCTTATAAGGGAATAGATACAAATGCAGGATTTCATTGGGTCACTCTACGTTGTTTATCATGGGCATTGTGAATAATCTTACAAATGTATGTGTGTATATTTTTGGGTGGTCTGAGGGTGTTGAGTGTCCGATGATGGCTAATAATCTTTGAGATCTGATTTTCTCTAGATGAGTATTACAAGCGATCATTCTGAGGACCAATTAAAACCAGCACTTCTTTCCTCCAAGATATATGTTTCAAAGATTTTTAACTTTTAAGCTCTTTTTAGTGCCCTTCAGGATCCTGCGTAAATAGGCTTCATTTGTTTTGAGTTCCTCCTTCACTTGTTATGTTTCTTACCTGGCCTTGTGGTACAACCTGATGATGGTATAATGATAGGTCCAAGGTTCGAGAACTGGTAGAGCTAGAGAGAACTAAGAAGAGTTTAGGGTCAAGTTGATGCATTGAGCTGCGGGTAACTTTTTGTTTGTTTTTTGGCTGGTGGCCCTCTATCCTTCTCTCTCTTTTTTATAAGCCAATCGATGGGTCTCTTGTGCCACATTATGATGGTTTCGAGTAACCCATCTTGAACTTTGGGTGCAAGGGCTGAGATCCATTGGCAGGTATTTGTTGAGTCACTCTGCCTTGTTTGTCAAAGGTATAGTGAATAACGTACTGCAACATTCAACAGAATAATCATAACATTCTTTTTTCCATCAAAAGTCTTTGAAAACCCTCTCTCTCTCTCTCTCTTTTCCTTTGCTTAATTTTATGTTGGCCTTATACTCTCTTTTGCTTAACAGTTATTTCAAGGTTCGATGATGGCATGTAATCTTTGAGACCTGATTATCATTGATGAAAATTATAAGCAGTCTCACTGAGGACCGAGTAAACCACATAATCTTCACGACTTCACTTTTATGGAACTGTTTTCATTTTTTTTGAAGTTGTTAACATCTTTTCCATGCCTTCTCTTTCTATCACTGCATCTACATGCCTGCACGTCTGTCAATGTGTTCTCTGTGTGTGTGTGTTTTTTTTAATTTCGAATGCATCTAGTTTGTCGTGGTGTTGGATGATGAAATGCACTGGGCTCTGAGCATTTTTTTGTTGATGGAAATGCATTTGCCTTGAAAGCATTGTCTGACTTATAGGAGCTAACCCTGCTCCATCTCCCTGTCTCTGTCTAACCGGTAATTAGCAGTGGCTAGTAGAGTGTTGTAGCCATTGGTGTACCTATCCACCGGTTGGTCCCTTGATCTCTCTCTCTCTCTAAGCTATTCGGTGACCTGTTCCACCATTTTCTGGTGGTTTAGCTTTTCAGGTTACCAATCTCAGTTCCAGATATTGGATATTGTGGAGTCACTCTGCTTTGTTTGTCATGGGTATAGTGAATAATTTACTGCATACAATGCAAAAGAAAATTCTTCCTAATGTGTGTTTTTTTGGGTGGTTGGAGGGTGTTGAGGGTCTGCTGATGGCAAGTAATCTTTGTGGCCTGATTTTCATTTTATGAACATCCCAAGCATTTTCCTGAGGACAAATTAGAACTGGCACTTATCTCCTAAAAGATATATGGTTGGAAGATTTTTAAGATATTTTATTGTCCGTCAGGTGAATCTTGTGTACATTGGCTTCATTCTTTTCAATTCCTCATTTGCTTTTATGTTGTCGATAGCTATTGAGTTTGGGGTTGAGTTGATGCACTGGCCTTTGGGCTATTTTTTGTTGGTTTTTTGGCTGGTGGCCTGTCTCTCTTTCTCTCGCTCTCTTGTTCTCTCTTTCTCTCTCTCTCTCTCTCTCTCTTTTATAAGCCCTTTAATGGGTCTCTTGTGCCACATTTTGATCGTTTTAGAGTAACCCATCCCATGCTTTGGGTGAAAGGGCTGATATCCAGTGGCAGGTATTTGTTGAGTCACTCTGCCTTCTTTGCCAAAGGTATAGTGAATAACGTACTGCGACATTCAACTGAAAATATTTTTCTATCATGAACTACCTCTCTTATCTTTTTCTTAATTTTATTTGTGTTTTATACTTTTATTCTTTCTTTTCGTTTCACAATTATTTTAAGGTTCGATGATGGCATGTAATCTTTGAGACCTGATTTATCATTGATGAAAATTATAAGCAGTCTCACTGAGGACCTACTAGATCAAGTAATCTTCGCTTTTAGATATGTGGTTTTTGTCTCTTTTTTTTTTTCTATAGTTCCTTTACACCCTTTGTCAGTTTCTTCTCTCTATCAATCTGTCTTTATGCCTGTGTGGCCTCTGTGTTTATGTTGTTTGTGAATCTTGAGACCATGACTCATGGGATTGGATGATGAAATGCACTGGGCTCTGAGCAGTTTTTGTTGATGGAAATGCATTTGCCTAGAAAGCATTGTCTGACTTACATGAGCTATATCGTTTCTCTTTGTTAGACGAGATTGCTGACCTTCTTTCTATGCGATGGAGATTGGTTTAACTGCGAATATGTTCTATGAAGTCATGTATATCTGCATACTTTTGTTGACGCAATCCTTTTTTTCCTTACCCAAAGTGTCATTGTGCCTCTCCCATGCTTAACGTTAAAATAAGCCATAGATCAACATAAGCAACTCTTGTCATTTGGGAAATTGATTTTCTAAGTCAATGCTTTTTCTGAGAGAAGTTCCCAGTGCCTGTAGTATTGTTAAATATTATGTTCTTTGCAAATTAGATATGCACCTCTTGTCCTTTTCTTATATCAGTCTCTGCCTATGAGCACACTTGCATCTATAAGCAAATTATTGGATGTTATATTTACTTACTTGTACGACTAGGTTGGGAAATGGTAGTCTTTTATGGTTTATGGTATGTGTGCATGGAGAAACTAAGGTTTACTTGAAGATTACTTTTTAAGTCTTACAGACTGCGAGAGTGTGTGTGTGCACTTCTTTTTATTAATTTTGATCCCTAATGTTCATTTATGGTAGGCCATGTGGATAAGGACTATATGGGGGCTGCCAATTTTTACGTTATATAGAACCGGAATCTTGATGGTGTGCTGCTACTCATAAGACCTAGATGCAGTCTTCAGGGTTACTTCTTGGCCCAAAGTGTATCTATCCAGTGTAGCCTTGGTTGCTTTAACTATTGTTGGTAGCTTAATTGATGGAGAACAAAACTTTGAATACACAAGCTCGAGCCAAATGGAAGAACGTGGCATATGGTGGCATGCAACCTGGGTATGCGGACAATTATACAGACGAATCCTTTCTTGAAGATATGGTTATGAATGCCAATGTTGTAAAGAGAGACTTGCTTAAAGTGATGCTGGACGCAGTTTCCATCTCTCAGTATCTTTGTGTTGTATGGTTATGAATGCCAATGTTGTAAAGAGAGACTTGCTTAAAGTGATGCTGGACTCAGTTTCCATTTCTCAGTATCTTTGTGTTGTAGTTCTCGTGGTCTGTGTCTGGACATACACATTGTCGGCCAGAATAGATGGAAGGGCACTCCACCTTTTTTATGCTGTTCTCCTTGGGATGGGCTTCCTGGTGCTTGTCTTAACGAAAACGAAACTTTCTATTTCCCTTCTTTTTCATTACCTTCATAACATTGCTTACTTCATTAGTGGCTTGTATGTACTAGCCCCACTTTATTGCACCCTCACAAGATCCATCAGTTCAGACTCCATTTGGGCACTAACAGTTTTCCTGCTTGTTATTCATCTCTTTTTGCATGATTATTCTGGCTCAACCATCAGGCCACCTGGAGCCTTGAAGAATCCAACACTAACCAGCAATATCTCCCTGAATGCGTCCATTGTGGCGTCCGTTCTTATTGCTTCCTGCCTTCCTTCAAGGTATCATGTGTTCTCCATCATGCTTTTTTCTTTACATATCTTTCTTTTTTCTCCACTAGTGATGTACTGCATCAAAAAGTACTCCACCAAGGTGCACTTGTGTTTTTCTCTCCTCTTGACCTGTGCAACTTTGGCCATTCTTTTTCCCCTTCACCATTCCTTGTTTGCTCTATTTCTAGCCCTATTATTGTTCATTACTGTTGTATGTCCTTACTGAATTATCAGGATACAGGAATACAAATTTGAGATAAATGGTCCTTGGGATGAAGCTAAACTTTGTTTTGACATAACCGAGTGATCTCGAGTGAAATAAGTTTTTTATCTATTATGCCAGCTTATCTCGGTTTGCTATACTTTAGTCTGGCTTTCTTGATTTACTAGATTGTGAGTTTAATTATCAGCTCTTAGTTGTGTGGAGAATTAGATATTAAAGGAGAACAATATAAGACGTATGTAAACACCCATATTTAATTATAGATGATAACTAAAAAATTGCTTTCTTATATTTCTTGAACATATTTTAGAAATTCTGGTACAGGTGGGCGAAAAGCTTTTAGGCGAGAGTTCGCTGGTAGTATGGCGCCCAAAAGGAAAACAAACAGTTTCATACTGTCTGCCCAGGGATTCATCTACCATTTACCAGGTTCTACTCAATCAAATCTTGCTTAATATCATTTACATTCTGATCTGGACTTGTGAAATGTTGAAACTGATTTTGGAATCAACAAGGTAGGATCTGAACTTGATTTAAGTATAAATTAATCGAATTTTTATCGGGCTTCAGATTCATATGTGGATTTGGTCACTTAAATGAGTACAAATCCGTATCAGGGTTCATTCAGATCCGTTCCTTTTTACCCTACTAATTAATAGATCTAGTAAGAGGGGAGTAATCAAATTTTATCAACCCATGGACTTGCCATTACACTAAGAAAGTTCATGAAAAAACACTCAATCCTTTAAAAAATGAATGCAGCCCGTGAGAAATAATAGTTGCTTAGTTTTTTATTCTCATGTGGTGGTTTCTATGTCACTTATTTAGATCATTCGGATTAACTTGGACAGTTAATGGGGCCGAATAGGTTGCACCTCTCTTCTAGATGAAAAAAAAAGTCTCTGCGAGCAATCGATCAATGACCCAATTTGTTATATTATATGTTTATATATTAAATTTCAAATTCAGTTTTAAATGCAAATGAAGAAACTGATGTCCCATATATCAGAATCTGAATTTGATCTAAATGTGACTTTTAGGTTTACAGCTAAATCTGGATTTGAATTTTAGATGCACAGCCAAATCTGAATATAAAAAACTGACTTCAAAATGCATAGTTATTGAATATAAATTATTTATTTTGAGACTAGCTTTGAATTTGAACCTGAACCTCAATAGATAATTATTTAATACGGATCCAAAACCCAATCAGATATCGGTTTTTTATCTCAGGGGGTCATTTCGATGCCAAATAGGATGTTAATTTATTTTATATTTTACTTCTTTGAAATAATTCAATTAAATATCTAGCCTAAGTTCGACCTGTTGACATCCCCAAAGGGACCCAAACATACCAAATAAGCCTGTGTTGCCACACGTAGAGTCGACATATAAATAGACAAAAATTGATTGATTTTCTTATTTTTTAATAAAAAAACGATTCTAAAATGAACAATACAATTGCATATATATATATATATATATATATCTGTTTAGAAGTTGTCCTTTTCTTTTTTTTTTAGAGCTTGTGGGAGTGTTCAAAGCATTTTTTTTGTGC
The DNA here is from genome assembly GCF_008831285.2 of Nymphaea colorata. Classification (NCBI taxonomy): domain Eukaryota; kingdom Viridiplantae; phylum Streptophyta; class Magnoliopsida; order Nymphaeales; family Nymphaeaceae; genus Nymphaea; species Nymphaea colorata. The sequence goes on along the minus strand of NC_045139.1, from coordinate 23,252,228 downwards.
CAAATGGTGTATCTTCGAATCTGAAGTACGCCATGGATTGAAGTACCTCAAACGTTATGAGGATTTCTGTAAATATGATAATACTGGGGCGCCTCTTCCGACCGCGGCCACGCGTGTGGCGTGTCTTCTGCTGATCGACCGTCTTGAAACCCAGCAGGAGAGCGAGGGTCGTTCCTTTTAGGTCTTGTTTCCCCTCTTCTGTGTTTGCGTCCGAGGGTCGTTCCTTTTAGGTGGTGTCCTCGCAGCAATTTCTCTCTCTCTATCTATGAGTGTAGAGATGGGGAAGAATCAAGCGTACAAGGCGATGCAGAGAGCGAGGATGAGTTCGACCTCAGGAGCGCCCGAAAACATCGAAGACGGAATGGTTCGTCCCTTTTCATACCTCAACTCTCTCTACCTTTCTGAGACGTCGGTTTGTTTAATTATCCATGTTAAATCGATCGAACGTCGTGGTATTTATGTTATTTTGGGCTGAACCACCGAGCTCGTTTATGGCGTTTATATCGTGGGATAGTTGGAATTGGAAAACCAAGTGCTAGAGATTGTGGGCAACTGCGAGAACGCAACCTGACCACATTCACCATTTAGTTGGTCCATTGCCATCATTTAAGATAATGTGTTGAAGATTCCTTTCTTGGATAGTCTCTAGATGGAGCCGTTGCAGCAAGAATTGAAGGTGAACAATTACTACACTATTTGTTTCCATGCGTGTGGATCCTTCCAATTTGTTTGTAGGATCTCCTATAAGGACGATGCTTTCCGATTGGAAGTACTTGGTGGGATAGATACAGTATAATTTTAATGGATGTTGATAAAGTAAAAAAAGGTGAGAGATCACCCTGCAGGTGAAATGGACTACGTTCGGCAGACTGATGATTGATTTCCTGGAGAGACAGATGATCGTGCATGCTGGTCTCTAGGGTGCGTAGTTAGTTATGATCCAAATGGTAGGTTAAGGGCTCAAGCTCATCGATTTTGTAGAATGTTTACTTTTAAGTTTGCAGTGGGAGAAAGTTAAACACTTTTTAAGGTTCCATGGCAGCATATTCTTAGATCCACGAGGCCATACCCAGTGTGGTATTACGATATATGATGCTAGGGAAGCTGTACTAGTGTAGCATACCATGCTTTTGAATTTTGTATTTAGTTAAAAAAAACAACCAAATAACCATGGATCAGAAGTGCAGGCAGTTTACAAACTAAATTATTAAGGCACTTCTTCAACCTATAAAGTTCAAAATTAACACCATCAACAAAGTATATTTTTGGCCATAATCGTTCCAGTGGACAAAAAAGTAGGCCCAATTGAAGAAGATATGCACTTGCCATAAGCCCGCTGTTGTCATATTGATTCGTCGATTGTGACATGTAGAAATAAATGACTTATATACAATTACTAAGACATACAAGTAAAGAACAATTTTGGTCATCATCTCTGGCGAGTTCCTTACCTTTGACATCCTATTTGTGGATGCTCGTGAAAGTTCCTTATTTTTGAACACTACCATGCTTAGCATTCTTCATTTTGTTCTTTTCTTTAATGTTATTAGAAAACATATTCTTTTGGTTGCTTATAGGCCGATAGTATGTCATGATGCAATGCGTACATTCTCTTTCAACCCTCTGCAGTCAAGGCCCATGCAAATTTCTATAGCTTAAACACTTATAGTCTTCATGATCTTTCCTTTACTTGTTACTCTGAGGGTCTTTGCAGACCCTTAAACACTAGCTCGTGTGATCCTGCATTGAGAGAGCTTATAATCTGACTGAAACAAGATTTAGATCCTAAACCAATTGCATGTGTTAGGCAAACCACCTAGGAAACATCTTGGAATTGCCCTGCATCCCTAGTAATACTGGGTCGGATGAGCCATGGTGGCTTTGTATTTAAAATGATGAGAAAACTTGTGCCTTTGTGCCACCTGCTTTCCATATGGGTCTTAAAACATTTGGAGTCATTCAATACTCGAGCATGGCTGGACTCAAGGTCATCTGAGCCTGTACCTATGATCTCCTTTCAACCTAATATCATTTTGATCTGTTACGAGTTCCCTTTTTTCAGATCGTGTCTCAAGGTGCCTTACATTCATTTTCAAGCTTGTGATATATGATTAACCCTTCTTAACAAGAGCCCTTTCGTTCTAATTGATTTAAATTGCTGAGCAGTTATAGCTTTCTGAAACTTAATTGCATGTAAAATTTCTACCAGCTGACCTCAGTTAGGATTGATCCTCACCTTCTGCAAGTGGTTATTGCTACGACTTCACCTTGTATATCCATGCTAAGCCAAGCCTTTGGCTGTTCAACAAGTAATAACAATCGAGGTTCATGCAGAAACATTCAACTTTTTATAAGGGCCAATAGACACTGATATAAACCATGGCTACTAACACTGATAGTCCTATCCAGTCAATCCATTATGAATTCTCAGCTATTTTTGTCTTTTGTGTAGAAAGTTTTAGATTGTGTATTTTTTCCTCTAATTTGCCTATTTGCTGTCTATCTTTTCTTTATCCTGTTCTGTTACATTCTTTTTTTTGGTCTGTTTCTTTGGAATTTTGCTAATGAGGACAGTCGCAGATGGATGGTTCATTTCATTCACCAGAGTGGCATGCTGCTCGCCTGGCAAGCCTTAATACTTCTCATACAATAACTTGGGAGGAATTCAAGAAAAAACAACGGGTAATTTCTAATTAATGTTATGCATTTTAGTATGGTGTATAATATTGTTTTATCCGTTGTTAGGTTGCAATTGATGTGATATTGTCTGTATATATTATCTGCTTCTGCACCAGCATCTCTAAAAGGATAAATTCTTTGTCATACCCTTCAGTGTGGCGAATCTTGGATATACTTTATCACGAGCACTGTTACTTTCAAGCACTGCCAAAAGCTTACTTGATGTTTTTTTCTATATCATGCTATTTCAATTTTCTATATTGCATCTTTTTTACTTTCAAGGACTACCAAAAGCTTACTTGATGTCTTTTTTACATCATGCTATTTCAGTTTTGTATATTGCATATTTTCTAGCATCAAGATAGCTGTGATTTGCCCTCAGATGTCTCTTTTCATGCATATTGCTAAGTTCACTGAAACCTACATTAGCAACACAGTGAAATAAGCCAAGCTTTTTATCTCATCGTATCCTTCTCTAGTATATGTGATATTAGGAATTTACGACATGGATAAGAGATAATAAAATAATGCAAAAGCAAGACAAATAATGAGCAAGGGGTTGTAAGATGATTATACTTCTCTACTATATATCATAGACAGGACATTGATCAGGGTTACTAGGTCTAGGTCTTTCAGCTAGAGATGCATCTATTCCTGTTTCCTAGTTCTGTAGCATTCTTTTGTAAATCGCTTAGGATTTTCAGTTCCTTATCCTGCAGGTTTGTAACGACTAAGCTCTGAACCTATTAAAACTAATTCTGGATTAAGCAAAATAACCAAAACTCAGCAGGAAATACTAAGAAAACAACTTAGAATATCATTTCATCATCAACTCTGTTTACAAAATGAGGCCCACATCCCTTTAAATGGGGAAAGGGATGGATCTTGGATCTTGGTCCATGCAAGAGGTTCGAGAATCAAGACTAAGGTAGTTCTAGATCTACTTACATATGATGTGGATCTTGGATACAAATAAAGGTTCAAAACATGACAAAATGATAAAAATGACTATCAACAACACTCCAAACACAAAAATCTTCTTCATGGGTTTCTTCTGCTTAAATTTATGTTGGAAGTGAGCCAGCTCCTGCGTGTTCCTAATCCTAGTATTATTAGATTTCTTCACCCTGTTACTTTCCCTATTCATATGTCTGTTTTGTGAGCTTGGGCATTCATTAAACAATAGTGCTTTATCCCTTGATATGGGTTTCAAGCGTTCTGGCTGGATGTGGCAATTATCTAATCTATGAGCTTGAATTCAGTGGGCAGCGACATCACATTTTTCAGATGTTGAAGTGAAAATGCTACCTTAGTAGAAGACTTTCTTGAGGACTTTCTTGTGCAACAAAAACTCCAAAACTTCTATGAATTTTCACTTGGTGTGCACAAGGATAACAAGCCTTTATGGGTCAATATGATGTAAAAATACCAAAATATAAAATAAGAGCCATTAAAGCTCAAAATATCATATGAATCATAGCCACAAGTATCACAACATTTCAAACATTTATGAGCTTTTACAAAAAATGATAAAAGTGTGAAAAGGATGTGCTATTTTGGTAAAACGATTGTGTTTTTATCACATTTTTATCATTCTTTTTTGTGTATTTTTTCATTTGGTGAAATGAGGGCATTCTCTATATTATAAAAATGTTCTAATACTTATATCAAGCACGTGGATGCTTTTTTTAAAGGACAACCAATGTTAAAAGGAGAGCTGAAGGGGCATTTTTTGGCATGTACTTTTTTTAAATGGGAAAACAGGTAATTAACATGTTTTTAGGGCTTTAAGCCCTGGCTTTCACTTTATTTTCATTTGAAACGTGAGAAGCAAGTATTTTCATTTCAAACGTGAGATGCAAGTAAGCAACCGGTGTGCAACGTTGCTGGGAGCAAGCCTGGTTGTTTTTTTCTTATTTATTTGGTTTCATTGTTTTTTCCACTTTTGTGCAAAGTGAGGACCATTTCTATGATCACAAATTACATTTTATCATCATTCTTCTATCATCACAAAAGCAGCATAGTTTATATCATTTTATTTAGATAGTTTTTATGTCTTCTTCTGAGGTTGTCATTTATTTTATTGTTACCTATTTTATTGTTATTTTTTTAAAAAACTGTCGAGATTGCCCTAAGAATTTCCCAAAAAAGTACTTTGCAAAAAATACCCGAGAAAAGCCTTGCCAATAAAAATCTAGGAACAATATTTGTGGTTATGATGTGAACTAATACACATGAACAAGGCCCTTCAAAGCATACAAAAGGTCTCATAAAAGATAATTCGATCAGTTAACAATATAAAAAGATATCATTCTAATGATTCTAATATAATAACTAGATAAGTATGCACTATTCCAACAAAACAGCATGTACTATGTGTATATAACAGCATATATGTAAGGAACATATACATATGTAAGATAGGCAGCTACTTCATGCACTCATGCAACATTAACAGAATAGGAGAAACAGCAAATGATGCACTATGCAGCAAAACAGTCCACAGATCACAGAAACAGAAACCATATGCAGTAAAACAGGCTAAACAGCATCTAATATATATAACAGTTTTATTGTTATAAGTTTATAGCTGTATAAACAGTCTCTCATAACGAGTGTAGGATCTGTAGAGAAAATGCAGTCTTAACCAAAAGTGAGTGAGGTACCAAACACAGAAAAGACTCCAAAATATAAGCAACAAAGCACAGTGAAAGAAAAACATGCTATCAAATGGAAACAAGATGAAGAAAGGAAACAAGTGAGATGAAAACAGGTACCAAACAACAGACAGTTCACCAGAGAACGTAGGTTTGCCGGTTGGAGAGGGAAACACAATGTTGGAGTTTGGTGGTTTGCCACTTAGAGACTGAAGCATGTTGCTGGAGATCACATGAATAATGAACTGGAGATTTCAGGACTAGGGAGGCGACTGTGGCAACCAGTAATAGTTGACCAGTTGATATGGGGTTCGATCGAACTCTAACCGTATTAAAAGTGGATGATTTTACTCCTTGATACGGGATGACTGCACCTGATTCGATGTTGAAGTGAGCTAGGTATGCGTCCATATTTGGACAAAAATGGCCCGGTACTGCTGAGGGCATCAGACATGTTGACTGCATCTCTTTCTGCACCTAACACCTGTCTAGGCGAGACTGTTTATCATAGATAAAACAGGTACATACATGAATGTATATGCATACATGCATACATATGTACACACAGTCACACACACCCCCTCTATATATATCTACAGCACACACACACACACACACATATATATATATATGTATAAAATAGAGAGAGAGAAAGAGAGAGAGAATGTGTGTCTGTGTGTATATATATATATATATATATATATATATATATATATATAGAGAGAGAGAGAGAGAGAGAGAGAGAGAGAGAGAGAGTGTATATATATATATATATATATATATATAAGAACATATTTAAAGTACCATGTTTTTCAATGAGTTCTATGCGTTTGGTAGCCTTTGGTTACCATTATTCCCTTGCCTTGTGTTTCCTTCCTATTTTCATATCCTATTGATCGCGTTTAAGGGATTTTCCCTGACGCAGCACTCAAGCTGAAAGTGGTACTTTCCCATTGTGGCACTTTGAAATAAAATAGATTAAAAATCAAGCATAAATTACAAATACGAGAATAAGAGAATTAAGGTGCCTAAAGGACTTGGATGGGAAATGCATCAATCACCCAATATCAAACTGACTAGGTATGCAATCCCTTACGGCTTTTTTTGTTTTTGTTTTTTTAATTACATTATTTATTCTCAAGTGTGCGGCATGGGCCTTTACCTCCATCTCAAAAAGATTTTTTTTTTAATTTGCATGTAAATTTTTAAGAATTTCAGTTGTCCTACATAAAGATTTTGAAAAATTATTTTCCGGATCCTGTTAAAATTTTGAAAGTATAATTCGCCCCCTCTCATGAAAAATTCCTCGCTCAACCGCTAGTTTGAGATAAACGACAGGGTCTTGAAGTGCGTCTACAATGGCAGCAATTATAGAGATAACAATTGGTGGCGATAACACTCCAAGAGGTGTAGTATAATGAATATCGTGGTGAACATTTGAGCTGTAGGCCTCACATAATCACAAAGAACATCCGAAACAACATATGGCTTTTGAGATGTAGCTGCATTGTCTAAATACACCAAGTTGGAACCATTCACCTCATACAAAATTTATGTAGTCACTCTCAAATGCAAAACGAGAAACCAAGCCTCCACCAAGTAGAGGCCTCTTGAAAATAAAAGACAACCAGCGGACAATTTAGGATCATGTCCAGTCACATGTAAATTAAAATAAAGGGACCACCCAAGTGCTAGAGGAATAAAAAAAAATTCAAGCCCTAGATTGATGACATAAAAATGCATGGTGACGGACATGGATGGAGACAGAAATTATTAAGGTGGGAAAAAGAGAAGGGGCATAAACCATTTCTAAAGAAGTATTGAAACACTTAAGAATTCGGAGGGCTGAAGGCCTCAGCTGATCCTCTTATTACATAACTATACTACTACATAAAAGATATTAACTACAACTAGAATGAAACTAAAAATAAAGATGAAATAGATGAAATTTATACAACTCACAAAAACAAGATTAGGTGAAGCCAAGAACATACAAGTATGCAGCTTCGATAGAACTTTTGAAAAATATCACCTAGTGCTTTTGAAAAGAAATACCCTAAGTTTGGATTATGCAATTAAGATGGAATAATGAATCAACTTTAATTACTTGTCCCAAATGGTCTACCTCTCCGAAGACAAAAGGAAATGATGGATAATTCATCACGCTCAACATGGTTGGACTAGGTTTAAGGGGTTTTATCTATTTCATGTAAGGACTAGCAATTTGGTAATGAAATGGACAAACATTTTCCAGACCAAAGGGGGAGTGGTTAGTTCCTCCTATTCTTAGGAAGACTGGAAACATATGAGAGACGTCAAGTTTTTACTTTGAATTTTGAAATAGTTCAAAAATGATCAATTCAACTCATAAGCTTGAGTGCTCGTGTTGTGCAAATAATATAACCTTAATTTACGTATAGTACCATACAAGCATTAGGTTTTATTTCGCATCAATGTTGTCGAATCTTTAGAGAGAATGTCTTTCAATTTCCAGAATATGAACATAAAGGAATCCTCCTAGATAACAAAAAAAAGGAGCAGATATTGACCCCAAAATCATACATCCACGAAAGATTGTCATATTCAATTCTTGCGAGTTCAGCCTTCATGTCATTCATCTCTTGGCAGATAACTTTTGCTTTGTTTTACTTTTTTTTTCTTTTTTTTTTCTTTTGCATTCGGCTTTTTGCCTTTTGATTTTTTTTCCTGTGTTTGATATTTTTTTTAGGCTGACGTTCACCTTTGAGGGAGTACCTCACCACTCCAAAGGCTACTACGAAGCTCCACCGCTTTAGTGGTTATGTGTAGCTTTGTCACCTGTCCAACCCGCTTCACCTTACGGGTTTTCAACGAGCCAAAAGTTCGTAAGTCATTATCTTCACGAAATAGACGTAAATCACTTTTATGCCTACCCGGTACTCTGGATTACTGACTCAGAGGAACAACTACACAAGCCCCAAGCCCATCTCTCAACTTTCATTTTACTACCTGCCAAGATCTTACAGAACATTTTGGCTTCTCTCTCAAGACATTATCCTGCTAAATCCTTGCATACGCTTGATCGCCAGAGTCAATAGCATTCCTAGTTGTGACTTTCTCAACTTCATAGGATTTTTCTTCACTTCTCATATCCAGGATTTTTCTCAATTTTCCTCTTTCATTGATGGACAACAAGAACTTGAAATTTCCACCTTCCACTTAGAAAGGTACTAAAAATAAAAAAAGGCACATCATTGTAACGTTTTATACTCGTTATCTCATACTCTTACCATTATCATACTCATGTCGCAATCTCATACACATTATTCATACTCATGTCATTATTTCATACCTACAATGATAATAACAATTACAAAGGTTGATATGAGATAACAACATACATATGAGATAATGCATATAAGATAACTATTGTGGCATGAGATAATGTCATAAGCGAAATTCATACTCTTTTTGAGTATATCGGTCATAATGATATGCATATACAACCTAACACACTTCAATTTTATCAAATCTTAAAATCTTTTACAGTTTTTTTTTGGTCCCTCCAAAAGTTTTCTTTTTTCTATTGATCAAGGGCATCTTTCTTCATGACTAAATTTGTGCACAAAAATTTTATACACACCACGGCGTAGATGACATCCTTCACTCACGATGGTGCCAACGTGTGTTGATTTGGGTTGAGAGTGGCTGGACTTGAGGCTAATGTAGTTTGGTCTTAACCCCCCTCCCCCTACTTCTCTCTCTCTCTCTCTCTCTCCAATTGGCAATTGACAAGGGCTTCTCAATTGATAGCATCCAATGGTTTCAACTATGTGTACACAAGAGATTTCTATGCTGGTTGTCAGATGGCTAAAATTAATTTTTTAGGAGCAATATTTGACAAATGGCAGCATGGAACTCTTTTATATATATATATATATATATATATATATATATATATATTGTATGGAAAACAAGTTAAACCAGTTTCATCATAGGACTACCTTATGATCCTCCAAAGTGAGAACAAAAAGGTTTTTTTGGGAAGGGGGGGGGATGAAAAAAGCACTTTGAAAACGAGACCGGTTGAATCCATTTCTTACACATATAGATATAGTTTATGGAATATGTGGACTTTTCATGGACCATCTGATGAATGTGATTGATGGCTCATCAGGTGCCATGAGAAATTGCTTTGTCAAAATATAAGTTGTCGTTCACTTTCTTGCAAAACTAACTTAACACCTTGTGAATAATCAATCAAGTCTTTCAGGTGGCTCATAGACAAGCTCTGTGCTCTTTGTAATTACTCAGTCCCCATATTTTGTGAACTGTACATAGCCATGTATATGGTGCACAATTTTGCATGGCCATAAATCCATGTAATGCATTCATTTACAATTTTAACAACAACATGAAGACCTGATAAACACAAATGAACGTAGTTATCTTGTAACTGTGCATTTCTTTGACAAAAAAAAAATCAGTTTGTCCTTTTTGGTTTTCCTTTTCCCTTTCATCTGAGTAGGTGACTTACCTAGGTTTCCCCTATGCCTTTTGTCTCCATTGGTAGAAATAGAATGATGCTACTGATGAGTATTGCATGGTGATGATCAGTGATCACAACATTATTCTTGACATGACACGTATCATGAGTTAATGTAGATCAGTCTTCTTCAATATTAGTAACTGACATAACTAGAAAGTTATTTTTGTTTCTTCGTGGTCAGATTAAATTTTATCAGTTGAATTACTTTCAGAAAAAAATGTCAAAGAAAGAAGGAAAATTGGTAAATACTGTTTATCTAGTTGGTCTTATGTCTGTGGTATAGCTTTGAATAGTCATCTCTCCTGCCCCTTTTTTTGCTATCCATGGGTAAATTGCTTTTCTACTGAGGATCAAAATTGCAACAATCTTAAGCCATTTTGAGATACACAAATGTGATTTTTCTAACGCTTTAGAAGATATACTTGTAAGAAAAATTACTGCAGTTAGGAGAGTTTGATAATTTGGCTGTTTACCTAGTACAAGATCTGATTGTCCAACTAAAGTGCACTCCTAAGAAGCACACACAAAGAAACATATAGATTTACTTGTTCACTTCTTGGAAACCATGGAAAGGAGATTCAACGTACTCGGAGAAGCTTAGCTTATCTAGCAATCACATGCAGCTCTCTTTTTTCCACTGATTTCATGTCTACATCTCTAGACAAAAGTTTTAACTTCAACTTAGTTTATGGTTTTGGGGTGATTTAGCTGCGAGTTATGATTTGTCCAATCTAGTGATGCGACTCAATACCGTGTTGAATTGTTTCATTATCAGTGGCTGAGGGACTGTTATAAAAAAATTTGAGCTTTTTGTTGCTTGTCTATGCATGGGTGTTATGAATCATTATGCTATTAGTGACTAAGGGGTGTTATCAAGAAATTGAGCTTTATCTTGCTTGTCTATGCATGAGAAATTTGAACAAATGATGTCCTTGCTTCTTCCTGCATGATTGTTATGATTTCTTCATAGAAGTCCTCAGTTTGGTAGGGCCATTAAGTAAGAACCTTTTGATTACATTGTGTTTAATTTTCAATTTGTAGGACCAATTTTCTTGTTCTTCATTTAGTTAAATTTCACATTTAACATACAATGTCTTAATACAATGTCTTATTGGATTGCATTTGTTTGAATTGCTCAGGCTACAAGGAATCCATTACGTTCAAGTGCCAACCGCTCGAGGTCACACGATTTTGTGGACCCCGTCCTAATGATAATGTGGAATCTTCTAGAGGTACTTCCAACTCCACAAATGTTTGTCCAATTCAGGCATGTCCAACTCAAAATTTCTATGAATATGTTCCATCATCACTTGTCTCCTATTAACGTTGTACATCGTTTAAAAAGCCCTAGCATCTCTATGTTTATGCTTTCATGCTTTTATAATTATCTCATATCTAGCAAATCGACTAGATATAAAAGAATGAGTCGCCCCTGCATCAAACAATACTCTAGCAATATGAGAACCAACAAGTAAAGTACCTTCAACAAGGTTGTGTGCCTAAAGTTCCTCCACAGTAGTAGCATAGACACGTCCAGTCGTCTGTCGTGTGCTAGAAGGACCGGCCTCAGGCTTCTTCAACTCTCTTTCTTTATTTAAGGGGCAGTCTTTGATGAAGTGCCCCATCCTTCCATAGTGTAAGCAAGCTCCAATCTCCCGATAGCACGGCTTCCCGGGGTGCACACTAGAACAAGTAGGGCACCTCTGAGAAGTCGGAATGGCCACTGACCCCTATGTGTTCTCACTGCGGGTTGGCTGGTTCCGTTTGAAAGTTCGGTCATCCCGCCTCTCATAAGGCCTTGTCCTGTCTGCAGAGTGTTGGCGTTTGACCTGCGGGTGTGTGAGTGCTGGCCTGCCTTCTTATGGTGGTCCTTCTGTGTCCTTACCCAATTTCTTCTATGCATCTTGCCATGGTGACCGGCTTGTCCAAGTCACGAGGTCTGCTCGTCAAAACTTTGCTTCGCAGTCCATCCCGCAGACCGCGCACAAACTTGCCTGCTTTGGCCCCATCTGTAGTATAGAGGTGTGGGCAATACACCTCCAAGTGTCGATATCTTGTAATATATTCCTCCAAGCTCATTTGATTTTGCTGCAGATCAAGAAACTCTTGCAATTTCTTGTCCCTAGCATGCACTGGAAAGTAGTGTGGAAAAAGGAATCTCTAAACTGTTTCCAGGAGATTGACAATTGGCCGGCATACTGGATCTCACGAATTGATTGCCACCAGTCCATGGCATCACCTTTTAGCAGCTAAGTGCCATAGTTCACTTTGTCTTCCTCTGGCATTTTCAGAAGCACAAAGATGCGTTCAACTTCCTCAATCCATTGCTTTGCCTTATCGTGACTGCACCCTCCTATAAAGATAGGCGGCTGCATCGCCATGAACTGTTGAAATGACACCGCTGATGCCTTCTCCTGAAGTGGCGCAGTGGTGTCTCCTGAAAGAGATGCATTACTCCTCTGATTACTGACCATGGACTGTACAAGGGAGGTCAGTGTTTGCAACGTGGTCAGCAAAATGGTCTGTTGATCTACTGGTGGAGTCTGCCTTGGTAGGTTTTGAGCACCCCCACCCAGTTGGGCATACTGGTGCTTTGACGTACTGTCATCACGTGGGGTATGCGCATCGAAATGGGTTGGACTTGGCTCTCTTTGTGCCTCTGTGGATGGCCCAACTCGCTTCTTACCCTTACGATGATATTCCATCTGTACAAACAAGAACCTTATTCTCAAATCCAGTCTATGACTAATCTCACCAATCAAATCACAACGTGCATTAGCACGAAGTTCAAAACATAGATCACATTATGTACTTATACGTGAAAAATCAAAACTACAATAACAATCTAATAAAATAAATGCGTACCTGGGCAACACGGCTTCACAGATAGGCTTTAACTCACATCCATAGTGGGGTTTGCCATAGCTCTGATACCAAAACTGTCACACCCCGACCTTTTGACACTCAAACATTTTTTTTTTAAACATCAAGCATCGAGGTGCGACTACACAACAATTTCAAAAGAGATGAGCCAAGCAATGCAAAACAATGGGCAAACTTTTCATTAAATAAGAATTTCAGTTCATCTGTACAATGACAAAAATGCCCAACTCACAACATTGATGCCTAACAAAAATAAGGCATCAATAAAAACAAAACAAGACGCGCCGGCGCTACAATTGACCCAAAACCTCCCCAGTAGGACGTGAGTGAAGCCATCTGCTCAACCTGCTGCCCCGGGTCCGCCAAAACCTGAAAGAGGAAACAACTGAAGGCTTAGCCTTCACAGTATGGCAACAGGCCAGGAAAAGTCCAAACCCTCTTAGGTAGGGCTCAATTATACGAGCAAACATCAGAACAATCTATCATCATGTCGTGTCAGGGCACGACTTGCAAAGGCCACTCAATGGCCACAGTCACACAATCTCAGATCACATGCAAGGCATGTTTAAACATGTTACTTGCATTCATAAGCACAACAATCACATGCACATCAATCCCGTACATTTCATTTACATACATTTCATTTTCATCAATATCAGTGAATTGACAGTTCCTGTGGGTGCAAACACAGACACGTGCACACCGCGGGCGGCCTACAGCCGAGTGACAACCCCCGTGGTGACCCAGAACAGTATGGATCCATCCATTCGCTGTAGCAGTAGAGCACTCATCCATGGATGTGTGAATTCCACGGAGAGATACTCAGCCCTCCCTAGGACACCCAGGTTGGGAAGGCGGGAGTCCACGCTCCAAGCACGTCACACAACAGTACCCTGGGACCTTGCACCGCCTGCGCTCCGAACAGACGAGACCAGTGGCGAAGGCGGGACAACTCCCAAACACATAGCCACATCCCTTAGCCAGCAGCTTGAGACGAGTCGGTCACGCCAGCAGTTTTAGTCGAGGCTCTGATACCATGTTACGTAATGAGGAAGGGGAGAACGAGAGAGAGAGAGAGGCGGTGAAAGATTCATCCCTTATCGTGCTCTAATCTCTACTAAAAGAGAGATTAGGGCACGGTTGTATCATTTACAAAAGGACAACTAAATTATTAAAAGAACAAAAGAGAACCCTAAATTTTAAATATTCAAATAACTACCACACTTAAAGCAAAACTTTCTACTTTCAACAATAACAACGAAGGTATGCTAATGATAAAAATATGAGATAATGACAAGATGTGATATGACAAAACTATGAAATAATGACAGATATATGATAATTTATTAATGTATAATGTTTAGTATTAAAGTAAACATACATATTGGTAATAGAATTCAGCTGGTTGTACAATTACGTGCGTATAACACGCCCTCCCACCGACCGAAAACATATATTTAGAAACGGGGCCTACGAGGCTCGACTGGAAAGTTGGTCCGGGCCTGCAGCCCGAGTCCGGCCCATTTGCCACCCTCGTCCGCGAGGGCATAATGCGTGCATAATAAGATCTCTAAAGCTTCTATCTTTCTCTTGTTGCCCGCCGCTGTGACGTTCCTCTTCTGAAAACCCTCAGTTGCTTCCTTCTCTTATGCTGGAAGCTTCACTCTCCTCCATAGTGACGTCTTCAGCTGTCCACCGCTGCTTCCTCCGCTCTCCCCTACAGCGACGCCATTGGTCCTTCATTTTTTTTCTTTCCCCCTATCGGTTACACGGCGATAACCTCCATTTCTCTTTTCTCTCTGCCCCATCGCCTCCATCTGCCTTTTCTCTCGGGCAGCCTGCACATAGGAAAAAGGGGAGGAGGGAATGGATGGCTTTCATCACCGTTCTTCATCCTACAGGCAGCTGTAGCGCGCTGTTGGATGAATAAGAGGGCTGACTCTTCCTCCCTTAGCATTCTCACGACATTCTCTCCTGCGTCGATCAGCCACTTCATGTGTGGATTTCTATCTTGATATTTTCTTTTTGTTTTGCCTTTTATTTATTTTTCTGCTGCATTTTCCTGTCTTTGTTTTTTTTTTTTTTAAAATGATATGCTTTTGAATGTTCAATTTTATGTATGTATCCTATCTGCGGATATAATGTCTTATTCTTATTCTTCTTTTCCCCCATCTTTCTATCTCGATTTATGTCTATTTTCTTCGGGTATTTGGTTTGATTTGTATGTAGTTTTATGAAGAAAATTTGCTTTGTTGGGATCGCTGTTGTAGTCTCTGTTTCCTCTTCATTCATGTGATTTTGTACTTTTTGTTATACAGTTGTTGGGTGCGTAATTGTAGTTGAAAGAGATCATGTCTTGAAGAATGCTTTTGAAGATACTGATGTTTTTTTTTGTACCTGCATTTTGCCATGATTTTCATGCATCAAAAAAATCATAAAGAACTATTAGAGTATTGATAAATAATTGGTTTAGATTTGAGTTGTTCTGTTTTTACGGGCACCGACTCGGGTGAGTTTTGTCCGCACGTGCGCCGGTGACAACTTTGTTCTTTTTTTTTTTTAACTTGAACGTTTAAGTTTGAAGCTCACGCGTTTAGGGTTTAACCCGTTCACGTGTGCGCTTGGAGCGCCGCCCACCTCCCTCGACCTCCTTAACTGACTTCCGACGACTCCTCAGGCGAGAATCTGATTTTTCCGGCTGCCCTCCCCCCTTCATCCTCTGGCGACTTACTGTGAGCATCGAATCGGTGACAGCATAATTGATTTTGTGAACTTGTGAATCGGTGACAACAACGTGAGTTTACAAATCTTTTGTTTTTTTGTTTCTTCCTAATGTATTCATGCTTGACATCTTGTTTATTTCGTTTTCTTCATGTGTTGGCTTATTTTCTACTGATTTGCCTCAATTTGTGCATGCTGTTCTGCTATTTTTCACTTTTTCATTATTGTCATGTAAGATGTTTTTGAATTATATATTAGTTTCCTACATGTGCAGCTAATCTATATCCATTCCCCCAAAAGTTCCATAGCCAGATCCGCCTCTCATGCCTGATACCATTTGAAGAGCCCTAGTCATATTACTTATTACTGGATAATGTTTTTGAGTATTATCTATAGAGTATTATAGCTGCACACCGAAATTTTTTTGGGATTTGCCTCATCCCACACCGGCACCTGCAACCACACCGTTCCCTCAGGTGACATAGATGAGAAGTTGTGGGATCAAGCAGTAACAAAAAATTCTAGAATTTCAATGCTTGTTTCATCAAACAGCTGAATTTTAATTGTTGGATGAAAATTCCAGGCTACCAAACACAACAGAAAAATGAAACATGGAATTTTTGTTTTATTCTATTTTCAACTGGTGTTATCATCTAGATCATAACTGAATCAAGTAATCTTTGCTTTTTGCTATGTAGTTATTGTTTTAGTTGCTTTCTGGAAAAGTCGTTGATGATATCCTTTGTTTATACCCTTTCTCTATCCTCTGTATATATGCCTATCACGTCTGTCCATGTGGCCTTTGTGTGTGAATTCTGCAGCTAGAGCGTTGGGTCATGGGGTTGGATGATGAAATGCACTGGGCGCTGAACAGTTTTTGTTGATGAAAATGTGTTTGCCTAGAAAGCATTGTCTGACTTACAGAAACTAGCCCAGTCCTCTCTTTTTCTCTCTCTCTGTCTCTCCCCCTCCCCCGCAATTGGTGCTGTCCGGTGGATGGAGCTGTTGGATGTACCAGAGCCACCCTCTTTTTAAAAGCTCTTTAATGGTTTCTTCCACATTTTCTGATGGTTTTTAATGTCAATATCCCTTATAAGGGAATAGATACAAATGCAGGTTTTCATTGGGTCACTCTACGTTGTTTATCATGGGCATTGTGAATAATCTTACAAATGTATGTGTGTATATTTTTGGGTGGTCTGAGGGTGTTGAGTGTCCGATGTTGGCTAATAATCTTTGAGACCTGATTTTCTCTAGATGAATATTACAAGCGATCATTCTGAGGACCAATTAAAACCAGCACTTATTTCCTCCAAGATACATGTTTCAAAGCTTTTTAACTTTTAAGCTCTTTTAGTGTCCTTCAGGATCCTGCGTAAATAGGCTTCATTTGTTTTGAGTTGCTCCTTCACTTGTTATGTTTCTTACCTGGCCTTGTGGTACAACCTGATGATGGTATTATGATAGGTCCAAGGTTCGAGAACTGGTAGAGCTAGAGAGAACTAAGAAGAGTTTAGGGTCAAGTTGATTCATTGAGCTGTGGGTAACTTTTTGTTTGTTTTTTGGCTGGTGGCCCGCTATCCTTCTCTCTCTTTTTTATAAGCCAATCGATGGGTCTCTTGTGCCACATTATGATGGTTTCGAGTAACCCATCTTGAACTTTGGGTGCAAGGGCTGAGATCCATTGGCAGGTATTTGTTGAGTCACTCTGCCTTGTTTGTCAAAGGTATAGTGAATAACGTACTGCAACATTCAACAGAATAATCATAACATTCTTTTTTCCATCAAAAGTCTTTGAAAACCCTCTCTCTCTCTCTCTCTTTTCCTTTGCTTAATTTTATGTTGGCCTTATACTCTCTTTTGCTTAACAGTTATTTCAAGGTTCGATGATGGCATGTAATCTTTGAGACCTGATTATCATTGATTAAAATTATAAGCAGTCTCACTGAGGACCAAGTAAACCACATAATCTTCACGACTTCACTTTTATGGAACTGTTTTCATTTTTTTTAAAGTTGTTAACATCTCTTCCATGCCTTCTCTTTCTATCACTGCATCTACATGCCTGCACGTTTGTCAATGTGTCCTCTTTCTGTGTGTGTTTTTTTTAATTGTGAATGCATCTAGTTTGTTGTGGTGTTGGATGATGAAATGCACTGGGCTCTCAGCATTTTTTTGTTGATGGAAATGCATTTGCCTTGAAAGCATTGTCTGACTTATAGGAGCTAACCCTGCTCCATCTCCCTGTCTCTGTCTAACCGGTAATTGGCAGTGGCTAGTAGAGTGTTGTAGCCATTGGCGTACCTATCCACCGGTTGGTCCCTTGATCTCTCTCTCTCTAAAAGCTATTCAGTGACCTGTTCCACCATTTTCTGGTGGTTTGGCTTTTCAGGTTACCAATCTCAGTTCCAGATGTTGTGGAGTCACTCTGCTTTGTTTGTCATGGGTATAGTGAATAATTTACTGCATACAATGCAAAAGAAAATTCTTCCTAATGTGTGTTTTTTTGGGTGGTTGGAGGGTGTTGATGGTCTGCTGATGGCAAGTAATCTTTGTGGCCTGATTTTCATTTTATGAACATCCCAAGCATTTTTCTGAGGACAAATTAGAACTGGCACTTATCTCCTAAAAGATATATGGTTGGAAGATTTTTAAGATATTTTATTGTCGGTCAGGTGAATCTTGTGTACATTGGCTTCATTCTTTTCAATTCCTCATTTGCTTATTATGTTGTCGATAGCTATTGAGTTTGGGGTTGAGTTGATGCACTGGCCTTTGGGCTATTTTTTGTTGGTTTTTTGGTTGGTGGCCTCTGTGTCCCTCTTTCTCTCGCTTTCTTCTTCTCTCTTTCTCTCTTTCTCTCTCTCTCTCTCTCTCTCTCTCTTTTATAAGCCCTTTAATGGGTCTTTTGTGCCACATTTTGATGGTTTTAGAGTAACCCATCCTATGCTTTGGGTGAAAGGGCTGATATCCAATGGCAGGTATTTGTTGAGTCACTCTGCCTTCTTTGCCAAAGGTATAGTGAATAACGTACTGCGACATTCAACTGAAAATATTTTTCTATCATGAACTACCTCTCTTAACTTTTTCTTAATTTTATTTGTGTTTTATACTTTTATTCCTTCTTTTCGTTTCACAATTATTTTAAGGTTCGATGATGGCATGTTCTTTGAGACCTGATTTATCATTGATGAAAATTATAAGCAGTCTCTCACTGAGGACCTACTAGATCAAGTAATCTTCGCTTTTAGATATGTGGTTTTTGTCCTTTTTTTTTTTTTTCTAAAGTTCCTTATACACCCTTTGTCAATTTCTTCTCTCTATCACTCTATCTTTATGCCTGTGTGGCCTCTGTGTTTATGTTGTTTGTGAATCTTGAGAACATGACTCCTGGGGTTGGATGATGAAATGCACTGGGCTCAGAGCAGTTTTTGTTGATGGAAATGCATTTGCCTAGAAAGCATTGTCTGACTTATATGAGCTATATCGTTTCTCTTTGTTAGGCGAGGTTGCTGACCTTCTTTCTATGTGCGGATATGTTCTATGAAGTCATGTATATCTGCATACTTTTGTTGTTGCTATCCTTTTTTTCCTTACCCAAAGTGTCGTTGTGCCTCTCCCATTCTTAACGTTAAATAAGCCATAGATCAACAATGTCAGCAACTCTTGTCATTTGGGAAATTGATTTTCTAAGTCAATGCTTTTTTTGAGAGAAGTTCCCAGAAAAGATATTGTAAGATAGCTTCTTTATTTGAGTGGTGCGACATCCTATGTCAAGGTTTTTTGTCTTAGCATATATATATATATATATATATATATATATATATTGGCACATATTGTGTCCCTTTGGGATGGTTGAATGATGAAATGCACTGGGCTCTGAGAACTGTTTTGATGGAAGTGCATATGCCTGGAAAGCATTGTCTGACTTCTACCATGCATTCTTCTTGTTTTGCTTAATTTATAAGAATGGAGTCCATGTTTTGCTGACTCGTAAATCCATCTTTTGAAGTTTTTTCTTAAGTTCAGAGCGTTGTTTTTAGATATCTGTTATCTGCAAAAGGAATATAATATAATAGAAACATGAAGGGTTATTACATGTTTGTAGGGCTGCACAACTAGTCGAGCCAACTAGTCGAGCCAACTCTGACTTGACTCGAACTCGCTTGAAACGAGTAAGTTCGAGCTTACAAAGATACTCGAAATGATAAACCAGTCGAGTTCATGTTTCGATTCATTTATACTCGACTCGACTCGCAAACTGGTAATTCATATAATATTGCCAAAACTAGATCCTGTTAAATTTTTGAAAGTATAATTTACCCCCTCATAAAAAATTTCTCGCTCAACCCCTAGTTTGAGCTACAATGGCAGCAATTATAGAGATAATACATTTGAGCTGTAGCCCTTACATAATCACACCAAAACACCATATGGCTTTTGAGATGTAGAATACACCAAGTTGGAACCATTCACCAATTTATGTAGTCACTCTCAAATGCAAAACTAGAAACCAAGCCTCCACCAAGTAGAGGTCTCTTGAAAATAAGACAACCAGCGGACAATTTAAGATCATGTCCAGTCACATGTAAATTAAAATAAATTAAAATAAAGGGACCGTCCAAGTGCTAGAGGAATAAAAAAAAATTCGCCCTAGATTGATGACATAAAAATGCATGGAGACAATATGGGTGGAGCCAGAAATTAGTAAGGTGAGGAAAATGGAAAGGAGAATAAACCATTTCTAAAGAAGTATTAAAACACTTAAGAATTCAGATCAGCTACTACATAAAAGATATTAAGTACAGCTAGAATGAAACTAAAAATAAAGATAAAATAGATGAAATTTATACAACTCACAAAAACAAGATTAGGTGAAGCCAAGGACATACAAGTATGCAGCTTCGATAGAAATTTTGAAAAATATCACCTAGTGCTTTTGAAAAGAAATACCCGGGTTATGCAATTAAAATGGAATAATGAGTCAAGTTTAATTACTTGTCTCAAATGGTCGAAGACAAAAGGAAATGATGGATAATTCATCACGCTCAACATGGTTGGACTAAGTTTAAGGGGTTTTATCTATTTCATGGAAGGACTAGCAATTTGGTAATGAAATGGACAAACATTTTCCAAACCAAAGGGGGAGTGGTTAGTTCCTCCTATGCTTAGGAAGCCTGAAAAGATCAAGTTTTTACTTTGAATTTTGAAATAGTTCAAAAATGATCAATTCAACTCATAAGCTTGAGTGCTCGTGTTGTGCAAATAATATAACTTATAGTACCATACAAGCATTAGGTTTTATTTCGCATCAATGCTATCGAATCTTTAGATTTAGAAGAATGTCTTTCAATTTCTAGAATAAGAACATAAAGGAATCATCCTCGCCATCTTAGATAATAAAAAAAAAGAGCAGATATTGACCCAAAAATCATACATCATTGTCACATTCAATTCTTGCGAGTTCAGCCTTCATGTCATTCATCTCTAACTTCAATCACTTTTTTCTCTCTTTGAGACTTTGTCTTCGATCTTGAGTTTCATCATCTCTAGTTCTCTTTGAGTTTTCTCTTCTCTCCTCTTGACTTCAACCCCTTTTTTTCTTCATCTCAAGTTGTTCTTCTCTCCACTTTAGTTCTGCCACCTTATTTTTTCTCTTCTCAACTTCTTTTCTCTCCCTCGTTCATGTATCTCTTTTATTCTCTCTATACAACCATTAGCTTATTGTTTTTTTTTTCAAATTCATTCCTAAATTTTTTCCTCCTTTTAGCTTGCTATGTTCTCCTCTTGAGTTTCACCTTCTCTTATTCTCCCATCTCGGGTTTCTCATTTCTCATTTCTGTTCTCAAGTTATTCTTTTTCTTTTTTTCCCTTTCTTCTCACATTCCCTACGTCTCTTTCATCTCCCCTTCAATTTTATGCTCTAACTTCTTCCATCTTCACTTCATTTTCCCTAAGTTTCATTCCATGTACTGAATTGTTTTCGGCTTCACCTTTCTTTCCTTCTTCTCTCATGTTATCCACATTTCCCTCCTCACCTTCTCTACCCTTAACTTTATTTTTTCTATCATCAAGTTTTCAACCATCACTTTTCTCTTGCTTGTGCAATTATTTTCTATTTGACTTCTATATCGTCAACCAACTTTTTAATGTCGTCAATTGCAGCAATACATGACTCAAGTTATCCATCCGTATCATATAAAAGTACAATGCCTTGAGAACGTGTTGTCTCAAACAATGGTTGTAATAATTGAGTTCTTAACCGGCACTATGCTATTCACATAATATAACAATGTATGTGACATCTATGCGTATCAAAAGCAGGTATATTTTGAAATTCATAAAATAGCTATTTACTTGACAAAATGGCAATTTAAGTACCACGTCATTCAACAACATGACATACTCGGAAGGCTTTATACATAGTCCATTATGCCATATAGTGATGCATTGAAGGATTACACATTGTATAGTGATTGACTGATATATATGCATACCAAAAGCAAACTTGTACATACGATACCAACTAATGATTTCATAAATCATATGCATGATAAATTAATGTCCATGTTATTCAACACATATTATCTACTCGACTATATGCATGACAAATTATGTGCATGTTATTCAACACATATTATCTAGACAATAATGATTTAGTTTGATAACCATGAATTGAATGAATTATGCATTTGCATAATGATTTACTATTACATGTATCAAAAGTAAACATGTTCCTAGAGAAAGACTGACAAGTTGGGTTCTGACATGTTTTACAAAATATACCATATCGACTTAAGTGTTAAGTTGTTTAACATGATTATATTCAAATTCTATGTATTAGTGATTTATGTTATCACATAGTGATACATTAACTATATGACAATTGGTGTCACGGGCCGACAACTCCGGCCCGTGCGACGCGGCAAACTCTCGCCAGTAAGCCGCAAGCCTTCGCCTTCGTTCAAGTGGGCGCAGATCATTTGAACGCTTTCTCGAAAACAAAGACACAAAATACACAAGAGTGTCGAAAGAAAACTCGCAATATATTCACTTTAACAAGATGAGTACATCACGAGGGAAGCAAGTAAGCTTTTCACTTTACTTACAAAGGTTGGCCGAAGCCACTTACAAAGTTCTCAAACTGACCAACCAAAGCTAGGAACCCCAATCTATACACTTGCAAAGGACCTTGGGAGGGTGCTCCTACACAGATGAACACCCAAACATACACAAAGGAAATCAACTAAAACAAAAACAAAGACTGTACAACCCTGACACAGGGGAACAGGCTCCCCCTTCAAAACAAGCGCCGTCCTCGGCGCTATCTGCTGTGATAGGTCTTCACGTCCAACGGGTAGCACTGCTTCATGCAAAACGCATACTCCCACGTTGGGTCTTGCTCGCCTATCCACTTTACTTGGTATTTCTTCGGCTCCCCTCGAGAGTTTGCTTTTTGTCGAAGAATCTTCTCCACCCGCCGATCTATTGCTTGCTTGGTCGGCAATACTCGCTGCATGGTGAGGTCTCGTTCTGGGAGGCTTCTGTTAGAGTCTCCGCCCTGCCTTTGTTGAAGAGTGGATACTACCACGGCCTTACCTTTATCCTTCCTTGTTGGGACAGTTGGGACCATGCAAGGGTGCCTCTCGTCCATGATACTTACACTGCGTAAGTGCGGCATCAGTACCATCTTTGATGCACAGAGGAACTCCATGCCTAGAATCATTTGCAAATCATCTGTCTGAACCACCGAGAAGTTGGCCCTTCCCGACCAACCCTCAATCTTCACAACTGCATCTCGGACTATGGCGTAGATCGGTCTTGCCTCTGAGTTCACTGCCTTCACGCGTGACTCCCCCTTTCCTCGGGTGAGGCCCAATCTCCCGACTTCCTCCTCCGAAATAAAATTATGCGTGGCTCCCGTGTCTACCATGGCGATGATAGGTTTTCCGTTCACTAGAATCTCTATGCACATGAGCTCCGTTGAAGGTGTCGTTGTCACCTTCGTTTTCTCCTCTTTTGTCAAGGCGTGAAGAAGTTGAAGTGCCCCAATTCTGGGTTCTTCCACATCTCCACCTTGTAGCGCATTTGCAGATGACCTTGAAGTGCTTGCCTCTATAGCCCTCGCAGCATTGGCCTGCCCTGTCGGCCTTACTCGCTTTGCCCCTCGCTTTGGGCAGACGCGTGCCTCATGCCTTTCCCCACAAACCCAACAAGTTACTTCTCTTGGTGGCCCATTGTAATCCCTGCGAAAGAATTGCCTTCCCCCAGTTTGCCTCTGAAATGACGATCCACTTCTGTCTCGTCGCTCCTCCTTACCGTTGTGGTCGGACTCCCTCGTAGGCTTGAAGGTCTCAGTGTAGCTTTTGCGTTGGGTATCTGCCAAGCGCCGGCTGCCACATATGCTTGCTCCAAAGTCTTTAGGTCTGATCTCTCCACATCGGCTTGGGCTCAAGATTGGAGCCCTATGATGAACCAGTTAAGCTTATCCTTTTCTGGCATTTTAGGTACATCCAACATGAGCTTTTGATAGGCTCTAACATATTCCCGCAAGGAACCTGTCTGTCTTAGGTTCGCCACCATCCGGTAAGTCTGTCTCTCGGCATCCACAGGCATGAAGTACCCCTTTAGCTGTTTACGGAAGTCGTCAAAGGTAGCAATCGTGCAATCGCCATTCTCAACGTCAAACATCTTCCGTCTCCACCAAGCCACAGCATCTCCCTCTAACAACATCGCTGCGGTCTTGATCTTCAAGTCCTCCTCTACTACGTTTTGCAAGTCCAGGTAGTAGTCCATTTGAAACAGAAAGTTGTCGATCGCCCTCGCATCCCGGCTACCACTGTACTTCACCGGACGTTGAACGTCGACCCTACTGGTCCTCTCATAGCTACTGCTGGATGAGCTAATACGTAGCAGTCTCTGATTTGAAGCCCGAAATTCAGCAACTTCGTCCTGCAAGGTCTTCACCAAGTCGGAGAGTGAACGGTTCAAGGCCACTGACTCGGCCATCTGTTCCCGCATCAACTTCATCTCCTCCTTGAATCCCTCAAAGGTCTCGGCGGCAAAGCCGAGGGCTTCCTCATGGGTGGCCACATCTGCGACCAACCTATTCACCGTCTCTTCCAGGTTTCCCTGGCCACGGTCTGGGCTCGTCTCCCCTTGACGGCCTGGGCTCGCCTCCTTTGGACTCGCCTCCTTTGGACGGGCCGGTTCCTTACCTTTGGCACCTCGCCGGTTATATGATGATGCCATGGCTCCTTCTTCAATGGCAGCAAGTCGGCGCGACGATCTACACCCACTCTCCAATCGCTTCCCCAGATTGACCTGAATCTGGGCTCTGATACCAGTTGTCACAGGCCGACAACTTCGGCCCGTGCGGCACGGCAAACTCTCGCCAGTAAGCCGCAAGCCTTCGCCTTCGTTCAAGTGGGCGCAGATCACTTGAACGCTTTCTCGAAAACAAAAACACAAAATATACAAGAGTGTCGAAAGAAAACTCGCAATATGTTCACTTCAACAAGATGAGTACATCACGAGGGAAGCAAGCAAGTTTTTCACTTTACTTACAAAGGTTGGCCGAAGCCACTTACAAAGTTCCCAAGCCGACCAACCAAAGCTAGGAACCCCAATCTATACACTTGCAAAGGACCTTGGGAGGGTGCTCATACACAGATGAACACTCAAGCTTACACCAAGGCCCAAACATACACAAAGGAAATCAACTAAAACAAAAACAAAGACTGTACAACCCTGACACATGGGAACAATTGGAAACCTTTTTTTTATATTCAAAATGTTCAACCATCAAAACAAAGTTATGAATATGCAATATCCACATGATGTTGCAAATAGATCACATGCAATTTCAAATAAGAGTATGAAGACATTGATATCTACTCACTATTTGGGGCCTCATGACTTTGTAATGTCTCCTTTAATTTTGTTTATTAGTTAATTTCTTCAACATGACTCTACTCCTCCAGCGTGTCTGCCGCTGCCCTCTACTCCTCCAGCACTGCCTAATCTCTTGCCTGACGCTGTTGCTTCCACCCAACAGAGTCGCCTCCCACGTTTTGCCCGACATCTCCACTTCCGTTGTTGTTGTTTGTTGTCGCTGGACTGCCTTGGCGACGCTCGCAGAAGCTCCCTGCCGCTGCCTTCATCTGTCTATTTGTCGTCGGTACTTCTTGCTACCGCAAGAGTCCTGTACTGTTGCCGGTGCCCTTCCTGCCGTTGGTGTCCTGTGCTGCCGTCGGTGCCCTCTGCTGATGTAACACTCGTTTTATTTCAGGTCGGGTTGGAGCGGGTCCAGACCCGAACCCGAACCCTTTGGCGTGAAGGAGCCCGACGCGAGGCTCTTATCCCTCGCCTTTCCCTCTTCTCCTTCGTCTTCCTCTCAGTCCCTCTTTGTTGCTTCTCGTGCCAGCGCGTAGAAGAAGGAGAGAACGGAGGTTGGTGCAGGGCAGCGACGAGAACTGTGGCAGTGGCGGTCAAGTGAGGCTTCCAACTTCTCTCCGCCACCTCCTTCCTCTTCCTTCTTCTCCTCCTCCCTCTGTCAACGCCTTCCCCTGCCCGTACGTTTTTGTTTTTTCTGCTTGAGCTCCCTCCTCGTCTCATTTGTCTCCTCCTCACCATCTCTCCCATTTCCCTCGCCTGTGCTATCCCTCTCCCTCTACCACTCTCACACTCTCTTGCTCTTTTTGCCTGCATTCCCTCCTCACTGTCAGCACCCTCAATCGAACACTCTGTTCTCTCTCTCTTGCGTCAGGCCTTCCTCCCTCAGCCGAACCAACTTCTCATAGCTGACTGCCTCCTTCTCAAGGAGGACCTCTCCTGTCACATCTTTTCAATTATTCTCATCATAGTGATTGCCGTTTGGTTGGTTTTCAGCTAGGGAAGTCCGTCTTCCCCCTTTTTCCATCAATTAGGCCGTGTTGTTGGTGACGGCAGCGAGCAATCTTTGGCGTTGGCGCTCAATCGGACACTTGAGGTGGTTGTCGGGATCACTACGACAGTTTGGACACTAAGATTTGGGTGAGCTAGGCTTAACCAAGCCAAAATCAACTGTTATTTTCTATTAGAGAATGTATAATTATTGTTTGAGCATGCTAGAATTTAGAATTTGATGTTTAGGGATGCATGTTAGCGACTTTGCTTTTTGGGGAAAGTTTAGGATTATGTTGGAGAAGCGATGATTCATGTATATATTGATCTTTTAAACTTGAGGTGTTGATTTTCGAAACAATAGGGAAGCATGGTAGAGATTGCGCGGTTGTGGCGAAGATTTAGAACCGTTTTAGTGAGCACGCGACACATGCTTTTGTGAACGGGTGTATTTTGGAGTCCGAGGGGAAAGCATACGTAAGTTGGATATGGCTATGGGGTTAACGCCTCGACTATAGAAAGCAAATGAGAATTGGGTTGTGATGGATTGATCGAAACAGTGAATTTTGACGTTTGGTGGCAACGTCAAGAGGTTAGGAGGAGGCCTATTGGAGGGCTTGTAGGTCGACGCTACCCGTCGACACCTTCTTGAGGCGATGACATGTGCCTCAATGATTTTGTTTTATATTTGTATGGATTGTGTAGCTAACTAGTAGAAATCTTATCTTTTGGTTATGTTTGCAGGTACACCGGGCACATCCCGTAGACCTTGAGCGATCAATTTCGAAACTCAAGGCATTTTGAAAAGTTTTGAGGGCGCGCGACAGGTATGGCAGCATTCCAGGCAAATCTCTGCTTGGGCAAATGTGTGAATGTGTGTTCTTATGATCGTGGGATCCTAGGATTGTGATGTGATTGATGGATTGTTTTGTGAACGACTGTGTGTATGCATGCAAATGGTTTGATACATGATATGATTTGTTTTGAAACGCTATTATAAGCATGTTTTGAAAATGTTACGTATTTGCATGTGCATGCTAGAATTGATAACTGTTTAGGACAAATGAGGTGGGGTATCGAGTCGAGTGTCTCATCGACCCCAATTGTGCATTAGAAAGCATCCTACAATGATAACTGGATAGGACAACTACGAGCCAATCACAGATCGAGACTACTCTCTGTGGTTTGGCTAAGTTTTTCAAATAGGTGATTGATGTGATAATTGATGTGACTGATGTGATAATTGATGTGAATGTTGTGTTTTGTTACATACACATTGCCGCAGCAATGATGCAAATGAATGAATTGGAGAGTAATTGTACCCGTATTGTATGACGGCTAGCTATGACTGTTAATGTTATATGTAGACCTTGTGTAGAGGCAATTGGAGGTGTGGATGCACTCGTGAAGTGAACAAACCTCATGAGCTAGCAAGTCATTTTGTAAATGTGCAATTGTAATGATAATAATGAAAGAATAAGAGATGGGAGGCCAGTGGGTTGTGGCAATGTGTTTGGGAGACATCCCACTTTCGCCACTGGTCTTGCCTGTTCGGAGTGCAGGCGATGCAAGGTCCCATTGTATTTGGAGCGTTGGGCTCCCGCCTTCCCAACCTGGGTGTCCTAGGGAAGACTGAGTATTTCTTCTTGGAATTCACACATCCATGGATGAGTGCTCTACCGCTGCAGCGAGTGAATGGATCCATACTGTTTTGGGCCACCACGGGGGTTGTCTCTCGGCTGTAGGCCGCCCGCGGTGTGCACATGTCTGTGTTTGCACCTATAGGAACTGTCAATTCACTAAAGTTAAAGAAATGAAATGTATATGATTGATATGCATGAGAATGTTATGAATGAAATGATATGTTTGTGCCTTGCATGTGAATTGAAAACGTATTACTGTGGTCATTGAGTGACCTTTACATGTCGTGGTTTATGTTAGGGGCTTTCTTGGCAAATGATGTGGCCATGCCATAACACGACATGGTGATAGATTGTTTTTATGATTGTTCTCGTATTTGAGCCCTACCTAAGAGTGTTTGGAATTTTCCTGGCTTGTTGTCGTACTGCGAAGGTTAAGTCTTCTGTTGTTTCATTTTTCAGGTTTTGGTAGACTAGGGGCAGCAGGTTGAGCAGATGACTTCACTCACGTCCTACTGGAGAGGTTTTGACTCTTGTGTAGTGCCGGCGCGTCTTATTTTGACTGTATTGATGTCTTGTTTTTGTTAGACATCAATAATATGGTTTGGGGCATTTTTGTCATACACATAGATGCGATTTTGTATGAATCAAAATTGTTATATAAATGAAAAGTTCATCCCATTATTTTGAATGGCATAGCTCCCTCTTTTGAATTGTTGTGTCATCACACTTCAACGCTTTATGTTATGTGTTTGAGGGTAAAAAAGGTTGGGGTGTGACAGTTGACGTCGATGCTGTTTTTTTGTTGTTGTAGCCTGGTTTGTAATCATGGCAGTGTCTTCCTCTTCGACTGTCAGCACTGATCAGACTGAAATCGGGGCTTGTAGAACTGAGAATGTTCCGGTTTAGGTTACTACCATCTGTCTTACCAAGGAAAACTATCTTAAGTGGTCTGCCGCCATCACTATGGGTGTAGTTGGTCGATGCCGTATTGCCTATGTGAATGGAAGTAAGGTTGAACCTGCTGCAAATAGTATGGCTTGGGATACTTGGTTTCTTGAAGACAACCAAGTAAAAATGTGGATTGTTAATTCAGTATCCTTGGATATTCAACCTTTCATTCTTCGTAAGAAGACTCCGAGAGATATGTGAATTATTTTGGAACAGATGACTAATGAAGGACTTGTATGCTCTTCGACAAGGGGATCTCTCGATCGCTGATTATTTAGGGTTATAATCTTTAAGTAAGGCCCAACAAGGGCTACATGATGGATCAAGTATGGATCCAAACCCGGTCCTGAAACCCGTCTAACATGCTTCAACACCTAGGAAATGAGAGGGGAGTTATGGCTTAGGCAAGTAACGAGGATTAAGGGCAGGGCTCGAATAAGAAGGGGAAGTTAAGGCTAGGGCTCGGATTCACGAAAGGGGGAGAGACTACGAGGTAGGAGTTAATACTCTGGCTCGAATGAGGAGGAACAGATTAATGGCTAGAGAGGGGATTACGAAGAAGAAGGGAGAGATTAGCGAGGAGAATTAAAGACTCACCTTAATTGCTCACTTGGAACTTGAAGGGCTTGGGCCCCACGATGATGACACGTGGCGGGGGGGGGGGGGGACGGTTGGGATGAATGGCTGGAGGAGTGAATGTTCCCCGCGGTCAATCGAGGAGCTCGGGAAGGAACCCCAGAGTTAATGTCCTCCTCATCCACGCCAAGGTGTTAAATGCCCGATAAAAGGAAGGATGAATCTGCCCTTCTTGGACTTGCCATCCTTTAGTGCCCAAATAACTCGCCAAGGGCAGTTTTGGAAGTAGCGAGTGGCTGTTGGGTGACCACGGGAAAAGAAGCAACGGCCAGTCTTCCGACCGTCGAATGGGCGATTTCCGGCCACTCAGATACGCCACAGTTCGTGGTCGGTCTCGGCCCAGCTTGGCCCGTTGGACAACTTGTGTCCGGGCGATTCTTACTAGGCTGCTAGATATGGCTCAGCCCCTCTCCACTTCGGCCCCACTCTTAGATTTGAATGAGAGCTCCCACGACACTGTGGCTCAATGCTTGGCTCCGCCAAGAGTCCGTTGCAACCGCTACTGGCCGTCTACCGGTGACGATCGCCACTAACCACTTGGTTTAACTCCGTACGTGAACCGGCTAACTATTGCTTAGCCAGAACTTTCCGATCACTCACTCCCTGGATCATACAAGGGGAGAACAACCTACTAGGGCCGAGCTTCACTAAGCCCGTCAAGACTCGGAATCTACCTTCCTTTCCGACCAACCTTCTTCCTGATGTGCCAAGGGAGAAAACCAGCCTACTAGGGTCGGTTTCAACCTAGTCTAAGAACAGCGAGAGGGATGGAACCAGGAGAGTTTATCGGTACCAACCTTGTTCTCACGCCGTCGGATTGTCATCACGCGGATACTAACTAGGCAAAACCACGGCCCACACTTCTCCACGTCCGTCGAGACTCAACCGGCCTCTAACCACCTTCGTGTTCAAGGGGGCTGCACCGTGAAGAACTTGCTCACGCGTCGGGGAAAGATGCGTAGGTCATTGGCTTCAATAGTGATTTTCTGGCAACCACCACCTACGTCGATTTCCTCTTTTCTTCTCAAGCCAGAATCACACGGGCTGAGAGCTTCGTACACCACCTTCGTGGCTAGGAATTACACGCCTACAAGGTGGGGATTACACGCCTCCACAGTGGGGAAGTACACACCACGCGGGTGGGGAAGAGAGAGATAAACTCCAAATTCTATTTCATTGACAAAGCATAATCCCACAAATGGGGTGTACAAGATCAAACAGTGATCCGAGACCCGAACGAACATGTGACCCAATTCCAATTAAGCAAACCGGACCGACTAATCTAAATGCTAATCTAAATGCTGACACGAACTGAAATAGGAAGATGCTACCTAGGTGGATTGTCTAAGGACTCAACTCGAAAAGACGATTGGCGCGCAACTGACTAGGACTAAATAAGACATGGTGCTACTTAAGACTCGATCCTAGACTCCCTAGACGGACTCAAGTTTGGACTCGGCTTGGGGTTGTGTTCCACTGGCTCATCTAGGCTTGGTCCTCTGTCCGTGTTCCAACCTCTAACGCTGCTGAAGTCTGCCACTGACCATGCTGGATTGGCGATATCTTCTGTGTCCCATGATTGGCCTCTCTGTGGGTTGCTGTCTGCGCCATTGCCTGAAAGCCTACTACCGTGGCCAACCTTTGGCTGCATGTAATTGCCTCTGTATGTCTGCTCTACGCCTCTTGGTGTGGTCGTGTCTTGGTCGGTAGGTGAGAACCTTACGTCGTGGCTAACCGTTGGGTCCCGTTGTCTGCTATTAACCTCTCTCAGACGGCCTTCCTTGACCTGGCACTCTATCTTTCCTTGAGTTGGGCTCGCGTCTCTTTCCTTGGGTTGGCGCCCTTCGTTGGTTGCACGCCCTATGGCAGCCTCTCATTCCTTGGTTCGGCCATGCACTGCCAAACCACACATGGTGTTCTCAATCTGGCGTGGGCCTTCTTCCTTCAGTTGTCTGCCCTCTAAGGCCGCGCGCTAGGCCGCGGCCTCCTTTGGCCCTAGCTCCTCTTGCTCAGCCATTGGTTTTCACCCAGCCTTGACGTGGTCTAGGCCCTGGCTGTGCTCTTTTGGCATTACCCCGACCAATCTCGACCACTCTGCCGACTGCTCTCGGCTGGGGCTATGGTAGGTTCGTAACAAGATACAACACTACTATAATAACTAAGAATCCATAGAAATATTTGTCCTGAGCATGATTCTGAAGGGTAAAGGTGGTTCGATTTCATGTATTTTCAATCCCTAAAATTATTCAACATAGATTTTACAACAAGTTAAACTCATTGGAAAGACACTACAATCATCTGGCTAGGGCATATGACTAAAAGTTTTGACTATTGAGCTACCCAGCAAACAAACTAGGGTATTGTTATATTTGCCTCAGAGAACTGCCATAAGCCCTGAATGAAAGACAGAATTAACACCTCCAGGACTACCAAAGAACTACTTGAAAAAAAAAAAAGTTCTATCTAGGGAATAAAAAATAAAGTAATCTTCCATTTAAAGACACCCCAACACAGAAAAATACCAGCCCAATCAAGCGCATAAGCAGCTAACAATTTTACTCTTGTATCTTTTTGTTAGAACTGTGATCCGTACAAAATGCCACAAAACAAAAAGGCTAATAAATATACTTTTCTAAGGAGCACTTAGACTATCCAGGTCCGACTTCTGAATTTGAATATGAATTATCATGATATATACATAGAACGTTTAAAACTCATCTTTTCGTAATAAGAAGCTGAGGCTCAAGAGGATTTCAAAGAACGGGGTGAAAAGAAGTGTACACATATTCATAGAGCTCATTATCAAAAATGATTTACAAGAGATGAAACGCCTTTGACGAGTTATCTTACAATAGAAATAGAATATATTCGACTGAAAAAACTCGCCAAGTAAAAGAGCTCTCCAGAGTGGCTGTGTTAAGCTCACGATCACCAAGAAGTCTGCATTGCTTGCACTTGGTCCAAGTGACAAAGATAGAGACAAGCAAATGCCCAATGATCAGATGGCTGAATAAAAGATTCAAATGCATAGCTAACTCAACAGCAGTTCTGGATCAGAAATATCAGCACCTTTATTCACTTGCCCGTAATGAATGGATGACTCAGTGCTTGAGATACTGTCAATCTTTTCACTGGATCGAGCACAAAAATTCTATCAACCAGTTCTTTGAAATTGGCCAGCATCTTGGGATCCTCACCAGTATAGCTTGAAATAAGACTACTAAAATCCTCTGCCTTAATATTCACAAGCAATCGCTTAACAGCTTGCACTAACAATGAAATTGTAAGCACTTTTGCTTTCCTAGTGTGGGCATGCAAATATGTTGCATGGATGTAGATAAATAAATCCATATCAGAATACGTTGAGGATTAAAAAAATATGAATAGAACTACCGGAAAAAATTTAATAACAACCTTATGCTAATGAAATATTGAGATATACTTAACATTGATGGCAGCAAATATCATGATTATCATCCATCAATGATGATCATCATAATCTTCGTATTCATCCTCATTTTCTTTGTTAATTTTTCAAAATTTTAATTTTCAATGCCTTCAAATGGAATTTCTTCACCAACATATGTTGATTTTTTTAGAAAACTAGTAAAACCTCCCCTCCCACAGCTCTTAGAGATGTTTAGAAAGTGGAAGGGAGGAGTGATTTTAAAAAGAAACACAAAAAACAATGTTTTCCCGTTTTTTCCCCGTATCATAAGATACGGGGGTGTATCAGCCACATCGTACAGTACAACCTTTGTATCGCATGATGCGGACGATACACCTATGATCCACAGGCATATTGTGTGTTGTATGCGTATCGCATAGGTTTCTCAAACCTATACGATACGTATTGTCCAATATGGATAACACTCAGCACTTTCTTTACCTCATGTAGATGCAACATTTTGTTTTAGAGATAAAGACACGTTTTAATATTGTTTGGAGCAATTTCTTAAGAAAAAATTTGAGAAACTCTCACATCATAGGACACCACATTTCCATAACATAACTACACCTCATAGCACTTATAAATTGTTGGGTCATCGGGGACCTAGCAACTAATTGGACAAATATATGCTTATCATTCTGGCCAATGATCAGTTGACAGGTCCATGACTATCAAGTTGGCTGGAGCATAATCTATGGACCACTTGACCGACTAAGTTGGGCAGTCCTCACCAATCACACCAATTAACCATTTTTTCGATCTTTATTTGTCAATTTAGAAGTCAAGTACGTGTTGTTTAAGACCACAAAACGACTAGCTGGTCCAAGTGAATTCAAGTTGAATGACTAAAACCAATGTACCGGTATTGGTGGGACCAACAAATATGCCATACCATAACGTATGACAACAGTTTCATAAATGTACTGGAAATTCAATTTAATGTTAAATTCAAAATAAATTAAAAAAAACAAAAAAGATAAAGAAAAAAATGTTTTCCATTAAAAACATGTTCCACATAAAGATAGACTTATGGGAATAAACAACCATTAACATAACATACTCATAATGTTACAAGTAATAACACATTAAGAAATAACTTTAAAGTTTTATGCAACACAAGATGAAATTATTTAAGCAAATAAAAAATGAAAACAATCAAATATCATCTATTTATTGTTCATCATCTAATTATAACACTTGCACATGATTTTCTACCAATCATTTTCCTCACCTTTGTGACCATTGTCATGCAGGATTGTTTGAAATTTGATGCCATATGTTCACAAAACACTAAATCTACAGTAATCTTTACAGAACAATAGAAATCTACAGTAAAAGTGATAGATTTTATACATTTTGTGAAAGAAATCAGGAATCTCTTTCTCCAACCGCAAGTCAATCTCCCAAACTCAGATCTTGAAATCAATGTTTTCTATCTTAAACCCATAAGAGTGCCCTTTCCTTTCAACAACTATAGTCACTTTGTCATTAGCTAATTAGTTACTTTACGAAGCTTATTTAGGTACATTTGTTACAAACTAGCTGATTAGCATTGTTCACTTACATCCTTTCGGTGCACATCTCTACTTGGCTTGCTTAATTATGGTATTGCTGACCAAGGAAAGAACTCCCTGCATCGTCCTTGCGGAGTCAATTAAGATGCAGGTATAAAGGTCATAATGGCCCTACCCAGCCACTTGTTACTGAACAATGATATATATATAGCACAAACAAGATGTACTTTCACCATGCTATAGATAAATTAACCTGAAGTACATGATAATGAAAAAAATGGTCACCTTCTTTGTAAGAGGATCTTCAGTGGCATGGAAATTCAGATCCTGATCAAAATGATGATCTGTAAAGGCTCCCTAAAATAGAAGACAGAGTAAAAAAGGATATCAATCACAAGATAAACAAAATCAGTCGTCCAAAGTAAGTATACTTTCCATGCCAAAAAATCGCATACCTTCCTGAGCATCTTTTCATGAAATGGACCTCTTAACTCCATATGAAGCCGAAGCATGTCACTGTTTGATGGTCCAGGGAAGAGGACCTTTCCTGTATATAGCTCGTACAAGCAGCAGCCAACTGACCATATGTCCAAAGCATGGTCATACGGCAAGCCAAGAACTGCAGTTTCAAGAAACCAGTCAATAATAACCCTCACATCACGATTCAGAAGCATACACATCACACAAAGAAGTACCTTAATTAACACACGCAACAGATTTTCAAAGTTGCAGTAAAAACAACTAATGAATAGAGATACAACTATACTTGAATAGAACCAAATGGAGGACTTACTGAATAGTGATACAACTATGGTGTAATCTCATTCTTCCCAGCAAACATAGCATTACCAAAATCGCAAAGTTTCAGCACATTTTTGGCCTCATTCACCTGAAAAAGAAACAGAAGCACTGAACAATTGAGGACAGAAAATATATAGTTAATTTTCCTTTTTTCTTAGACTTAAGGAAGACAATGCATCACGTAGCTAAGAATTCTCATGAAGAACTGCAACAAGCAATTTTTTATAAATCCAGATTCCAGGCTATCAAACTCTTATTTAACAAATTAAAAAGAGTAAAGATTAAGCAAAGAAGGCAAAATAATGTTATACGTCTGTATATATATGGTACATATATGTATTATATATTTGTTACATATATAATTACAATATGTATGTATATTTTGAACTCGTATATATGCAGTATATACATAATAATATAGAATCTCGTATAACTATACGATCCCTGAATATAGGTTAAAAAGGGGCAGGCAAAAATATAATCAAGCCATAGGAGAAGTCCTTTCGGTATCAAACCTTCGAGAAATGATAACCTTGCGGGACAGATATCTTCAAGTTAAGGTTGCCTTCCTTGGAAGAGATGCTTTGCACTGCAATTGTCCTTGATTTCAAAGCCACA
This sequence comes from Nymphaea colorata, assembly GCF_008831285.2. Classification (NCBI taxonomy): domain Eukaryota; kingdom Viridiplantae; phylum Streptophyta; class Magnoliopsida; order Nymphaeales; family Nymphaeaceae; genus Nymphaea; species Nymphaea colorata. Next base: position 23,216,265 of record NC_045139.1, on the reverse strand, counting down.
AATAAAGGAAAATGAAAATAAAAGGAAAGAGGAGAAAAAATACCGAATTTATTCAGTTTCAATGGCAACAATTGAGTATAAGGAGGTGAATCAAAAATAATTTTCCTTTGTACTATCAAATTTAACCATCGACATGATAATGCCAAATATTTTTCCAGTTCACATAAAAAAGGGAATATGCCTCGTTGAACCTTCAGATGGGGTTAAAGGGTGAAAAAGAAGAAAAATCAGCATAGGCACTGTACATGAAAATACTCTAGACGATTAAGACGCAAATTGCTTGCAAGCCTTAACCCATATACAATTTCCTTTGACGGAAAAAAAATTTGATTCTGCCCTTCCAGGAATTGAATTATGGACTCCTGTGAATCAAACTTCAAATGCAGGAAAATCCACATTATCTAGAGCTTCATGAAGAATGAATCTCACCATCCCTTCCAAATAAGTGGGAATTTGGGCTACTCTTTGGAAGTTTTCACTCTGTGGACCTCTCGAATGGAAGCTTCTTGTAGCCTCTTTCAAGTGCATCTCTCCATATTCTGTACCTTGCTCCAAGCTTATCATATGCCACAGGCCAGTTCCAAACATTTGCCCCATTGATCATCCGCTCTTGCTGACCTTCCACAAGCCATAGATCCTCATTTAAGACCTGCATGCAGTGTCTGATCAGTTCTAACACGAAATTCCAGAAGCGACAGTGATGTCATTTTATGACTACGATTTACGCAAACATTGGGTCATGCAGACAGCAAAATCTTGTCGGAATGGTTAGATCGCAAGAATCACAAACCCTAACCCTAAACCCAAAATAGAGGACCGAATAAAGAAGAGGGAGATGGCCGAGGAGAATACCAGAATGAGATTGAAGAGCATCGCTTGGTCCACCATAACAAACTCGGCATCCCACGCCTTGAGCTCTTCTTCTTGGATCTTGTCGTCGCCGGTCTTCTGGGCGTCGACGTGCTTTTTGCAGTACTCGATGACTTTCGCCAGGATCTTGTTGGCAACGTTGGGCAAGGGGATGCCGGAATCAGCACAACCATCCTCGATCATTTGTCTGATCGTCTGATATTCCTTCGCCACCGCCTCCTCCACCTCCAACACCTCGCCGTCGGAGCTCTTGACCGTTACCGTCTTCCCTTCGTCCTTCGCCATCTCCTCCCGAACCCTCTCGTCCTCGTGAAAGAACGAAGCACCGGCCATCAGGCAAGATCAATCAATCCTCCTCTCCTTCTCGCCCTTATTAGCTGATCAGGCCATCAAAAGGTCGATGAGCTATTTTCTTTAATACCTTCCATCTCATTAAAAGCTATATTACGGCCCCACTTACGGCCCATTAGAAGCAATATCATGGGCATACTATATGACAGGTAGAAACTGATTTGAGTACCAACATTGTATTCCATTGACGTGCTGTGGAGGTAAAACTTGCTAAGTTGCTTGGAGATTTTAAAGAAAGCTATCAAACTTACCAGTTGATATGATTATGAAATAAAAGTTGCTAAGTTGCTTGGAGATTTTAAAGAAAGCTATCAAACTTACCAGTTGATATGATTATGAAATAAAAGAATACCCTGCGTAACGTGATTCCCCCCCTTTTGCTTATTAATCTGTCTTGGTTTACTGTGGTTGAGGCTTTCACCAGCTCCACATGGATGATGGTTCGTAAAATCTATTTGTTGCAGTTTCAGATTGATGACCGGCGATTTGAGGATGCAGATGAGATGGAGAGTGAGGCACATCATGAACATGAATGATTTGTAGGAGCAGTGCCCTTGTATACCTTTTTGACAGAGGCAGCGGCGTTGGCAGCAGTTTTTTAAGCATTGAGTACTGTGCTGGCTTGAGATGGCAGTCTCGGTGACCAGAAATCATGATACTAACGGTATGGCAAGTAGAGGTCTATGAGGACCTGTCCCTCCGCAGTCTTCAACCCATAAAACTACAAAGCATGGTAGTCTTTGGTTGTTGTACTGGTTGGGCCAGTTGGCATCTTGTCTAGTTTATTTAGTGACATTAACACCTTTCTTTGTATGGTTGGTTGAGAAGTTCAGAGACGAGGTTAATAGTGGTTTAAGACGTGCTGGAGAACAGTGTTATTTGTTTAGAGGGGAAATGTTGGTTAATAGTAGTATGTTGGTACTTGAAATTTTCAGTATTTCTTGTGTTGTTTGAGGAGTGTCTTTGCTTTTTTATTGTGTTGTCAGTTGAAGCTTGAGGAGTGTATGCTTCTTAACCCTCTTGAAGTAAAAATTATAGAACGTTCAATAATCGTAGCTAGGAAAATGAGCATTGAAATTTGAATTTATTGGATAAATGATTTAAATATTTTGGCTGCTGATAGGTTATATTTACACTAATTATTCGAGCGTTAATCGAGCTCACGTATTCGAGCCTTAGTCGAGCTCACGGTCGAGCTTGAGCTAAACAAGTATGAATGACTGTAAACGAGCTTATCGAGCTTAATCGAGTCGAGCTCGAGCTCGACAAGTGACTATCGAGTCGAGTTCAAGTCAGGATAGTCGAGCTATATTCGAGCTCGAGCCGAGTCGAGCTTGTGTCTTAATTAGTCGAGTCGAGTTCGAGCTGACCGAGCTCGGACTCGGCTCGTGTTCAGCCCTAGTATTCATATGGAATTTTTTAGTTTTCCACTTGAAATTAAAATCTGGTCTTCATGTTTCTATATACTATGTGTCTATTTATGTGTATCTCCGAGTGTTCAGAGTGGACAAAATTTATGACACATGGTGTGTTGTCACATGTATGCTACATAGAACATATATAAATCTATCGTTAGCTGAAAAAGAGTACTTTGGGCAGGAACCATGTATCTACGTAAAACTATGATACTCGCTACTATAATATGTTTGTAACAACCTTACAAGGATGCCGAGTTGCATAATCCATTATCTTTTTGCCACAAAAAATTTGTAGGGAAGTTCATCTTGCAAATTATGAGACATGAATATCTGCAAACTAGAGAAAATACTGGGTCTGCTATTTCTTTTATGGTACTTTTGGTAGTCGTAGTTGGAGAGAGAGAGAGAGGGAGACATATGTTGTTATATATATAATATGTTATATAACGTGTAGTATATGTAATATGTTATGTTACACACACACACACACACACATATATATATATACCATTATACTATGCATATATCATATGTATATAGTTGCATACTGTAGTATTATGTTATATACGGATGTATATTATATATACAATATATTATATATACACTTGTATGCATACACACATGTACATATAATATATTTATTATATGTAATAGATATAACGCGTTATATCATAATTATATACATTTACAAATATATGTACATACATATGATGTATGTGTATATATTAACGTATGTGTATATATACATATTAAGTATAACATGTACATATGTTTTTTACACGATATATATAATACGCTGAAATGTATGTATGTATAATACGTTGTAGTGTTACATATATAATGCATAATATGTAACACACACACACACACACACACACACACACACACACACACACACACACACACACATATATATATATATATATATATATATATATACGTAAAACGGACTATATGAATTATATATAGTGTATATGTATAATGTTATACGTGGAGTGCACATATATATGTGTATAGAAGTTCCATATGTTATATATATAACATGCAATGTATTATATACATATAATATATACATAGTAACATTGTACACATATATAATACTGCACATATAATATGTTGATACATATACGTATATGTACATATATAATATACATGTGCATATATTATATGTGTATAGTATATGTATTATATGTACACCACACGTATAATATATGCGCACACATGTTATATATATAGTGTACATATGTATATATACACTATATATATCATATATATTATATGTGCACATATATTATATATATAACATAAAAAATATGTTATATATTATAACTCTACATATATAAATGTTACATGTACACTTATAGTATATAGCAATTATATTACATATACTATATAAACATTATAGTATACAGTGTATTATATGTACACGTATTATATATATTATACGTTATGACATCTAATTATATGTAATATTATATGTTATGTATAGAGTATAACATATGATATATGCATATGTACAACGCCCAAGAATATAATAGAACGTACTTATAAGTGTATATAATTGTCCGTTATAAGTTATAGCATATAACATATATGTTATAACGTATATGTTGTAATAAGTTATAGCATATAACATATATGTTATAACGTATATGTTGTAACATATGCGTTATAATAATATACTATATAACATATATGTCATATAATATACTATTTAAGGTGGAAGCTGAGCTTTCACAACGTGGAGTGTGTGATTTAATCTCCATTGTTATCTGCAGGCTAAAAGTAATATACCGAGCTTTGCAAGATCAAATCATGCGACTAACATGTGCACTAAGAATATTTCTTTGTTTAGATCCATAGTTTTGTTTTGTAATATTGTTTTATATGTGAGATGCATGACAATTGATGGTTTCTATGCAGACAATGTAGTATGCATCTCCTAAAAGTGTTTTGAATTTGTTGTTTGGTTCCAGCAATCCCTTGCTTTTGCAAAGTGATGGTATGTCATGTTTCTTATGGACTTTGTCTTGTACAAGGAAGAATAAAAGTTCTGATTTTTGTCTTAAATAGATGAAATACCATATATTATTTGTTAATTTCTCTTTTGTTAGTTACTTGGTTTCAAACATAGTCACAAATAACGTTTCGGAGTTTTAAACGGTGGTTTTTTCTCGGGTATAATACATCGATCTTGAAAAAATTGGGAAAAAAATGAAAAAAATACTCTAAAAATATTTGAAAATTTTGAAAAACTAAAAATTGGGGGAAAGTAATATAAATGAAAACAATGTCAATTTTTTATGGTCACATTATATATTTCACTCACGCATGTTTCTGACATCAACATGTGTTGCTAAGTGGGCACTACTTTCTGATGAATTTTCTGCAAAATAAGAAAATGTAAATGGGTACAGAGAATAGTAGGATAGAAAACCAATGTCAATTTTTGATGGTCACATCAAGGGTTCCATCATATGCTACATTTCCCAAGCCCAAACACATAGAGAGCATTTGGATGACACCCTTATAAATAAATTTTTTTACAAACAAGTGTTTCTTGTATTATTGGTCATTGTAGACTAGTATTGAACACTCAACCTTGTGATTGGGCACTAACTCTTACATAAGTAAACATGTGCAATTAGAGTCGCACTTGAATTGGTTGTGTTGTAACAATAGAAACACGAGAAATAAAGATCGAACATGGATGTAACGTAGAAAACCCTCAACGAGAGGAAGAAAAAACCACGATGAGGAGGTCTGGTGCACACGAGCCGCCAGATACGCTCTCTCTTAAAACTTCATTCACACTCAGAAATTAGGGTTACAAGTACAAGGGCTACAAGCTGGATCGGGTCTGGACCCAGACCTGGTCCCAAGACCCATATTTATATGCTTCAACACTCCCCCCTCAAGTTGGGCATACATATCAAACATGCCCAACTTGGATACATTTCTCTCAAAAGAGGTTGAAGATAGAGCTTTAGTCAAAACATCAGTGGTTTAGTCGTCAGACTTCATGTAAGGTAAGATTAACTCTTTAGCATCAATCTTTTCACGGATAAAGTAACGATCAATCTCAACATACTTTGTTCTGTCATGTAGTACAAAGTTATTGGCTAGGTTGATTGCGAACTTATTGTCACAGTACGTCTTCATTGGTCCTCCAATTTCTATCCCAATATCAGCTAGCAATATTTTCAGTCATAGTAACTCTGACACTCCTATAGAAATAGCTCTATACTCAGCCTCTGCACTAGATCGAGAACACACAGCTTGCCTCTTGCTTATCCAGATAACAAGGTTTCCTTCCAAGTAGACACAGTACCCTGAGGTAAACCTTCTAGTATCAGGACAACCTGCCCAGTCAACATCGGAATACCCTTCGATCTCAACAGGCTCTTGTTTCACATATAAAAGCCCATTGCCAGGATTCCTCTTCAAGTAGCACAATATTCTGTCCACAGCCTTCAAGTGTGCGTTAGTAGGGGCATGCATGAATTGACTCAGCACATTCAAAACAAAAGTGATATCTAGTAGAGTGAGGGTAAGATAAATCAACTTCCCAACAAGATGTTGATATCTTCCTCTGTCTTCTTCAGAGAGCAATTCCACATCTTTAAGGCTCAACTTGTGCCCAACATCAAGAGGAGTAGAAGCTGGTCTACACCCCAACTTACCGGTCTCCTCCAATTGATCTAGTGTGTATTTCCATTGATTTATTACAAGGTTGGTATTGGACCTAGCAATCTCAATACCAAGAAAGTACCTCGGTTTACCAAGATCCTTGATATCAAATTCGACAACCAGTAACACTTTTAGCTTTGTAATCTCATCCTCATCATCACCTGTAACAATCATGTCATTCACATAAACAAGTAATAGAGTGACTTTCCCTTCTTTCCTCTTCACAAACAGAGTATGGTCTCCATTCCCTTGATTGTATCCATAATGTTGAATTACTCGTCTGACTCGTTTGAACCATGCTCTGGGCGATTGCTTGAGGCCATATAAAGCCTTTTTTAGTTTACAACATTTTTCTGGTTCTTCATATCCTGGGGGCATACGCATATACACCTCCTCTTTGAGATCGCCATTGAGAAATGCATTCTTAACATCCAGTTGGTACATCCTCCACTCCTTCATCACAGCTAGGGAAATAACAACTCTAACTGTCTTCATTTTCGCAACTGGAGCTACGGTCTCCAAGTAATCAATCTCATATTTCTGACTAAACCCCTTGGCCACAAGACGAGCTTGGTATCTCTCAACACTTCCATCTGGTTTGTATTTGATGGTGTAGACCCACTTGGGATTAGAAGTAGACTTCGGACCACCAATCACTTCATCTGTACGAGCACCTCGTCTAGAGTAGACCTTTCCAAACAAGTGATGGCCTTTTCTCTGAGTCCCGGTGGAACACCCTTCCTCCCTCTCATGCTGATCAACAACTGTGAGAGGTTTTGAATACCCTTCCTCCCTCTCATGCTCACCAACAACTGTGAGAGGTTCTTCTTGTTTGTTATCCAAAAAATCTGTAAATTGAACCTCCTGACTCTGAGCATACTCTTTCCTAGACACAGACTTATCCTCCTGAAGAGGATTCTCACAGAAGTAAGAGGCATGTTCCAAAAATGTAACATCATTTGTAACATAAACTCGATTAGTAGTAGGATCAAGGCATCTGTACCCTTTCTGAGTAGGAGAATACCCAACAAGAACACCCTTAATGGACCGTGGATCAAGTTTCTTAACATGAGGACTGTGATCATGAATAAAACACACACAGCCAAAGACTCGAGGGAGGAGGATAAAAGGTTGACGACTTCCCGAAAGTAAAGAATGGAGAGTCCGTCCATTCAACACACGACTAGGCATGCGATTGATCAGATACACACTAGTGAGAACAACATCACCCCAATAGAGTTTGGGAAGATTTCTCTAAAACAAGAGGGCCCTAGTGACATTAAGTAACTGACGATTTTTCCTCTCAGCCACCCCATTTTGTAGAGTGGTATAACTGCAAGACGTCTCATGAACAATTCCCATTTTTTGAAAGAAATCCTCAACTGATTGACACATAAACTCACGTGCATTATCAGATCGGAAAGTCTTAACAGTTCCACCATATTGAGTTTTCACCAGTATAATGAAGGTCTCTATGACATGAGACAACTCACTACGGTCTTTTAACAAGTATACAAAGGTGGTTCTGGAGAAGTCATCAATAAAGGTTAATAAATATTGAAAACCTTGACGAGTATGAATTTTCGAAGGCCCCCACACATCAGAAGGAATCAAAGAAAACACTTCATTAACACAACTAGTAGAAATAGGGTACAAAGGCCTAACATGTTTGACAAACTGACATACATCACAAGAAATCATAGATAAGTTCAAACTGAAACACAATTCGGGGAACATCCGTTTTAAAATCTCAAAAGGTATGTGCCCAAGGCATTCATGCCAATACAAAAAAGACTGAAGACAATCTTCTTTTCTCTTTTCTGTCCTACTGATCGTTGTCATAAGAGTTGTGGCCATGCGAATGGGAAGTCGGTATAAGCCTTCAGATGCCAAACCAATCCCAATCCTCTTCCCTATCACCAAGTCCTACAAAACATAACGATTTGCAGAAAAAATGAGTTCACAATTCAACTCTTTAGTAAGTTTACTAACTGACAAGAGATTTAAGGGAAGTTGAGGAACATGTAATACTCCTTGCATATGAAATTTGTTCAACAAGGACAGACTCTCTTCTCCTGCCACAAAGGAGGAGGAACCATCTGCAAGAGAGACACGTGCCTTTCCAGATGACAACTTATACTCATGAAACAACTTAGGGTTACCCGTCATATGGTGAGTAGCACCACTGTCAACAATCCATTCTCCCACACAAGAGTTACCTTTATCTCCTGAAGCAGCAAGAGCATGGTTAGCCTTCGTATCATCTGATGTCTCGACCTGATTGACATCAATCTGACTTAAATAAGCCCGAAGTTCACGAATCTGTTCAGCAGATATAGAGGCCTTGCCTCCACTAGATTTGGTATCCTCCGACATAGGCGTCTTCTCACTAGAAGACCTCCACCTGTTACCCTTTTTTCTGGATGAAGATCCCAACAGAAATCCATAGTATGTCCAGTCTTCTTGCAGTGAGTGCATCTATGAAGAGGTTTGGGAGCACCTCGAGGACCACGACTAACAAGTGCAGACATCTCATTATATGATATGTGATCCCTCTTTCCTCCAGTGGTAACTAGCCTTCTTTGTTCTTCAGCTTCAACAGGGGAGTAAACATCTTCAATACTGAATGATTCTTCGGAATTAAGAATTTGACTCCTTATATTTTCGAATTCATTGTTTAGTCCAGCTAATAATAGGAATATCCTATTCTCCCACTCTTTGGCCACATAATGCATCTAGTCTTGACGATAGTTCCAAGTATCATTTGAATGGTAGTCAAGATCCTCCCATTTGGATTTTAGTGTTGCATAGAAATCTACGACCGAGAGATCCCCTTGCCTTAGAGCATACACATCCTTCATCAGTTGATACACACGAACCTTCCTCTTCTTCTGGCGATACATTTGTTCCAAAATAATCCACATATCCCTCGCAGTCTTCTTAAGAAGAATGGGAGATTGAATACAAGATGACACCAAATTTACAATCCACGTTTTTACTTGGTTGTCCTCAAGAAACCAAGTATCCCAAGCTATACTATTTGCAGCAGGTTCAACCTTACTCCCATTCACATAGGCAATACGGTCTCGACCAGCTATACCCATAGTGATGGCGGCAGACAACTTAAGATAGTTTTCCTTGGTAAGACGAATGGTAGTGACCTGAACCGGAACACTCTTAGTTTTATAAGCCCCGATTTCAGTCTTATCAGTGTTGACGGTCGAAGAGGAAGACACTTCCATGATCACGAACCAATCGACAGCAAGAAAAACGAAAGCACCGGCGTCAACAGAGGGCACCAGTGACAACAAGGAATACTGGCAGCAGCAAGGGCACCAACGACAGCACTCAACAGAGGGCACCGGCGATAGCAAGGAATACCGGCGGCAACAAAGGCACCGGTGGCAGCACAAGACACTGGCGGCAGACGGGACACCGGCGACAACAAGGCTGGACACAAGCGGCACCGGAGCAGCAGCAGAGGAGCGGCGAGAGCAGGACTGGCGATGAAGGCAGGACGACAATCAGTGATGAAGGCAGCGGCAGGCTGCAACAACAAAAACAGGACGACAATCAGCTGCAGAGAAATACTACGAGCATCGCCAAGGTCTGGCGATGAAGGCAGCAGGCGTTCTGGCAATGAAGGCAGGAACCCACGACAACAAAACTAGGGCTGAACCAGCTCGCTAGACGATGCAGGGGGTGACGCTGGAACTTCACGGCGGCAGAAACACGTAGTTGATGGCGCAGAAGGGACCCATCGGGCGACGTTGGGCTTGGGCGTTGATACCAAGCAGAGGGTCAGGTGCATCGGGTAGTGAACAGTATCAGGCAATGAATAGTGTTAGGCACGAGTCCTCCTCCAACACGAACACAACATAAGCAAAAACGAACCAGTTATTCATGGTTCTGATACCATGTTGAAACAGTAGAAACACGAGAAATAAAGATCAAACATGGATGTAACGTGGAAAACCCTCAATGAGAGGGAGAAAAAACCTCGGTGAGGAGGTTTGGTGCACACTAGCCGCCAGACACTCTCTCTCTTAAAACTTCATTCACACTAAAAAATTAGGGTTACAAGTCTTTAAGGCCCAACAAGGGCTACAAGCTGGATCGGGTCTGGACGCAGACCCGGTCCCAAGACCCATCTTTACATGCTTGAACATGTTGCATGGGTTGGGTTTCATCTTGTTTTACAAATTATTTCACATCCCATGCCATTTGAATGGAATGCTGAAAAATATGAAGACCTATTGGCTTTTGGTGCCTTGCAGTGGATTTTGTTTTTTACTTTTAGCATTGGAGAAGTAGAACACATTGGTGTTCCCAATTGAATTTGAAGTGACTTTTATCTTGAAAAATTTAAGGATTTTTTAAGGATTTCCTTATCTTCGGTTTTTATGTTTAGCCTCCAGTCCCAATGTTCTGAATTGAATGGTTAATTGCAGCAGAATGTCTACAGCGAGGAGGAAAATTCAGAACGACAAGGGCGCTGATCCTTCTATGTTTGAGGAGACAGTTGCACGGGTTAAGAATTTGAACTGTGTGGCAACTTTAAAGCATTAAGTTGAAGCAGTCTATTCATCAGCAGTAACCATTTCTCACCTTGCTGGCTTTTTTTGACCTTGACAACACCAACCAGGAACTAAAAAGTGATCTGAAGGATCTGTTCGTCAACTCAGTTGTGTAAGGACTTTGTGTTTGTCTCTGCTTTATATGCTTGATGAAAGCCATTTTACGAAAGGGATTTAATGTTGCTTTAACGTCTATATGAGCTTCTTTTTTTTTTCTTTTTGGGTGGGGAAACGTCTAGCTGCTCGATGAGAGATGGCCTTGTAATTATTGTTCCCAAGGAGTGGTGGATATCCGACAACTGTTATTTTCATTGTTATTTTTATTACTACTATTATTACTGTTTCATAGAGAAAGCTCAGGTTCAACAGACAGAAGAGAGATAATGCCATAAAATTTGTTCTATATAACTGACAGTTTAACGAGTTAACAAAGTTTCTGTTCAAAACAAAGTTGTGTTCCACTTATTTGACCATATAACAAACAAAACCCACATTCTCTTTTTGATTCAAAAAGGGGAAGAAAAAAACTGAAGATTTTGTGGATATTTAACAACTGTGTTTGCTTTCAGGCCCATTTAGGAAGAAACACAGTTGAAAATTTGACATGGTAGTGCCTACGTCAGACTACATCACTGTTCCCAGCTTCCCAATGAAATCTTTCAAGAACTTGGAAATTCTTCCACATAACCTTTACTTGAGGCACTGGGGACATTACGGTTACTAGCAAAGGAAGACGAAGAAAAGGTCTGATCTTACTAAGCTCTTTGTTGGAAACTTTTCATCTTCAATTGTTGAAAGTTGTAATGCTTGCTAACATTTTTGCTTGCTCACAATAACTTTCTTCATGTTGCAGGAATTGATTTCTCAAACACATGCAATCCCATTAGCAGTAAGACTCATGTCAAGTCCACGGGAACAGCTTTCAGCAATGTCATTGTTGCTAGAGTTATCAAAGAACAATTTATCTTTATGTGAGAAAATTGACTCCAGGCCTGGTGCCATTCTGATTCAATGGTAGCTGAAAAAGCAAACCTGACCCTAAACAACTTGGTGAAGTGTCCAAAAAATATCAAGATCATGGCAAAAAATGGACTTTTGGAACCTCTTCTCAGCAACCTGATTGAAGGTATGCACTTGATATCTGCAGACTGCATTGCATCCTAATCACTTGACTGCACCTGTGTTTTCTAAACTACTCTACAGTGTCATTTGCATATACACACAGGGATACGCAATCACCAGAAGTGACTGAAACATGTATGTATGTATAATACACACACATATGTATATGTACTATATGTAGGTATGCATGTATCATGTATCATGTACCATGTACTTCTGTGTCCTGTCAGCAGGAAGAAAAGTGTGAAGACCAAAAATTTGCCACATTTTCTGCCCAAAATTTTCTGCAGAACAGCCTACAAAAGTCAATCCTCTCCCTCAAAAGGTCACAACTACAGCACATCGCGTCTGATTGAGTATGCTAGAAATATGAGTTTTGGTGATCAAGAAAAGAACAGAAGTAGTAGGATACGTTCACAGTCATTACCAAGAATAGTAGAATAGATGGATCCTCTCTATGAAACATTCTTCTTCCCTTTGACAAAAAAGATCATGGAAGATCCAGTCACAAATGAGAGTGGCCAAACGTACGAAAGAAAAGCCATTGAAGAGTGGTTCAGTAAATGTGATGAAAAAGGAGAGGGAGTTACATGTCCATCCACAGGGACAAAAATAACCAAGACAAGTCTAAGCACAAACCTAGCACTGACGACCACCACAGAACAATGGCAAGAAAAATCTGAACATCCATGTTTATTTTATATTCTTGGTCCAGAATAGGTTGGCCCATAAACACGGCATTCCATTTTATTTTTGCCAAGCATGATAATTTGACTATTGATTTCATGTATAAGTTGGTCTCGTTCTTGCTGATTGAAGGAAGCACGCAGTAAGTTTGAAGTGGATGTGGAGCCTGAAGATGCCTTAGTGGTAGAACCGGTGGAAGGATTTCACAACCAAGAAGGATATGCGTCACTATCCTTCAAGAGAGCATTGGTTTCACCAGCTAAAGCAAGGGTAACCTGCAAGGTGTGTTTTTATAGGGAAATTTCTGGAAGGAATACCAAGCATGCACTTTTGCCCTACTTCCATCGTAACCACTTCGTATATTTTAGTATTTTCAAGTTTCGCACGATTACGTGACTTTGACATCTATGAACTAATCTTTGCTTTTGGATCACCCTTTAGAAGGCCTAGAAGCATACAGGTGGGATATAGCAGCTTGTTAGTGAAATCAATCAAATGGAATAAACTTGCCATTGTTGGGAATCTCTTGCAAGGTAAAATCTTGTGGACATTGAAGAAGCTGCTTTTCCTTGGGAAAACCTTGGAACGGCTTGAGACGCGTGCAGACACATTTCACACACATGCTCACACACACACATATATATATATATATATATATATATATATATATATATATATATATATATATATATATATATATATTCTGAGGTCTCCATTCATTAGGATCTACCAACCCTAGGGTGGGGAGTATCGTTGTGTAGACCGGAAAAAAGGGGATAGAAAAATTAAGCGAGAGAGAAAAGAAGGACTGAAAAGCCAGGACAGGTTGAACTTATTCTTCATACACACACACGCCGTATGTTGAACTTATTCTTCACACACACAATATACATGCATACAAATGCATGTATGTTCATGGGGATGGCTGGGGCAATTAGTGTTGCCTCTGACACATTTTGCTGGCCTGTTTGACAATAATGTGTGAAATAAATATGCCCTTACTGACAGTGCATGGGAAAGCGGTGCTTCCCGCACCGACACTATGGCTGAAACCTAATGCCATGATACCAAATGTTTTGGCTTTCAAATTCAGTTTGTAACCCATGGCATTAAAAAAAGTACTTTTTTAATGACTGTTACTGTGTTTCATTAAATGAGAAGTGAAATATCTTCTTGCATCTGAAGATCTAGGCTTCAGACACTCGCCGTGGATTTTCTCTTTGTTCATCACCTCTTTTATGGGATTCTATGCCATTTCAGTCCTGCTGTCCAGTAAATCACTTATCCTGAATAATTTGCCTAAACTATAGATCTGGATGATCCATACATTGTTGTCAACTGTAAATGCAGGGAGCATTTTCTAGCAGTTTTTTTTCTTTTTTGGTGGTTCTAATTCAAACAACACATGTGGCTAATGGTTAAAGATGGAAAGATAACAACTTGGATACATGATTTTTATGAAATGAAAAATTGCGTGCTTTCTTTTAAAGATCATGAGCATAGATGCTTCTAAATAAGCTTATCATCTAATTGAAGCATCTGATCGTAGTTTCTAAATTGAAGGTAGTGGATGTTCTCAATCCTTTGGCACATGAGTACAAGTCAATTGGCACAGTGAAGAAAGAGGTTGCAGAGCTGCAGGAAGATCTTGCAGAAGCCCATAAGCAGGTTCACGTAGTTTCTAAATTGAAGGTAGTGGATGTTCTCAATCCTTTGGCACATGAATACAAGTCAATTGGCACAGTGAAGAAAGAGGTTGCAGAGCTGCAGGAAGATCTTGCAGAAGCCCATAAGCAGGTTCAGTATACTTTATATCCAAGTTTTAGTTTTTTGCTTTTATCTGTCTTCAAATTTATTGAGCTTCAACCCAAACAGGTTCATATATCTGAAGCAAGAGTTTCGGCAGCTCTGGGCAAGCTAGCCTTCATGGAGGTGCTGGTGAATGAGAGCGTAGTGCAAAAACAAAACATCCCAGAATCTGATAGGTTGTCACTCTCTCCAAGCACTTCTTCTGCATCTAATGACATTGCCAGACCCCGGACTGCAAGAAGAAGTTTGAACATGTTAGGACCTGTACAAAAATATCATCCAAGATTTAAAAACTTCTGGTATCCTGAGGCTTTCTCAGATGACGTTAAAGATGACAATATGGTAAACAATGCATATATGTATGCATACACATATGTACATATGTACATATATAACATATATATACTATTTGTATTTGTAACATCTATATGCCATGTTACATATGTCGTATGTACACACACACACACACACACACACACACACACACACACACACACACACATATATATATATATATATATATATATATATATATATATATATATATATATATATATATATATGTATGTATATATATACATTATTTGTTATATATATGTGTTCTAGTATATAATATATTATAAGACATACAGTGTACATATGCATGTATATGTACATATATATATTTCTGCTAAAGGATATTGTGATATGATATGAAATCTTTATCAGGTGTCATACTCACTATTTCTCTTTATCATCCAATGAAGCCAAGAGGTAGACCATGTTCTGCTTCTCTATTTAGTTAGTTGAATGTATAATTTGTTTGCTTTTCTTGCAGTCTGAAGCACAATCTTATCCTTATATAATAGAGTGCTTAAGGAGTTTGTTGAGCTTCGTGGTGGTAAGCTGGAAGTTACATACGCACTTTTTTGGTGGTTGAAGAACATACCACAAAGCTATTCTGTGATACTTTCTCAGAAAAATAAACTCTGGTAAGTTTGGCTGGTGTATAAATTACCTTATATTCCAAGTAAATGTGGAATGAGTTACCATCTTATATTGATGTTCTACTGTATGAAGAGACTCTGTTTTAACTTTTAAGAAGTTTCCAGTATATAGGTTCACTTTTCCACTAGCATAGGGTCAATTTTGCATCTCTGCAGCACCCTTTCTCTTCTTTTTTTTGCTTAATTATATAGTTGCCAAGACGACCTAGGCACACCATGTGCACCTGATTGCCTAGGCCCTGGGGGTTTATAGGTGACCAATATATAATATCTTAATGTGCACAAACCTAAGGCTATGCATATAACATTCTTTCATCTCTTGAGAAGATCCTTCTCAAAGACCAAAAGGGGAGGGCAAATAAATTAGATAATTGGCACAATGTCGCTATCCTTATCTTGGAGCACTATAACATTGGGGCCTCTTTTAAAAAATCGCATTTGGACTCAAGCCTTAATATTATCTTCGATGGCTGCAATTTCATTTTGGTGATCAGCCAATGGTGTTTGATGAAAAAATGTAAATGGGATGTTGTAGAAGGTAGGAGACAGGTATGCGGAACTACATGAAACAAAATACTAAGGAAATTGATAGTGGTTAAGCGGTAAACAGGGAATTAATAATGGCTAAGTTGGTTCCATGGCAGGAAGCATGCACTCTTTTTCTTGTTGAATTAGCAATGGGATAGATGCAGGGAATACGGTCCCTTGTTGGAGGAGTGAGAGACGTGAGACTCATCAGTGAATAGATAGTTAATGTCACATTGTGTATAACCCAAAGGGGTTTCCGTATACTTGTTTCTGGCTTTCTTTTGAATAAAGGAAGTTCCCAACAACAGTTTCATTGTACGGTAGGCTAGCTTTTGCCGAACATGATCAACGTTCACAAATAAGTGTCCATGTGTTGTTCTTCGTGTATATATTTTTGTGGAATTGGTGAATTTTAGGTGGTCACTTAGTTTTGTTCCCTCAAAATGATGCAGGCGTACGGCTAGAATTTAAAGATGGTTCAGTTCAGGTGTATAGTGTGCAAGCTTTCATCCCATATGTATAAGCAGAAGAGCTTTTTGGTCAATCTTTGACCAATGAGAATTGTTTGTGGGACAACAGGTATGGCAAAATGGTTCGAGTCTTACTCATTATAAGTTTTGGTAGGTTTCAACAAGGAAACCCTTTCATGGTTGAATGCTCTTCACCTCTTGTGTGTGTGTGTATATATATATATGTATACATATATGTACATATACATTACATGTATGTACAATATATACATATATGACATATACAATAATATAATGTTGTATGCATAACATGCATATGTATATTTATACGTACATATTTATGTAATATACATATATGATATATTATATATATGTATATATGTGCATACATATATGGTACATCTGTACCATATACACACACACACACACATATATATACACTCACAAACACATACATATATATATATATATATATATATGTATGCGTACATACAGTATATAGATCTGTATATATGCACATATATACGTTATATACGTATACATGTATACATAATATAGGTATTATATATGTTGTTACATTATAATATATATGTATACGATATAATATATATTGTCGTAAATGATATTTGTATGAACAACTATTTTTTATATACATATGGACATAAATAACATATTACAATATTTACATGTAACATTAATAACATATATATGTATAAAATATATGTAACATATATGTATTTGTACATATATACATATTGTATACACATGCACACACAAACACACGTTTAACACACACACACACACACACACATACACACACAAACACACATCTATAACATATGGTGCCGGTGCGGCACATCCCCAAAGATTTAGGTGTGGCAATGCGTTGAGAATATTTATTTGTTATTGTTAATTTATTATAATATATATATATATATATATATATATATATATATATATATATATATATATATATATATATATATATATATATATATATATATATATATCATAGTCACAAACAATTATACACACACACACACACATATAAGAATTAAGAAATTTAGAGTATACACTATAGTCTATACACTCTACACTACACAGTTTATGGATAAATTATATACAAATATTATATATTACATACTTATAGGTTATATTGTATTGTGTATATGAATGTAACATATTAAGCATTGACATGCTTACAAAGTACAAACATTAAACAAGTAAACAAAAAACAACAAAACCACGATAGAACACAGAAAAAACATGTTAAACCCTCCTTTTATTGTTAAAAATTTTTTAAACAAAAAATATCGAAAAAGGAAAAAAATAGGCTTGACGAGGTTTGACTGCTCCTGACTCGAGTCAAACGCAAGTCGGGTGTGTGTCCAAAATGGACAGAAATGATCGGGTGCAGTCAGCCGCACTCGGCTGTTGTTGACTTGAGTCAGGTGCGAATCCGAGCTGCACCCGCACCCGAGTTGTGTCGACACAGGTGCGACAGTCAAATTGCAGCATCCAGGTGACTTAGTTAAGGAGTAAAGTTCCTTCCTCCTGGTGATATACCATTTGATGTCAAGAACTCTGATAAAGGAGAAAATCATCAATTCTGTTTAAAATCATTTTAAAAGTGTTTTCTCACACAACGATATGCCTTCGCTTTATTCTTAGTATCTTCCCGATTAGAAGGATAGTTTCAAGTTTCTGTTGCCAATCAATAGAAGAGGAAAACTAAAAAAAATCTTGGATATGAGTAGTAAGGAAAAATCTTATGAGGATCGGGGCTTGTGTAGTTGTTTCTTTGAGTCAGTAATCAAGAGTTCTGGGTAGACATATAGGTGATTTATGTCTTTTTGCGAAGATGATGACTTATGAATCTTTGGTACGTAAGGTAAAGTGGGTTGGAGATGTGACAAAGCTACACATAACCACCAAAGCGGTGGAACTTCATAGTAGCCTTTGGGGTGACGAAAGTATTCCATTAAATGTGAAGGTCAGCCTGAAAAAATCAAAGGTTAGTTGCCCATGGCATGGTTACACCGATTTATAGTTTAGAATGTATAAGAATATTGTAGCTGTTATGTTTTCTTCATTGAGCTTGCGATTTTGAACATGTATGTTAGATTGGCATGGCATGGTTACACCGATTTTTATTTTAGAATGCATATGAACGTTGTAGCTGTTATGCCTTGGTATTTATTTTTTGTGTTTATTGGTCTTCATTAGAATTGTTTGAAGATATTGCATATGCTTATTGACTATAGGTTTTAGAGATAGTCAAGCATTTCTGAAAGGGTCGAACCTAGTTAGTTAGTTGTTTTTTTTTTTGCTAACATATATTGTCATTGATTTGTTTATTCATTATTTGTCTTTGGTAGTTGACATTCCCTACGTCATAAGCATTCAGTATTTTTGAAGGTCCTCTATTTCCATTGAGTCAAACAACATTTAGTTTTGGTATCAACTCTTTACAGAGACAGGTCCTTTTAGCCATGATTGACAAACCTGTAAAAACTGCAAAAGTCATTCTCTGTTTTAGAGTCTAAAGACTTCTGACTTTGGATCTGGGATAAAATTGAGTTTGGGTTTGATTCTTGGTTTGAAGTTTCTTGTGTGAAAATGAGGCGACAAAGTTTCATTTTTTTTTTCAACTTTGAGTATTTTTTATGGATTATTGTTAAGCTTTGCCTGTTTCTATTTATCACAAACCAAAATTTTGAAAACTGTGCTCAATTCTCGTTTTTTGATTTTTCAATTTTACTATTTTTTGAATTTGTTAGTGAAATTTTCTAGTTATTACTATTATTTATTTAGGGCTCTATATCCCTATCAAAGCAAATACTCCAACCTACACAGTTTTAGACTTTTTTTTTTATTGGGGAGAAGGGGGCTATTTAGGACTTGACTTGTGATTTTGCACATATTTGTTTGTTATTCCTAGGAAAATTATCTAGTAAGGTTTTTGATTGCCTTACTTTTGTTCGAGCCCTTCCTCTCTTGGGTCTCCTCTAGAGTTGGAGCTGTTGGAGCTCAAACTTGTTCATGTCTACGAGAAGGAGTGGGCTGCCGAGCCACAAGGTCCTTGCTTTAGGATCTCAATGCGTCACTCTTCCTTGGAGTCCTTGGTGAGACCGAGGACAAGGATATGGCATGACCTTTAGGATGAGGATAAGGAGGAAGGCAGAACATGCATAGGTGCTTAGGGACTTGGGAGGGATTCAGCTTGGCTAGGTGGGCGCTAAGGGAAAAGGGTGTGGAGGGTATGGGAGTGATTGAAGTCGGGGGTTATACTTGTGTGTGTGTGTGTGAGAGAGAGAGAAAGAGAGAGAGGGAAAGAGAGGGAGCTTGAATCTCCCTTGTGCATGTCCATAGTCATTTTCCATACAACCAATCGAGTTTCTCTAAGTCCAACATGGATCCATTTGGTTGTCCTTATGAAATTTCTGTTTTTTCTTGTGAAGAGCACATTTTAAATTTAATTTTCTTGATGTTTTGATTTAGTTTGAGATGCGTGAAAGTTTTGTTTTAAATTGAATTTTCTTCTTATTGCCTTCTTATCTATAGTTTAGTAGAGTGGGGACGTGGTTCAGAGTAGTGCTCGTGGTTCAGAATGCCATGCTTGGTTTGAGTCTTAGTTAAAGTAGTTGCAGTCTCATTGCTAATTGTCGTGTTCTCTTCATTGATCTTGTGATTCTATTTAAATGCATGTATGCTAGTTGCACATGTCATGGCTATACGCAGGTATATAAGGATGCATGTGAATATTGGAATTGTATAGTTATCTATATTTACTCACTGTACAAACAAATGCCATTAGTACTCACTATACCAACTTGCTGCTACTTCTTCTACATCGGTATCTTCACTTTGTTTTGTTTCTCACTTCAAGCCTCTTCTTTATTGAAAAGGCTAGCCCCTTTCTCTCTTGAGTGCCTAGAAAACTTGAATATGCTTTTTTGTTGGGGACACTCTACCTGTCTTCATAATTGTTGATGGCAATGTTATCCGTATCGTACGGTATGCATGTGTATCATACGATACATATCATATAGGTTAGGAAAACATATATAGTACACTTACAGTGCACGATACGCTCGTGTATCGTAAGCGTATTGTCCGTATCATACGATACGGGTGCCGTATCGTACGAAATGGATGATACACCCTTGTATCGTACGATACGGGGAAAAACACAAAATTCTTTAATTTTTAAAGTTTAAACACTCATCTCATGATCAATATAAGTTTAATGGCTTGGACTTCTTGGTTTGTAATTGGGGATCCAGAACATATATTATGCAACTTGGAGTCCTTTTAATTTTTGAAAGGTGGTGACAAGAAAGTTGTTCCTTTCAATGTCTTCCACAAAAAAAGTTGCAATAACTACTTGAAGGAAGTTTTCTTCTACTGCAATACAATTTGGTTTTGTATTTCAACTTGGCTTTGTCATTCTATGTTTCCTTGAGATTGATTCTTTTTCCTTGTTTTGCAGATTGCGTTGACAGTTGTTGAAATTCATGGGTGAAAAGGTCCCTTGGCAATTAATTATGGAAAAAATTGGTTCAGTTCTGAAGTTTGATGGTTTGACAAAAGTCTTTAACACCATTTTATGAAATTTGTAATTGTTATTTGCAAAATTGGAAACTACTGTCCATATGGATCAAATGGATTTATGTAGAATGTTTTAAGCTATTATAAAAAAAGTAGTTATTGTGCCAAAGAATAGACATCACCTGGGTTCCTTGATTTTGAGCAGCCTGAGATGACCCTTGTGAACCTTGCTTAATTTTACATTCATGACCAAAAATAAATAAACTCCACTTGTTCATGAACAAATCTAGTTGTTGTACTTGCAGAGGTTGTGCCTAAGTTTATGTAAAGCTTTATACATAATTAGCTTATTAGTGGAATGACTGGTTTATATGGTGGTAATGGTTCAGAATAAACAGTGTCTAGGAAAAACAGTAAAAACTTCACCACAATGGCAATTACATTGAACATTCTAGTATTAGTGTAACTACCTCCCTCCTACAAAAATGATAAACAGAATAAAGGCAAACAATAATTGAAATTAGACTAAATCGTGAAATACCTTTCTGGAACGAAAATTATCAACAATACCATGCATCTTTTTCGATGACATTGACTTTAAGCCTGAGTGATAAACCACAAGAAAATCACACTTCCAAAAGGAAGTACACTCCAGTCTTCCAAATATTTGAGCCAACAATCATGCTGTAATGATTCTATTAACAAATACTATACACTTTATATTGTCCTGCCTAATGAAAAGGAAACATAACCACATTAAATGAGAAACATAAAAACTACATAATCATATTATGATATGAAATTATCAGCGAAATTTAAAAGACCAATTTAGCCATGACTTATAACCAACAAGAAAAATTTCACTTCCCAAAAGAAGTACACATTAGTCTTCCCAGTATGTGAGCAAAAAATCTCACTGTAATGATTTTATTAACAAATATGATACATCTGTTGCCTAATGAGGAGGAGACACAAACACGTCAAACGAAAAACATTAAAACTGCTAACCAATTATGATATGACATTAACAGAAAAATGTACCAGAATGGTCAGAGGAGAAAAATGAATTACTTTGTGCTTGCAAGAAGTTAACCAAAGCACTCTTAACATCATAATCATTATTGAATACATGCGGTGAATTACTGCTTACTAAACAGTGAATGACAGACATATAAGCACTTAAGAGGCTTGAAAGCTGAAAGTTTAAGAAACTAAATAAATTTCAATAACACATAATAGTACAAGGAAGTGATTGATCTCAGGTCAGAATGCAAAATATCACAAATCAGTCTTGCAAGTACGAAGAAAAAAAGATAATCCCTTTTGGAATTTGCTTAAATGCACACAATTACATGTTGAACAATAAGATACAGTAATGTCTATTATTGATATATTACAGAACAATAATGTAAATGTATAATATACAATATATTATATTATGTATTATATGTTAAACGTATAATATATATGATACATGTTATTGCATGTATATAATACTATAACATATATACTATAATATATTATAGAATATACAGATACAACATATAATGTACATATATTATACATGTAATATTATACCACATTGGGCAGAAAATGTGGCAAATTTTTGGTCTTCACACTTTTTTTCCAGCTGACAAGACACAAAAGTACATTATACATGATACAGATACATGCATACCTACATATAGTACATATACATATGTGTGTGTATTATACATACATACTTGTTTCAGTCACTTCTGGCGATTGCATATCCCTGTGTGTATATGCAAATGACACAGTAGAGTAGTTCAGAAAGCGCAGGTGCAATCAAGTGATTACAATGCAATGCAGTCTGCAGATATAAAGTGCATACCTTCAATGAGGTTGCTCAGAAGAGGTTCCAAAAGTTCATTTTCTGCCATGATCTTGATATTTTTTGGACACTTCACCAAGTTGTTTAGGGTCATGTTTGCTTTTTCAGCTACCATTGAATCAGTAGTATAGTATTTTATTGTAATAAAAAGTAGAATGGCAGGAGGTCTAGAGCCAATTTTCTCACATAAAGATAAACAGTTTTTTGATAGCTCTAGCAACAATGACACTGCTGCAAGTTGTTCCCCTGGACTTGACATGAGTCTTGCTGCTAATGGGATTGCATGTGTTTGAGAAATCAATTCCTGCAACAGGAAGAAAGTTATTGTGAACAAGCAAAAATGTTAGCAAGCATTACAACTTTCAACAATTGAAGATAAAAAGTTACCAACAGAGATGCTAGCAAGCATTACAAATCTTATGGCATTATCTCTCTTCACTCAATTTGTTTTGGTCATATCTTGAGATTTACTCTGAGAAACAGAAGCATGGTTCCGATAATACATAACAGCATTTTGAAAAAGTAATATAATGAGAAAGTTCTTTTTTACAACCACCTTTTCAACTTCTACTTGAGCAGGAGTGCACGAACTGATGGTGGAATCCATGTCTGCCCATTTTCAATGATGATCTTATTTCTCACCTGGCCTTGTGTCCCCTTGGAGAAGACAATTTGGCACATGCCATGTCCGTCAAACCACCTCCTGGGTCCTGCTAAAGTTTTCCTTTTCTCTTTTGACAGTTTCGATGGAAAAAGCTGGGATAGTGCAAAAAACTCGATGGCGGTATTGAACTCCTGACCTTCTTCAATCTCCAGGTCTTTAGTCCAACCCCTTAACCAGGTGAATGAAGCTTTTGTTAGCTGCGTTCCTAAAAAGTGGTACTTGAAAGTATGAGGAAGAACCCAATAAAATGGAGTTGAGAAGCTCAAGTGAATTGTTTTCATGATTGTATAATTAAATGGGGAGTTCGTAGAAATTCTTCCACGTATATATCAAAAATCACTACGTTAGATGACAGCCTTTTGTATGTTGTATCATACCTTTAAATATCATGCCGGTGATTGTTCATCTCATTTATTCAACAACGTTTCGTGTCGATTATGTATTCTTTCCTTGGCCTACTCCCTTTTTATCACACACACACACACACACTCACACACATACACACAAATGACCACCTCGTAAAGTTAGATGGGAGAATTCATGGACTCTCTCTCTCTTTCCTTCGTCATCTGCTTTTTGGAGTATTCTTGATCAGTTTTAAGGATTGTTCGTTTCATTTCATGCTAACTAATCAATAGCTTAAACTAAATAAAGAAGCTTATAGTCAACTCCAAAATTATAATTCAAACACACGTATGGTCTAGGTCTAGGATCCATAGTCAAGTTTCTTTAGGTCTCATTAATGTGGTTATCATATTCTGGTTAGGGCTCTGGATTACTCTAGGCACCTTTACCCTGATCAGTTTTTCAACCAAATGAGAGAATAGTATTTGCTGTTTGGTACTACCTTGGGATTCTTTTGGTTCTGTAAACCTTACAAATCAAGATGGATAGTTACAGGATTTTTGGATCACACTAACTTCCAATCATTTGTATTTGTTCATATATGATATCTTTATTCTCGATACGAATTTCTAATCCAAATCTCTTACTATCATTGCTAACAAATATATAAGGTACATAAGAGGTTAAATATAAAGTTATAAACCAATGCACGTGACATCTTGAAAAAAAGTTTGGTGGTTCATGCTAAAACCCAATGGAAACCCTGAAAGTTACATGTCTGGCAACTAAACCTGCTGATTTTTCATAAGCAAAAAAAAATCCAAGCAAAGAACAAACATGCAATGACAAGATATGCACCATTTCCTAAAAGGTGACATATAGTTCAACCTTCACATTCGCGAGTTCAAACTATAGCCGCCGTTGACAATCAGTAGGTTAAATATTGTAGAAAATGCATTTCACATTTGAACATTTAGTTGAAAAACTGCAGAATACCTTGAAAGATTGCACATATACCTGGCCATAAAATCAAAGGTGAGAGAGATGTACCTTGTTATATCATGGAAAGCAATGCGCTTTAGTTGTGGAGCTACTTACGCTGAATGAGTTGAGAAAAACGCAACCCAAGCAAATTTTCTTTTCGAGAATAATAGAATCTTCATTCTGTTTAGGGGTCACTACGGAAGATCAATACGATTGTCAGCTAATCGGGAAGCACGGTTCTGACTGAGACGCAGAGTTCATTATCAAGAAACACACACACAGAGAGAGAGAGAGAGAGAGAGAGAGAGAGAGAGAGAGAGAGAGAGAGAGAGAGAGAGAAACTTACATAAATCGAAGATAGAAGAGAGAACGATGAATTCGAATGGAAGCCTCTCGAATGATCGCTGCTGTCCCCTTTTTTCTTCTTTCTTATTCTATCCATCCACAATCACCTCTAACTGCTCCACCAACCACTGAAGCTCGCCAGGTTGAAGATGACACCACCTTAGCCATTCATCTTGCTCTTAATCCCAAATCTTTTCATCTTCAGCCCAATAATCAACTTCTCCTCGCTTCTGTTATATTATCTATTAAATATATATATATATGTACATATACATATACATATATATATATATATATACATATACATATATATATATATATATATTTATATATATATATATTACTATATATTACATATAGCATATATGTATAATAGAAAATAGAAATATATCTTACATCCATATATATAATACATATATATTATATGTTATGATATGTTTACAAAAATATATATATGTTATATATATACAAATAATAAATAATGTCATACGTATGTATATATATACATGGTACAGATATATATTATATATTTGTTACATATACAATTACAAGATATATGTATATTTTGAATAGTATATATGCAGTATATACGTAATAATATATAATGTTGTATATATTATTACATTATAGAAGTTGTGATTTATATGTACATTAAACAAATTTATTAACACCAATTAGAAAACTAAGGCCTATAATAAAATATATAGGCTTACAATGGAGATTTCCAATATAAATTTTTAGACAAGATGATAGATTAGTAAAAGCTCCTTCTTCATCAGTAAGTTGGAGTTTTACTTTATCTTTGGGAATACAGGATGTGTATTCCAAATTATGTCCAGACATAGTATTTGATACTATGGGTTTTTCTAAAGGTCTAGTATATTTTGGGTCAATTAAAGACTCATCCAAGATGGTTATAGTACATCCTGTGTCAATGAGTGCTTGGACCTCATTAATAGCACCCTCAAGGATTAGTCTACATTTTACCATTAATTGGTAAAAATGAGTGTCATCAGAATCCTTTTGGTGAATAAAACTTATAAAACCGGGTGGTTTTGCAAGTCTTAATTTACTACCATATTCGGTAATAAGAGGTTCCTTTCCCTTCTCCTTAGATTTTGGAAAAGGGTTAATTTGCTCTTGAAGCTCAAGAAGCTTCTTTTAAGTTTTCTCTTGGAATTCTTCAGATTTTTCTCTGAAGTTTTCAAGTCTTCTGATCCTTTTCTCAAGGTCAGATTCTTCAAATTTGTGTTTAGGTTTGTTGTCTTGATTGACGGATAAGACCAATTCTGGTTTGAGTTCTGTTAGACATAGTCTATAGATCTCATTGTAACACAGAGTGCATTTCCATCTGTGTTCTATGGTAGGGTATCGGCAACAAACAAAACAATTTCTGTTCTAAATTGCCATCTTTATAATTCCAATTATGTTCACAACCCTTGGTACTTTTATCTACTAAGGCTTTGGAACTCTTATTCATCTGTGGAATTTATTAATTTCTCAAACTCATCGAGGGCATCAAGCTGATGAGCTATGTCAGTATCAGTTGGAACAAAACTCTTAACTAAAGGATAATCTTCCTCACTGGAAGTTAAGTCCTTTGGGGATTCATAGCGTTCAACCGAGACTATGGAATAAATAGATTCTGAGTCACTAGCGTATTCATCTACGCTAATGAGTTCTTGATCAATTTAGGACAATGACTTCCCAAATGATCATTGTTTTTGCAAACAATGCAACTTAGTTTATTTTTATAATTTCTCTTTTTATCATACTTAAGGACATGTTTGTCCTTAATTAAGTACGGAGCTTTGCTTTTTTATTTTCTCAAAAAGTATCTTTTACTAGGTTTTCTGGGTTTAGATTTTGAAATAATCTTTTACCCTTTCTCCTAGTAGGCTTCCTTTTCTCAATATTATATCCATAAATTTGAGTTGTATATATATTTTTGCAAAAGGAATGGTCTCCTTTTAGCTGTTTTTGGATTTTAATTTCTGTACATTTCTTTTCCAGAAATTTACAAATATATCCTATCCTAAATGCTATGTTTTGCATAAAGGGATGTGGATTCAAATCTTTGAAATATGTAGGCCAATAGTCTACTATTTCTTTTCCCAGTGCTCCAGGCAATTTCCTAAAAGGCTTATCACCTATGTTACTATCATATGCATTTCCAGATACGGAAGTGTAATAATAGTAATCATTTAGAAATTGCTTAATATGGCTCCAACTTGTTAGATTGAGTTGTTCTAACCTGTTGAGGGCTTCATATTGGAATTCTATGGTTCCCATATTTGGACTAGCTCCTGTCAGAATAATTTTTATTCTGAACACAAAATTGTAAGGATTAATTCCTAAGGACAAATCTTTTTCATATTCCGCATGATGGCAGCGTTTGTATGCTTCCCACGTTGCTCTAGCAGATTCACCTAAGTATGTTTCCAAGTAGGCGATCATTTCTCTAGAGTCTGTATGACCAAGATTTGCTTTGAGGTAATCCTTAATCAGGATTGCACCCCATTGGTCAATAATTTGGGGCCAGAGTTGTCGATCATGGGCCGCCAGATTTAAAACTCTTCCCTAATCAATAAGTTTTCTTTGATCAGTGATTTCTAAAGGAAATCTCTTTCCCTTAGGTTTATATTTTTGAACCCATTCACCTATATCAGCGTAGGGTATCCTAGGAAGATAACCACTAGGTGGAAGTCCTGAAATTACTTCCGACACATTTTCACCTTCCATGATCATATCCATATAATTTTTAATACTTTTCCCTACTAGGGAATCTTCTACTGTAGATTCTATATCTATAGTATCAACTTCAATATCTGATATGATTTTTAGTCTAACCCTTATATTTTGATTTTCATCAGTATAAATTTCTTGGTCTTCCTGGATTTGACCAAGAGATTTTAGATGGTCTTCAAGTTCTATTACTTCAAGGATGGATTTAAGCTCTACTCCTAACTCCTTAGGATAGAGAATTTTATCCGGATTTGCTTGTTGACAAATCTGCATTTACTTTTGTTTTTTCCTTTATCAGGAGTTGGTTTAGTTTCTACAGATTTTACTTCTGTAGTTCTCCTTTTCATTACTAAGTATTTATCACTTAGTGTAGTTTTCCTAGATGGGCCGGAATCTAACTTAATTTTATCAAATTTTTTGATAAGATTTTCAAGTTCCGAACTAGATTTCGGTTTTTCTAGTTCTTGTAGAATCCTATTATATTTTGTCTCAAGATCTTCTTGTCTCTTGAGAACATAACATAATAACCCAATTACTAAGTTAAATAGTTTGGGGTATTCTTTGTCAGATGCTCCTGGACCAGAATAGGCAGAAAACCCTTCTACGACACTAAAACCATCAGTTTTAATTTTAATAGCAATAGGCTTAATTATTGCTTCGTCTTCCATTAACTTAGAACAAGTTTTTCTAAGTTAGTTTTCATGTTTTCAAATTTTTCAAGTTTAATGTTTATTTCGTTAAACCTGTGATTCATATTATTTTCAACTAACTCTAATCTTTCTTGAAGATTAAGAGTTTGACACTTAGGAAATTTATTTAATGATTTTATCAAATCATTAACTTGGGATTTTTTATAATCCAAATTTCCATTCAAGTCTTTTAATAATTTGTTCTTATTTTGTAAAGAACTTGCAATAGAATCAAATACTCTTGCATCTGATGTATCATTTTCCTTTAGGTGTTTACCTAAGGAGATCATTAAATCAACTATTGTGTTAAAATGAGATTCATTGCTATGAAACTCATGTTGGTAGGTATTTCCAAAATAACATTTGTGAGAGATGTTAGATTGGTTATGTGGTTAACTAAAGTCTAGATACTCGAATTTATTCATTCTTTAACCTTAGATGAATCTTCCAGATCTTGGTGTTTTTTACCAATCTCCCTATTATAAATCCAATTTGTTACTTGGATTTTATTAGGTTTGGTAAGACTATAGCCTTTTGTACTTTGTAGATCATACAAATATATTTTGTATGTTCTGGTTTTTGGATATGACCTATACAGATCAAATCCTAGGTATTCTAGATCTTTTTCTTTTCTGGATTGGGACATAGTGTCAAAATTCCGGACGAACCAAATCCTTTTGTTTGTCGGATTGTGGTGTTGAATTGTTCTACTTCCTTAACCTTAGGAGTACATATTTTATGTAGGATTAGCTGAGCAATCCCTTTTCCTAATAAAGAAGTCTTTATCAGAATGATTAAAGAGGAGAATTTTTACTTCACCTCTGTAATCCGCATCAATTACTCCTACTCCTACAAGGATTGAGTAATTTAGTGCAAGACCACTTCTAGATGCAATTTGTCCATATGTTCCCTTTGGAACTGCTATGGCCAGACCTGTATTAACAAGAGCTTTTCCTTTTGCAGGAACAACTGTATTATGACTACTTTCTAAATCATAGCCTGTTGTTTTGTTCGTCAGCCTAGTTGGCAAAGATACAGTTGGATCAAGTCGTTGGATCCTATGACAATTATTTTTCTTTTTATTGAAATAGAAAATGACCCTTTGTAAGAAATTTTCCATACTTAAATGGAGGGTTTATCTGAAATGTATAGAACCTTAACCTTGCTCTGACACCAAAACGAGGCAACCAGGTCACAAAATCCGTATTAGAATTTTGTGCTATTGGTGCATCACATTTACGCTCAGACACCATAATCAGAACGAAGTTCATATTCTGGCGAGAAGGTTTTCTTCTCTTCGAGATCTAATCTCTACTTGAAGCGATTGTTCATCTACCTCAAGAGGCTGATGTCTAGGTTCATAACAGTGAACCTAATGAATTCCTGGCCCTCACTATTTTCATAGTGAAGAGCTCTCTTAGGAAGACTAGTAGAGGCTTCATCCTCTATGAATCTTCCTATTTCCCATTCTAATCCTGCAAGTTCCTCTGAATTGTAGGACTTTGGTTTGATAAACTTAATTCCTTGTGATGCTACTGCATCCACAATACCATCAATGTTCAAGTTATATTTGACTTGATCATTATTCCTTAATCTTCCAACTATGGCCACAGAGACTAGAAGGTTATCTCCTTCAGTCATATCTTCATATCCTCGTGTTTGGATTCCTACACAAAGATATTTCTAGAAGTCTCTAATGCTCATATAGGTATTAGGGACCAAATATATAATCTCAGCTCCTTGGTTGAGATCGATTTCCATTGCTCCTAAATTTGCTTTAGCAGCTTTGTTGAAGCGTTTGTCAAGAAGCATGACAAAGCACTTGGCTCCAGTCTCTTTCCTATGAAGAGGTCTGATTTTTATGGCGATTAAACCTATATGAACTAGGTTATAGCCCCTATCTCTTAACCTGCGAGCTCCTTCTGGACTCAAGAGGTTGATAGTTTCTGTTTGATTGCTTAGTACAGACATGACCACCTCTCTGTTATAGGTGTATCTACCTTGTAAAGGCCTCCATTCTGAGTGCCTATACAAGATTTCAGGGTTTAGGATCTGTCTAACCCCCCTTTCTTCTTGATCTTCTGGGATCTCAGCAATTTCCTCTAACTGCATGTTACGAGGGTAGTTTGAAGAGGTACGATCTCTTCGTCTTCGAATAGTTTCGCCTAAGAAGGTCAGACGGGACTGGTTTCCTGAAGAAGGACTTTCTCTCAGGGTTCTAGATCTACCATAAAATGGTAAAGTTCAAGTCTCACTCATGTTATGAGTTGAGTAATTACCTTCCTTCTATCCTTTAGGATTTAAAGTCAGAAGTTTTAAAGACGCTAGATCTTTAAAAATAGTCAAGTCTGTAAGGACACACCCTCCATCTCCCATTTTTCTTTCTTCAATCTCTTAATTATTCTTTAAGTAAGGCCTGTCCTAATGATTTAGCATTTCAGGATATAGTATACTGTTATTCCTTGCCTAGGGTATGGATGTCTGGCAGAGCTTACTCCTACTAACTGCGTTTAGTGGGCGTTTTCCCTATCGGCATTCTCTTTTGCCTTGGCGGTACTTTACCCTATAGCACTTCGTTTTAACATGGCCAAACCAAAATCCCTTAGACTAAACAAAGAAATGAACAATATCATAATATCCTTGCAAAAGAGCTGTCAGCGAATGCCTAGAATTCTCTATGCAAGAATAAGGCCTTTCAAATGTAATAACAAAAAGTAGAAAGTAAAGAGAAAAGGAAGGAAGGGACTTACAAACAAGATCTGTTCGCAAAGATTTTCACATCTTATTGAACTTCTAACTCCTTCCTTTGGACAGAAGGAGGTTACAACTCCTTTAGCCAAACATGGCTAGATTATACATTAGCCCGAATGGGGCGATCTCTTTTTTGCTCTCAAAGATCACTTGGTAGATTTTACGATGCCCCTTACATGCTGCCTTCTCCCTTATTTATAGGTGGAGAAGTATACTATTTACATGATTGAGGGTTACAAGTGGACCCTCACCACCTTATCTCCTAATTGTCACATTAGGACTCTTGGTTTTTGTGCGTTACACATGTCGCACCTACAATGGGTATCTTTATAATGTGACCCTCTACTATGTTGTTATCCTTATCTTCAACTTTGTCTTATTGTAATGATAAGGGTTTATGATTGCATGAAGAATCTTCAAGCTTATCTTCAGCCTTGTCTTCTTGTAATGATAAGACTTTATTATTGTACGGAGAATCTTTTTCAGCCTTGTCCTCTTGCAATGATAAGGCTTCTTTTCTCCTTTTGGCACAATTTTCAGCCCGCCATATTTTGCAACGATATGGTCCTGCTTTAGCTTTTGCTCTTTCAAGCTTTAGCTTTCTTTTCTGATGTATCAGCCAACCCAACCTCATCTTCTAGAAAAAGTAGCTTCCTCTTTTTATGGCTATCGTCCACGTAGTTCTTACGAGGATGTGCTTTCTTCAGATTCCGAAGATATTTTTGACTGGCGTCCTCTTTTGATTGTAAAGCCGCCACATCTGGATGTAGTGCCTGATTTTGGCCCAATTCTTCCGAATCGAAAAGTTTTTATCTTTTCTTCTTCGGAATTGGCTTCTGTAGCTTTTTCCCTGCCACTGACATAGCATGTCCGCTTCTCATGTTTAATGAGATTGCAGTAAAACTTTGTTGTTTCTTGAGGACACGTATGGTCACCCATATCGATTCTCTTTTGAAATGCTTGCAGCTTTGCTAAAGAAGAGGGATCCTTTCTTTTAGCAGTACTTATTAAGGCACAATGACTATGATGCTACCAAATAGCGTTTTCCATGTAGGCCGATGCAGCCTTAACAATGGCTTTAAAGCCTATGGCTCTCCTGTAATGGATGATTTCCATTAAATCCTTATTATAAGGATAAGCCTTCTTTTCTTGAGCTGTGTCAAAAGTAAGCTCATGATTTTTTCTCACTATTCCCATATGAATTAGGTGTAGGCTAGATTTTTCTTTAAAGTGGCCGTTTTCTTTTTGAAGGATTTCAGGGCCAGCTGAAAAGAATTTTAAAGAAATAACAGTTTCATTTGAAATTGCTGGATTACAAACAGAAAATTCTTTTACCGCCTTCGTAACCTTGGGAGGTAATAATTTTATCT
The DNA here is from genome assembly GCF_008831285.2 of Nymphaea colorata. NCBI lineage: Eukaryota > Viridiplantae > Streptophyta > Magnoliopsida > Nymphaeales > Nymphaeaceae > Nymphaea > Nymphaea colorata. The sequence goes on along the minus strand of NC_045139.1, from coordinate 23,183,458 downwards.
CTTCAAAAGAAGGAGATACATAAATATTACTGATTGAAGCAAAAGTGAACCATTTTGCAATAAATTCTGGTGGTGTACCTTGAAAACAAATGATTCTAGGATATATCCCTGAAAAATTTGTTAAGAAATTTCCTTGTGGATCTTCCACAAGGAGTTTATATAATTCAAAAAGATTTTGTCCATACAAATCCATTAGTTCAGGATTTTTTGGAATCTTTTTCATTAGAAGTTCTGTGGGGTTTTGAATTCTCGCAGTTTGAGGTTTCAAAACGACGTCAGCCGCTGTATAACCAAAGGACTGTCCTTTATCTTTCTCAGTTACCTGAGTCAGATGCAACTTGTCTTCAGCCACTGAATTCTCAGGGGTTTGAAGTTTCTCTTTCCCAGTATTTGGGCATAGAGGCAACTTTTGTTCCTCAACGATTTTATCCGTTAGAGGACTTGGTTTTGCAACCCTTGTAACCACACCTGTTTTAACCAGTGAGGTTAGTTCTTTCTCCAGATTATGGAGTTGATCTGTTATAATATCCTGGCTTTTTGAAAAATCAGACTATTTTTCAAAAAACTCAGTCAGCAATCTCTGTTGTTGTCTTCTGAGCTCGAAGAACATATCAACTGCCTTCGAGATTTCTTCAAGGATTCCTTCCATCTTTCCCCTGCAAATTAAGCAGTCTAGATAAGATGTCAGCAATACTAAGAAAATGTGGAAAATTTTTGGTCTTCACACTTTTCTTCCTGCTAACAGGACACATAAGTACATGATACATGATACATTGCATACCTACATATAGTACATATACATATGTGTGTCTATTATACATACATACATGTTTCAATCATTTCTGGCGAATGCATATCCCTGTGTGTATATGCAAATGACACTGTAGACTAGTTCAGAAAACGCAGGTGCAGTCAAGTGATTACGATGCAATGCAGTCTGTAGATATCAAGTGCATACCTTCAATGAGGTTGCTGAGAAGAGGTTCCAAAAGTCTATTTTCTGCCATGATCTTGCTATTTTTTGGACACTTCACCAAGTTGTTTAGGGTCATGTTTTCTTTTTCAGCTGCCATTGAATCAGTAGTATTGCATTTTATTGTAATCAAAAGTAGAATGGCACCAGGTCTGGAACCAATTTTCTCACATAAAGATAAACAGTTCTTTGATAGCTCTAGCAACAATGACAGTGCTGCAAGCCATTCCCACGGACTTGACATGAGTCTTGCTGCTAATCAAATTGCATGTGCTTGAGAAATCAATTCCTGCAACATGAAGAAAGTTATTGTGAGCAAGCAAAAAATGTTAGCAAGCATTACAACTTTCAACATTTGAAGATGAAAAGTTACCAACAGAGATGTTAGCAAGCATTACAAATCTTGTGGCATTATCTCTCTTCTCTTAGTTTCTTTTGGTCATATCTTGAGATTTTACTATGAGAAACAGAAGCATGGTTCAGATAGTACATGACAACACTTTGAAAAAGTAATATAATGAGAAAGTTCTTTTGTACAACAACCTTTTCAACTTCTACTTGAGCAGGAGTGCACAAACTGATGGTGGAATCCATGTCTGCCCATTTTCAATGATGATCTTATTTCTCACCTGGCCTTGTGTCTCCTTAGAGAAGACTAGGGGTGAACACGAGCCGAGTCGAGCCCGAGTTCAGTCTGCTCGAACTCGGCTTGACTAAAGGAAACCCCGTGCTCGACTCGAGTAAGGCTTGACAAACTCGTTTGATACTCACCATTACTTGTTGATCTCGAGCTTGACTCGATTAATGCTCGACAAACTCTTTTGAGTAACTATATAGTCTATATTATGCCATCGGGGTAGGGATTCATTTTTTCCTTTCTTAATCTTCTACTTTTGCTAATCACGTTATGTTATGGATATGTTATATTCTTGAAGATGCTACTTTGTATCCTTCGGAAAGTGGAGCTCACGAGTCACCAGATACAGTGGTGGAAAGAATAATGACATCATGCAGGCCCCAGATTTCTTCTCAAGTTTCCAATGTAATTTCTATGTCAAGGAAAACATAATCAGAATTGTTGAATATTGGAGGAAGAAAGGGACGTGAAAGAGAGAGAGAGAGAGAAAAAACTTTCTTCTACCATTCACATAACCCTAATCTCTTTTAAAAGAGATTAGGGTGTTGATTACATATTTATAATTTCAGTCCACAAAAATATAAGAAAACAATAAGTAGACCCTTGTCTACTTTCTACTATTTCAGAAAGACTCAAATTGACTCTAGAAAACTTTAACACTCGCCCTCAAGCTGGAGCATAGATATCAATCATGTTCAGCTTGTTACATCCTCTCAAGAAATTTCCAATGGGAAGAGCCTTAGTAAACATATCAGTTGCTTGATCTTCAGAAGAAACGTGGATTGTGCTAATGACTCATTCTTGGACCAAGTCTCGAACATAATGGCAATCCACTTCAATGTGTTTTGTTCTCTCATGAAAGACAGGGTTATTTGCAATGTAGTCCACCCCATAAGTCTTGTGTATAACCTTTAGCCGCAAGACGAGCTTTGAATCGCTCTACAGACCCATCAGAATGATATTTGATGGTGAATACCCATTTGGAGCCAACAACATCACAATTCAACAGTAGGTCCACCAAGTCCCAAGTCTCCCTAGAAAGAAGAGCATCCATTTCTTCCTGCATAGCATGCTTCAATCGTGAATCTAATAAGGCTTGGTGGTGAGAGGTCAGAATAGTATGACTAGCCATAGCTCGATCAAACTGCACCAAACTTGTGCTCAAATGGTCCATTGAAACCGAATTAGAAATCAGATGCCTTGTGCACTGTCACTGGCCCTTGCGAATAGCAATAGGTAGATCATCTGTAGAATAGTCATCATTTCTTCTTGAGTCAGTCTTATCACTAGAACTTACCTCATGAGAAGACGTTGGTGGGTGGGCTGGAGAGGGACCTTGACGTCGGGTATAGACTATTGGAGGATCAAGAAAACGATCACCTGACAATGGTGGAGGGGACGGGATTGACTCAAGTGATATTGGGGGAATAAGAAGAGGAACAGACATGGGAAGTTCAGACACAGTGGTACTTAGGACGGAAAAATAAGGACGAGACTCAAAGAATGTAACATCCGCACTGACAATCTCTTTCTTGGTATAGGGATCAAAACATCGATAGCCTTTTTGATTGGCAGAATATCCAATGAACACACATTTGAGAGCTTGGGCAGCAAGTTTGTTTTTGTTTGGGCCCAAGATGTGTGCAAAACAAGTGCATCCAAATACTTTAGGAGGTATATGAAAAAATGGTTGATCTGAATATAGTATTTGAATGGGGATGCATTCTTAGATGGCAGACGAGGGCAATCTGTTGGTGAGATAACATGCGATAAGAATAGCATCACCCCAAAAATAGGCAGGCATATGAGTATGCAACATGAGGGTACGAGCCACATTTAGAAGCTGTCGATGTTTGCATTCTGCAACACCATTTTGTTGGGATGTATGAGGACATATATATTATGGTCTGATCTCATGATTGGCATAAAATTGGCGTATAACTGAAGATTTAAATTCAAGAGCATTATCAGTGCGAATATTTTTTACAACAACACCAAACTGAGTTTTTATTTCATTGACAAATTTCTGAAGAATATAGATGAGTTCAGACGTGTCCCGTAACAAAAATACCCAACTAACTTTAGTAAAATCATCAACCAAAACAAGGTAATACCAGAAACATGAACGACAGGAAACACGACTAGGACCCCCAAACATCAACATGCAGAAGATCAAATGGACTTTGACTCGATGGACTCTGACTTGAAGGGAAACTACTACGTGTATGCTTGACTAACTGGCATGCATCACATAAGAATGACTCTGACGCAGGAATATCTGGAAAAATGCAACAAAGCTTGGACACAGACGGATGACCCAGTCTGAGATGCCACTGCAAAGGAGAAGGCATTGATGTGAAAGAGGATGTAGCAACATCTATGTTGCAGCCGTGAGGTTTGGAGCCGTGTCGTGAGATGTGGAGAGAGAGAGAGTAGCAGCCATAAGGATTGGAGAAAGAAAACTTTATTGAATCACTAACCCTAATCTCCATTATAAAGAGATTAGGGTAGAATGGGGATTTACAGATTACATCAAACAGAAATAAAGGAAATATTAAAGAGATCTTATAACTCTTTAATATTACAAAGAGGCACCTAGAAACATAAAATCTTCTAATTCAACACTCCCCCTCAAGCTTTAGCATACATATTAAACATGTTCAGCTTGTCACAACATCTAGATAAATCACCAATAGGGAGAGCTTTGGTGAAGATATCTGTAGCTTGGTCTTCTGAAGGAACATGAACAGTGGCAATGGTTCCTCCTTGAACGAGATCCCGAATGTAATGGTAGTCCACTTCAACATGTTTAGTTCTCTCATGGAAAACTGGAGCGTTTGCAATGTATGTGGCTGCTCGATTCTCACAGTACATCTTCATGGGAAGTGGAATTAACACACTTAGGCTAGATAGCATGGATCTAGCCCAAGTCAATTCTGCTGCAGTTTGAGCCATAGCTCTGTATTCAGATTCTGCACTAGACCTTGACATCACACCTTGTTTTTCGCTTCTCCATGATATAAGGTTGCCTCCCATAGATACACAGAATCCTGTGGTAGATTTTCTATCTTCGACTGAGCCAGCATAGTCAGTATCACTATAGGATTTCACTTCCAAGGTCTTGCCTTTTGTGAACAAAAGGCCTTTGCCAGGAGACGATTTCAGATATTTGACCACCAACAAGGCAGCATCCCAATGAACTTTCCTAGGTTTTTCCATAAATTGACTTAGCTTCCCCACTGGCCACTGCATAGCTAATGTCTAGGCTTGTCATAGTAACATAAAGGAGTTTTCTAATAAGGGATCTATATGATCAAGAATCCACTAATTCTGCTTGGTCATCATGAAGATGTATGCGTGGATTCATAGGTAGATTAGCCGGTTTAGCTCCTAGCATCCCGGTGTCCTGCAATAAATCAAGAATATACTTTCGTTAAGAGAGAATGACACCATCTCTATTTCGAGCAACCCCGATTCTCAAAAAATACCGTAGTGGACCAAGATCTTTCGTCACAAAGTGTTTTTGAAGAAACAACTTTGTATCAGAAATTTCTTGATCGGAGTCACCGGTCAGTATAATACGATCAACATAAACCACTAGAACGATGATAGCCCGGGAAGTGTGTTTGATAAACAGAGAACGATCAAGAGGAGATCTCGCAAAGCCACACTTTGAGATGACCTTAGAGAACTTGTGAAACCACGCACGAGGACTCTGCTTGAGTCCATAAATAGCTTTCTTCAGTTTGCAAACTTTTCCACACTCTCCCTGTCGTTCAAACCCTGGTGGTTGTTGCATATAGAGAGTCTCATCGAGATCACCGTATAAAAAGATATTTTTGACATCAAGCTGGAACATGTGCCAGTCATGGTGTATAGCTACAGAAATAATAAGACGAATGGTTCCCAACCAAGCAACCGGAGAGAAGGTCTCAAAGAAATCCACTCCGTAGGTCTGTGTGTAGCCCTTAATAACCAACCGAGCTTTGTATCGTTCGACAAACCCATTAGAATTATATTTCACTGTGAATACCCACTTAGAGCCAACAATGTCACAATCAGGAGGAGGATCAACAAGTTCCTAGGTGTCTCGCTAAACTAATGCATCCATCTCATCTTGCATAGCCTGTCTCCATTGGGTATCTAATAAAGCCTGCTGGTGACATGTAGGAACTGTATGAGTAGTAAGGGCTTGAATAAACTGTTGCATACTTTTACCAACACCATCAATAGACACAAAATGACATATAGGATGCAGAGTACATTGTCGCTTGCATTTGCGAAGAGCAATAGGTAAGTCTTGACAGGGATCAGACGAACTAAGGCTACTCACTTCAAATGAACTTACTTACCTCCTGAGAAGCACTTGGTGAAGGATCATGAGAGGGGTCCTGTCGACAGGTGTAGATCAGCGGAGGATCACGAAACTTGGACACTACAGTTGAAGATTCTTTAGAAGGAGATTCAAAAGGAAATGACTCCAAAGGAATAGGTAGTGGGTCTGGCGACGGTGGCATCTCAGCAGAGATAGGAGAGGAGCAATAATAAGGTTTAGACTAAAAAAACATGACATCCGCACTGATATACTCCTTTTGAGTTAAGGGATCAAAGCATTTGTAGCCTTTATGGTTTCTGGAGTAGCCTATAAAGATACACTTAATGGCTTGGGCACCCAATTTATCATGTGTGGGTCCAAGTATGTGAACAAAGCATGTGCAACCAAATACTTTGGGAGCCACAGGAAACAAGGGTGGTTGTGGATGCACAAGTTTAATAGGAACCTTGTTGACAATGGAGGAGGATGGTAAATGATTGGTCAAGTAACAGGCAGTGAGGATGACATCTCCCCAAAAGTATGCAAGTAAATTATTATGAAGCATTAGGGAACGAGCTACATTTAAAAGTTGGCGATGTTTGCGCTCAGCTACTCCATTTTGTTGGGAGGTATGAGGACAAGTAAACTGAGGAGAAATGTTATTATCAGAGTAAAACTTCATTAAGGTAGATGCCTTGAACTCAATAGTGTCATCAGTGCGAATGCTTTTAACAAGAATACCAAATTGGGTCTTTATTTCAATAATAAGGTTTTTGTGAGTACATACGACTTCAGACCTTTCTTTCAAAAGGAAGACCCAAGTGACTCGAGAATAATCATCAACAATGACAAGGAAATAACAAAATATTGACCTACTAGCAACTTTGCTAGAAACCCACACATCAACATGAAGAAGATCAAATAGTCCACAACTGGACGAACTCAGACTCGATGAATAACTACTACGGGTATGTTTGCCTAGTTGACAGGCTTCACACTGAAATGACTCTGGTACTGAAAGATGATGAAGAATGTGACGAAGCCTGGAGATAGATGGATGACCAAGTCTGAGATGCCACTAGAAGGAGGAGGACAATGAGGTGATCGATGATGTTGCAATACCCACTGGATTTGACAGAAAGTAGATGCTCCCTTTCTCATAGCCTCCACCAATCGTCTTTCCAGTTTGCAAGTCCTGAAATGAACATACACCAGAGTCAAATGTAACACGACAATGTATATCATTAATCCATTGTCCAACCGATAATAGATTTGTGGGAAACTTAGGAGCATATAACACATTAGAAATAGTCATATACTGAGAGATCTTGATATCTCCATAACCCATAATAGGTGACCATCGACCTTCTGCAAGTCTTACATGACGTGTCTGAGGTAATGAGTGCAAGACAGTAAACATAGAAGGTCTACTACAAAAGTGTCTCGATGCTCCTGAATCAATTATCCTCCAAGTAGTACCTGTATCATGTGGGACAGTATCAACAGACATAGCACTGTCTATCATGACTGTTGAGGCCGATGGTTGGATAGATCTGTGTGTCAGGAAGTCCTTGTACACTGACTTGTTGATGCTCATAGTCACTGTCTCAGGGTAAGTAGAAGATGAGGAAAACCCATCTACCACTGATGATGCTGCTTGGGCAGATCCAATAGGAAATTGTAAAGAGTTCTTTCCCAACCTAGATGCAACATTTCTTCCTCGGAGCGGTGCCGCGGTAGGACGACCATGTTTATCCCAACATCTGTCTTCCAAATGCCCTATTTTCTCAAAATAGGTGCACTGAAATCTCCTTCGACCTCCTCCTGACCCACAACCCATGCCTCTCCCCCTAAATGAACTGCGTCCCTGACCTCCTGAAGCTGCCAAGGCAGAGGCATGTATATCACTAGAGGGCGGAGAGAGGGTCATAGCAACACAGCAGAGTTTGTTGTAGGCTTCAGCCAGGTCAGGGATCTCTGCTCTAGTCAGCATCTGTGCCTTTGCTACTGCGTATTCAGAAGAGAGACCCTGTAGAAACTTCGCAACCATGGACTGTTCACCATGGGTCTTATGACATGTTGGAGAAGGAAGATGTAATGTTTTAAGTCGTTCATAGATTGACTTGAGAGAAGCAAAATCCTGAGCCAGACTCTGGTTGCCCTGTTGCAAATTAAGCATTTCCTCATCAACCTGCAATATCTTGCTAACATTCTTGTCATTCAAGTAAGTTTGTTTCTAGAAGATCCCACATGTATTTGGCAAAGGTATAGAATGCAATAGTAGAAGTAATATGTGATTGCACGCTATTCATGATCCAAGACATGACAATATTGTTATCTTCCTTCCATGAAATATATTTCCCACTCTTTTTCACATGCTCATTTTCTTCGATAACATGCTCCTTCCGATGTCCAATCACACACATCATAAACACATGAGACCAAATCTCGTAGTTGGATCCATCTAACTTTACAGTATAATCATAGGAGAATAGATTTCCTCCGCTTTTAATCTCATGAGAAAAATCAGTTTTATGATTTTCAGCCATCGCAATTAGACCACAAATGATCACCCACCACCAGCAAGCGAGAATATGTATATATATCATTAAAGACTGCAACTGATCAGCAATAACATATGTCCAACACCACACAACAACGTTAGATGCAAAAACACTTTTCCCAAACAGCTTCTAAACACTCCACGATAACAGATTGTTGTCCAACTATTGACAGCAACCCTACAACAAAAAACAACAACCTAACAATAGAGAGAAATCCCACGACAGACAGCTGTCCAACACTCCCATGGCAGATACAATCAAGCAAATAGAAGACTGACAGCACCAACAATACAAATAGAAGACTGCTGTCCAACAACCCCACGACAGAGAAAACCCAACAATCCAATGGCAAAAAATTCCCACTGCTTGCACTGTCTTTAGCAACCAACAACTTATCTATTTATGCATCTAACACTGTTGTACCACAGATTATTTGCCACTAATCATGAATAAAGACATAAAAAGAACATTCAACATAAACTACCGCAGATTCCCACCCAGCTGCGATAAAAAATATATATTTAGATACCCATAGTTGGGGTCTATTCACACAGATTTCATAGCGTGAATAGACTCCTCTACACGGTTCAGTTGCTGAAAGATAGTCAACTTGAACTAAACATGTGTAGCAGGAGAAGGAGACGGAGATGGAGAAGAAGACGGTAGAAGAGATAGCCTGAGGAGGAGAAGCCGACGGCAGTTCCTTCACGTCGCCAGCCTGATTCACGCCCCAGCCACTGTTTTCTTCACATCGCCAGTCACGATGACTTTGATACCATGTTGCAGCCGTGAGGTTTGGAGCCATGTTGTGAGATGTGGTGAGGGAGAGAGTAGCAGCCGTAAGGATTGGAGAAAGAAAACTTTATTGAATCACTAACCCTAATCTCCATTATAAAGAGATTAGGGTAGAAAGGGGATTTACAGATTACATCAAATAGAAATAAAGGAAATATTAAGGAGATCTTATAACTCTTTAATATTACAAAGAGCCACCTAGAAACATAAAATCTTCTAATTCAACAATCTAGAGGGACAGAGAGAAAATAGAGCCCCTCCCGTTCATGGCCACCACCAATCATCTTCCCAGTTTGTAAGTCCTAAAAAGAACATGAACCAGGATAAAAAATGACTCTATATTGTAAATCTCTAGCCAATTGCTTAACAGATAACAGGTTAACAGGAAATCGAGGAGCATATAGCACATGTGTAATGGTCCCAAAAGGTGTGAGGTAGATATCACTACTGCCCAGAATAGGGGACAACTTGCCATCATCCAACCTGACGTGTTGTGGTGTAGTGAACCTGGTAAACGATAAAAACATTTGTAGCTGATTACAACAATATCTGGATGCTCCTGAGTCAATCATCTATATCATATCTGGGTCACTGGTAGGGGCACCAACAGAGAGAACCATGTCTATAGCAGCTGTGCTGCTTGAGGCAGGAGTAGACCTCTTAGCAAGAACCAGATCATATTCTTCCTTGCTTAAGTTGAGATAATACGATGGAGGTAGACTCGACATTGTTGAAGAAGATGAAGAAGACCCTTCTGACCTACTACCGTCAGCCATAAAAAAAAATTGTACTCGAACACGTAGACCACAACCAAATGATGTGCAGCAGGTTGAACACAAACACAAAAATAGCAGACTATTTTTAGACGTGGATAGCAAGCAGCACTTTGCTTGTGGGAATCCACCAAACACCACACAACTAGGCAGACCTGAACATCCAAGAACTTCTTCCACGGCAACAAAGGTCAGATCTGATGACTGAAACTTCTTCACCCAACGACAAAAGACTGCTGCTACTTGATTAGCAGCAGTTAACACCTCACAAAGCCTCACTTTACTAATTTCACATTCACGATTTGTAGATATTTCTCCTCAAGTCAAACTGCATCTTCAACCAGCAATATGACTCCACACACAACAACTTTTCACGTCACACTGTACCCACAACCAACAGATTAACTCTGCCCCACACGATCTTATGCAACGACAACAAAAGGGCAAATCTGATATATCACGTCACAAATTGTCTTCCATGGCAAAAAAAAAATCAGATCTCTTTAGGGCAGATCTGATACATAACATCATAGGTTTTCTTCCAGACAGTAGAAAATCAGATCTGATAAACATATTTGAGCGACAAAGACACTCTTCCACGGCAACAGAAACTCAGATCTGATACATCCTGATCAGATCCACCATCTTCTTCCATGGCTGCAACTTCATCAATGTTTCTCCATGTCTTCCACGGCAACAGCAACACAAGGGTGCTGATCACGTTTCTACATGTTAAACGTGATTAGCCCCTTTCCACCAAACAATCAACTTGCTTGTTTTGTAAACAGCAGGACCCCTAGGCGTGAAACCCTAGTTTGGAGGAAGAGAAGAGAAATGAGATAATGAGGGAACCTTAGGCGTGAAACCCTAGATCGCACAGCCCTAGGTCCGTTGCTCTGATACCATGTTGAATATTGGAGGAAGAAAGGGACGTGTGTGTGTGTGTGAGAGAGAGAGAGAGAGAGAGAAAACTTTCTTCTACCATTCACGTAAGCCTAATCTCTTTTAAAAGAGATTAGGGCATTGACTACATATTTACAATTTCAGTCCACAAAAATATAAGAAAACAATAAGTAGACCCTTGTCTACTTTCTAATATTTCAGAAAGGCTCAAGTTGACTCTAGAAAACTTTAACAAGAATCAAAATGGAGTGTTCTTGTGACATAGCCTCCTCACCAGGTGAAAAGAAGATAAAAAAAGAACAAGACCAAAGCCAAATTAAAAAATTAAGTACAAAAAGTAGCAACAGAAAACTCACTTCTGCACTAAGCAAATAAGCTTGTACTGCTGAGTGTCCAAATGGATCAATCTGCCAACCAATTCTAGGTGTCTTGCCAAACTCTTCCTTTATAAACCCATGACCTAGAGTCGTCTGTCCAATCATATTGATGTAAAAGGGCGCAGCTTCGTCATGCATACACATACCACCATTTCTACAATGTCAAAAGGCAGGTCGGTCCATTAATTCCAGAACCACCATCCATAGTTGAACATCATACGAAAAGGCGAAGCGAGAACACCAAATTGAAAACATGGTTTCAACAGATTGGAAAAATCAAATTATTCATACATAAATTCAAGTTGTGTCCGGAGTCAACTAGTTCTTTCACAATTTTCTGTACCATAGGGCTCTGATTTCTCCACCATCGCTGAAAAAATGCCAGCACCGCTCAAATAAGTCAGTTTCAAGCAATGTTTGTTGCCCAGCCTCGAACGCCAATCCAGTTTAATGTTTAGCTAAACACCTAAACTGAAGCAACAAAAGTATCCCAAATGAGGGTGAAAAGGAGACAAATACAGGGAAACTCCATTACCTGCTAGCAATAATGAAGCGTCACAGGGATGTCATGCCATCATTAGCTCATGTGTCTAAACTGTCATCACAAAGAAATTGAATAAGGTCACCTGTAGGCAAGCTGAGAGAGAGAGAGAGAACTACATACATGCATGCATGCAAAGCTCTTCACATAGTCATGAATATTGGACAACAAAGCAAACAAGGGAAAAACTAACGTGTAACTAGACAAAGTTAACTTACATAAAAGAGACGAAGACTATTTTCAAACTGCCTATCCAACATTCCAGTCTCCAAGACAAACAGAATAAATAATGATGGTGCCATCAGTCAAATTAACTACATCATTTTTAGGCATAAACATTAAAGAAGAAGGGAAAAGTACCACTGTATACACCAGCATCCACACGCAGCATAAGCAGAAGCAAAGTGAGGTTCTTAGCAATACCACCCAAACCTACATGCATCATGCATGTGATGATAAACACTTCCCATGCGCTAATCCACAATGAAAAATTGACAATTTATGGCGTCATGTTAAAAAATATTGTTTAATACATAAAAAGTATGAAAAAAAACCATAAAATCAACATCAACTTCCAAAAAGCATTAAGAGTAATAAGTACCTTTTGATCATCTACACTTTCAACCATGTCAAGATTAGGGACAGATGCTGCAAAAAATGGATAAATACAGTGAGACAAACTAAAAACTGTCTTCTATTATATACACAAAAAATGTAATACACAAACATGATCCACTTAGCTTAATTGATATGTGATTAATCAAGTAAGAAGTTGACATAACGAGGACCCAGAAGCATTTACGTAGTGAAATGCTCAAATTATGAAGAGGTACAAAAGCCACATACATAACCATACATGCTTTGACAATGGAATGACCATTTAGGAATACGATATAGTTGTTTTAGTTATCCAGTATAAAGTAACAGATGAAAATATTTCTGTCATTAGTCGTTTCCTGATGCAATACCAAGCCTTCAATTTGCAGTGATTAGCACATTTAAACTTGGATTACACAAGCAAATGACATGAGGAACAATCTCTCTGGACGTTGTAAAGGACTATAACATGTATCAAGTTTTCAAAAGTAGCAGATAAAGCATAAATAGAGATTGCATACAAAGATCCAACAGCGACAATAATTGTGAAAGCACAATATTAGGAAATTACAGGAGGCTAAAGCAGCAACATAAAACAGTCAAGTCAGCAATCAGCATACATAGATGGCCTTATGAACAAGGGCACAAGGCAACAGCATGGAACAACATTCTAAATGTGATAACTGCATGGTATTCAATTCAATAAATATCACTTGTTTTCACATGAAACAGCTCCAAACAAGAGCACCACGGTCCTAGCTTCCCAACATCTAGCAAAAACATGAAAAATGGCATTGATAATTTCAGAATGTTTTCAACTTATAAAGAAAGCAACAATACTGCCAAGGAATCTACTTAGCCATTATTAATTTCCGGATTACCGCTTAACCACTCACAATTTCCTCAGTATTTTGTTTCAAGTAGTTCCTCAAACCTGTCTCCTACCTTCTACAGCATCCCATTTACATTTTTTCATCCAACACCATTGGCTGATAACCAAAATTAAACTGCATCCATGAAAGGCAATATTAAGGCTTGACCCCAAATGGGATTTTCAAAATGCCCCCAATGTTATAGTGCTCCAAGTTAAGGATAGAGAAACAACCAGAAAAAAGTATCGAGCGTCCACAAACCTGTTTTTAAGCAGCATCATAGTGTCCCCTGCCAATTTGTGCTAACAAGAAGAAGTAGTGTAAAACATATGTATGCATATGCACTAGATGTATTCCATGCATGTACAACTATGTTCCAAGTATTTATGTGGAAATAGAGTCACGTTCTCTCTCTCTAAAATAATGATGCACTCGGTAGATAGTAAGTACTCAAAAGCACCAAGTCAGGGAAATGAAAAGTGCAGAGGTGAGCCAAAAAACAGTAAATGAAAGAAAAAAAAACGAAGAAGAACTGGAAAGAGAGCAAAAAAAAAAAAAGAATACAAGAAGGTAAAAGTAGAAAAAGAAGATAAGGGGAATAAATATTACAATCTTTTTTTTTCTTTAGTGCATGAATGGCCCAGCCTAGTTTAGAAGGTCACTGCCTACGGACTACATACATTTTTTACTACATAGGCTAATCAAAGGTGCTAGTTTTGTTTGACACGACTAGGCCCTTAATAGATTTTCTAACACCAAAACACTGTTCACAAGATGCAAAATTCTGTGGTAAGGAGAGAATAGAGGTTCTGCATGAGTGATAAATGAGGATTGCAACTACTTTTGAACCAAATCCTAATTATTAGGAGTTCCAGTACTTGCTGCACAAGGAGTCGTATCAATTCACATTCCTGTGTGAAGGAGAATCCAATTTAAGCTTGTCAATTGTTCTTTGTCATGAAGCTTCCATGTTCTTCTAAGTTCCAGGGGATTCTCATGAATGTTTGATTACCCTTGCCCGTCCATGCCAAAACTAAATCTAGTTATTACTAGTGTTGGACTTTGTTGTGCAAAAACATCCCTAATCCTGTCACCAGATAAAAAAACATTAAATAAATTAGTTTATGGTTGTTCTATGAGAATCAAATGCTGCACAGTAGAATGACATGTCCCTTAAATTCCAACTTAAGCAAAGGCTGGACAGAGCATGTTCTCATCCAATATGCAAATGCTGGTTTTACCCACAGCTGTTCCAAGGGGAACAAATTAACCTTGTCTAGGAATAAGCAGGATAGGGCTTCCTTGTTACTGTTGTTCCAAAAACACAAATGAGACAACACATCACAATTTTGAACATCAAAAGAGAAAACCTAAGGTGTTTCCCATTTAAGCAACTAGTTAGGCACCTGGGTGTTAGATGTAATCCTAGGGAGACTCGGTAGTCAACTTTTGATTGCATAGCTAATGCCTTATCAGTAGAAGAGCATATATTGCCAGGTAATCAATCAAAGAATCATGAAACCAATAAGTAACGCAAGAAGTTCCCTAGTTTAAATGAGAAGATATTGTGAAACAATGGGTCCAGAAAACATGAAAAAATACTTGACATGGCCTGGAAATAGTAAGAAATGTCAAAGGTAAATAAGGTCACCTGTAGGCAAGTTGAGAGAGAGAGAGAGAGAGAGAGAGAGAGCTACTACGTACATGCATGCACGCAGAAGCTCTTCACACAGTCATGAATATTGGACATCAAAGCAAACAAAGGAAAAAACTAACGTGTAACTAGACAAAGTTAACTTACATAAAAGAGATGAAGACTATTTTCAAACTGCCTATCCAACATTCCAGTCTTCAAGACAAACAGAATAAATAAGATGGTGCCATCATTCATACTACATCATTTTTAGACATAAACTTTAAAGAAGAAGGGAAAAGGTCCACTGTATACACCAACATCCACACGCAGCATAAGCAGAAGCAAAGTGAAGTTCTTAGCACCACCTAAACGTACATGCATCATGCATGTGATGATAAACACTTCCCATGAGCTAATCCACAATGAAAAATTGACAATTTATGGCATCATGTTTAGAACCAACATCAACTTCCAAGTTTAGAACCAGTAAAAAAGCATTAAGAGTATTAAGTACCTTTCGATCATCTACACTTTCTCAACCATGTCAAGATGAGGGACAGATGCCGCAAAAAATGGATAAATACACTGTGACAAACTAAAAACGTCTTCTCTTATATGAACAAAAAATGTAATACACAAACATGATCCACTTAGCTTAATTGTTATAGGATTAATCAAGTAAGAAGTTGACATAACGAGGAGCCAGAAGCATTTACGTAGTGAAATGCTCAAATTATGAAGAGGTACAAAAGCCACGTACATAACCATACATGCTTTGACAATGGAATGTCCATTTGGGAATACGATATAGTTGTTTTAGTTATCCAGCAAAAAGTAACAGATGAAAATAGTTCTATCATTATTCGTTTCCTGATGCATTACCAAGCCTTCAATTTGCAGTCATTAATGTCACACCCCAACCTTTTGACCCTAAAACAAAATTTTTTTTCTAAACACAAAGCATTGAGGTGCGACTACACAACAATTCAAAAAAGGAGGGAGCTATGTCATTCGAAACAATGGGGCTACTTTCGTTTATATAATAACTTTAATTCATACAAAATCACATCTATGTATGACAAAAATGCCCCAAACTACATGATTGATGCCTAACAAAAACAAGACATCAATAAAATCAAAATAAGACGTGCCGGCACTACAAAGGACCCAAAACCTCGCCAGTAGGATGTGAGTGAAGCCATCCGATCAATCTGCTGCCCCGGGTCCGCTAAAACGTAAAAAAAAAGAAACAACTAAAGGCTTAGTCTTTGCAGTATGGCAACAAGCCAGGAAAATCCCAAACCCTCTTAGGTAGGGTTCAAATATGAGATAATACAATCATAAAAACAAATCATCATGTCGTGTCAGGGCATAGTCACATCATTTACCAAGAAGGCCCCTCACATAGACCACGACATGTAAATGTCACTCAATGGCCAAGATAACACAATTTCGATTCACATACACTTCATTCACATACTTTCATTTTCATTAGCTTTAGTGAATTGACAGTTCCTGTGGGTGCAAACACATGCACGTGCACACCATGGGTGGCCCATAGCCGAGAGACAACCCCCTTGGTGGCCCATAACAGTATCAATCCATTCATCCACTGTAGCGGTAGAGCACTCATCCATGGGTGTGTGAATTCCAATGAGAGATACTCAGCCTTCCCTAGGACACCCAGGTTGAGAAGGCGGGAGCCCAACGCTTCAAGCACATCACACAATAGTATCCTGGGGCCTTGCACTGCCTGCGCTCTGAACAGGCGAGACCAGTGGCGAAGGTGAGACAACTCCCAAACACATAGCCACATCCCACTGGTCTCTCATCTCTTATTCTTTCATTATTATCATTATAATAACACATTCACAAAATGACTGGCTAGCTCATGAGGTTGGTACACTTCACGAGTGCACCCACATCTGCAATTGCCTCCACATGAGGGCCATACATATCATTAACAGTCTTAACTAGCTGTCATAACAATACAGGTACAACTACCCTCAAATTCATTTATTTGCATCATTACCCGCGGCAATGCATATGCAACAAATCACAACATTCTCATTCATAAGCACTCACATCTTATCAAATACATCATTCACATCTTTCAAAACTTAGCCAAATCCCAGAGAATAGTCTCGATCCATGATGGCTCATAACTGTCCTATGTAATTATCATTCTATGATGCTCTCTAATGCATAATCGGGGTCGAGGAGACACTCGACTCGATACCCCACCTCATCTGCCCTAAACAGTTATCAATTCTAGCATGCACATGTAAATGCGTAACAATTTTCATAACGAGCTTCTAATAGCTTTCCAAAACAAAACTTATCACATAACAAATCATTCATAACATAACATGACTATCTAGCTCATGAAGTTGGTTCACTTCACAAGTGCACCCACACCTCCAATTGCCTCCACACAAGGGCTACACATAACATTAACAGTCTTAGCTAGCCGTCATAACAATACGGGTACAATTACCCTTCAATTCATTCAATTGCATCATTTCCCATGGCAATGCATATGCAACAAATCACAACATTCACAATCACACCTATTAGTCACATCTTTCAAAACTTAGCCAACCACGAAGAGTAGTCTCAATCAGTGATTGGCTTGTAGCTGTCCTAGGCAATTGTCATTCTATGATGCTTTCTAATGCACGATTGGGGTCAAGGAGACACTCAATTTGATACCCCACATCATCTGTCCTAAGCAGTTATCAATTCTAGCATGCACATGTAATGCGTAACATTTTCAAATCAATTCTTATCATATATCAAATCATTTGCATGCATACATACATTGACTCACAAAACAATCATTCAATCACAGCACAATCGCAGGATCCTACGATACTATGAACACACATTCACACATTGGCCCCTGGCAGGGATTTGCCTAGAATGACGCCATACATGTCGCACATCCACTAAACACCTCGAACTACAACCGATGTTGCTCAAGGCCTACTTGACGTGCCTGGTGTACCTGCAAAAATAATCAAATGGTAAGTTCTCTACTTGTTTCGCTATACAATGTATACAAGTAAGAAATATAACCAGTGAGACATGTCATCACCTCAAAAGGGTGTCGACAGGTAGTGTCGACTTAAAGCCCTCCATAGGCCTCCTCCCAACTTTTTGACGTTGCCACCAAATGTCAAAACTCAAAGCTGCGATCAATCCATCACTAATACACTTCTCATTAGCTTAGTATGAGGAATGCATGCAAGGAACTTGGAAGGGAAGATGTGTCTGTACCATCATCGCTTTGATCCATCTATATTTGTAGATAAGATTCGAAGGCGAGAATGCACCCGTGGATGTAATTACACACTTGAAAGAGGGTAGCAAGAGCTGAATGAGCTCAATTAGAGCATCTCAAGAGCATATCATAAAAACAATTTAGTTTTCCTGATATTGAAGCTTAGGAGAAGCATATTTCAGTAATGGGAAAATATACATATATATGTGTACACAAGAGATTTCTATGCTGGTTGTCGGATGGCTAAAATTATTTTTTTATGAGCAATATTTGACAAATGGCAGAATAGAACTCTTATATATATATATATATATATATATATATATATATATATATATATATATATATATATATATATATATATATATTGTATAGAAAACAAGTTAAACCAGTTTCATCATAGGACTACCTTACGATCCTCCAAGTGAGAACAAAAAGGTTTTTTTGGGAAGGGGGGGATGAAAAAAGCACTTTGAAAACGAGACAAGTTGAATCCATTGCTTACACATATAGACATAGTTTATGGAATATGTGGACTTTTCATGGACCATCTGATGAATGTGATTGATGGCTCATCAGGTGCCATGAGAAATTTCTTTGTGAAAATATAAGTTGTCATTCACTTTCTTGCAAAACTAACTTAACACCTTGTGAATAATCATTCAAGTCTTTGAGGTGGCTCATATACAACCTCTATTCTCTTTCTAATTACTCAGTCCCCATATTTTGTGAACTGTACATAGCCATGTATATGGCGCACATTTTTTCATGGCCATGATTCCATGTAATGCATTCATTTACAAATTTATCAACAACATGAAGACCTGATAAACACAAATGAACGTAGTTAACTTACTTGCATTTCTTTGACAAAAAAAAAAATCAGTTTGTCCTTTTTGGTTTTCCTTTTTCCTTTCATCTGAGTAGGTGGCTTACCTAGGTTTACCCTATGCCTTTTGTCTCCATTGGTAGAAATAGAATGATGCTACAGATGAGTATTGCATAGTGATGATCAGTGATCACAACATTATTCTTGACATGACACGTATCATGAGTTAACGTAGATCAGTCTTCTTCAATATTAGTAACTGACATAACTGGAAAGTTATTTTTGTTTCTTCTTGGTTAGATTAAATTTTATCTGTTGAATTACTTTCAGAAAAAAATGTCAAAGAAAGAAGGAAAATTGGTGAATACTGTTTATCTAGTTGGTCTTATGAACCTGAAATTTTCACTTTGCCGGTCTGTGGTATAGCTTTGAATAGTCATCTATCCTGCCCCTTTTTTTGCTATCCAAGGGTAAATTGGTTTTCTATTGAGGATCAAAATTGCAGCAATCTTAAGCCATTTTGAGATACACAAATGTGATTTTTCTAACCCTTTAGAATGATATACTTGTAAGAAAAATTACTGCAGTTAGGAGAGCTTGATAATTTGGCTGTTTACCTAGTACAAGATCTGATTGTCCAACTAAAGTGCACACCTAAAAAGCACACACAAAGAAACATATAGATTTACTTGTTCACTTCTTGAGAACCATGGAAAGGAGATTCAACGTACTAGGAGAAGCTCTAGCTTATCTTGCAATCACATGCAGCTCTCTTTTTTCCACTGATTTCATGTCTACATCTCTAGACAAAAGTTTTAACTTCAACTTAGTTTATGGTTTTGGGGTGATTTAGCTGTGAGTTATGATTTGTCCAATCTAGTGATGCGACTCAATACCATGTTATGAATCGTTTCATTATCCGTGGCGGAGGGACTGTTATAAAAAAAATTGAGCTTTTTATTGCTTGTCTATGCATGGGTGTTATGAATGATTATGCTCTCAGTGACTAAGGGGTGTTGTCAAGAAATTGAGCTTTATCTTGCTTGTCTATGCATGGGAAATTTGAATAAATGATGTCCTTGCTTCTTCTTGCATGATTCTTATCACTTCTTCATAGAAGTCCTCATTTTGGTAGGGCCATTAAGCAAGAACCTTTTGATTACATTGTGTTTACTTTTCAATTTGTAGGACCATTTTTTTTGTTCTTCATTTAGTTAAATTTCACATTTAACATACAATATGTCTTATTGGATTGCATTTGTTTGAATTGCTCAGACTACAAGGAATCCATTGCGTTCAAGTGCCAACCTCTCGAGGTTACACGATTTTGTGGACCCCATCCTAATGATAACGTGGAATCTTTAGAGGTACTTCCAACTCCACAAATGTTTGTCCAATTCAGATATGTCCAACTCAAAATTTCTGTGAATATGTTTCGTCATCACTTGTTCCATGTTTCTGTGCTACTCCCACTAACGTTGTATATCGTTAAAAAAGCCCTAGCATCTCTATGTTTATGCTTTCATGCTTTTATAATTATCTCATGTCTGGCCTTGTTTTGGATCTTGATGTCATGTAAACACCCATATTTAAAGGAGAACAATATAAGACGTATGTAAACACCCATATTTAATAATAGATGACAACTAAAAAATTGCTTTCTTATATTTCTTGAACATATTTTAGAAATTCTGGTATAGGTGGGCGAAAAGCTTTTAGGCGAGAGTTCGCTGGTAGTATGGCGCCCAAAAGGAAAACAATCAGTTTCATACTGTCTGCCCAGGGCCGAATAACCTAAGGCAAGGTGACCTCAAACAGCCTCGTTTGATTGTCATGCAGTTTCCTCTTTCTATAATCTGAAAAAATCGCATCAAGCAATTTTCTAAACTGTAAAGTGTGTCTGCAATTTTGCCTAAAGGCTAAAGCTGGAGGTGATAATCGTGTACTCAATTCTAATTGGAGTCTGACATTGGTGAAATTATAAACAACTTCTTATAATTCAAAGATCACGCTTCGTTTATTATAACTATCGAAGTATATAGTATATATAAAATTAATTTTCGTTTTAATGTGGAAGGTAATTTCTTAAAAAAAAGTCTTGTAAGCTCAATTTTAATGACAATTTCCAGGAAATCACATCTCTTTTTTTCTTGCCTTTTATCTTTACAGACATAGCAAGCAGTCAACATCATAAAGAAAAAAACTATTAGAAAAAGTATAAAATGTAAAATCGTAAGGTGGTCTGGTTAAATCGACGATGATGTTTCATCTCTTCTTAAATCAACCATTTCTTAAATCAAAGGGATAAGCACCACTGCTGCAGCAACAACTCATGCTGGAAGATGTTTTCCTTGTTCTGTCGTAAGAAGATGGCAAGCCCATGTTTGGAACGGTTGCTCCTTAGTACTCATAATGAAGATAAAAGTATCCTTCATAGTCCAACCATTTATGTGAAGGAAGAGTGTAAACAAACGTGCACGTTCTTCAGTGATCTTATGGTTGGTGGTTTGATAGATGCCAAACCACCTTTCTTTCCACACTTTTAGGGTCCACTAAAAAATTTCAAGATCCAAAACTTTTTTCGGACTTATGTGGTCTTATGGTACACTCTGTATATAGCGTTGAAAAAGTTGTATATAGCGTTGAAAAAGTTGAAACTTTACCGTACACAATTTTGAAAAGTTGAAACCACATCGGCCTTATAGTCCAAGGCTGCTTTGGTATTTGTTGAGGGATTGCATCTTCCCCTTGATGCGGCACCCCATCTTAAATTTTTAAGAATTTCAGTTGTCCTATATAAAAATTTTGGAAAAATATTTTTCAGATCCTGTTAAAATTTTGAAAGTATAATTCACCACCTCTCATGAAGAAAATCCTCGCTCAGCCCCTGGTTTGAGATAAACGACATGGTCTTGAAGTGGGTCTACAATGGCAGCAATTATAAAGATAATAATTGGTGGCAATAACACTCCAAGAGGTATAGTATATCTGGTCAAGCTAACACTAGTGAAACATTGGGTTTTTAGTTCAATTTCTTTGGGTGCTATATATTTGTGCTAATAAGGTAAGCAACTATGCACTTCTAGTTGAGGTGCAGATGGATCCGACACCAGTCATTAACACAACCCTGGACCCTGGAGGTGAGGACAAGGGGTGGATTTCGGGTCCAATGAGATGAAATATTCATCTCACTCAAAAGGTAAAAGGTGGTGATGACTGTAGAAATGTAAACAATAATAAAATGGTAGCAAAGTTGAAACATGAGTAGTACAATCATCTGATTCAGATAATTCTAACACTGGTTTGGATTCATCTACCATTTACCAGGTTCTACTCAATCAAATCTTTCTTAATATCATTTAGATTCTGATCTGGACTTGAAATATTGAAACTGATTTTGGAATCAACAAGGTAGGATGTGAACTTGATTTAAGTATAAATGAACCGAATTTTTATCGGGCTTCAGATTCATATATCGATTTGCTCACTTAAATGAGTACAAATCCATATCAGGGAATGCAGCCCGTGAGAAATAATAGTTGCTTATTTTCTTATTCTAATTTGGTGGTTTCTATGTCACTTATTTAGATCATGCAGACAGTTAATGGGGCCGAATAGGTTGCACCTCTCTTCTAGATGAAAAAAAAGGTCTCGAAATGCGAGCAATCGATCAATGACCCAATTTATTATATTATGTGTTTATATATTAAATTTCAAATTCAATTTTAAATGCAAATGAAGAAACTGATGTCTCATATATCAAAATCTGAATTTGATCTAAATGTGACTTTTAGGTTTACAGCTAAATCTCCATTTGATTTTTTAGATGCACAGCCAAATCTGAATATAAAAAACTCACTTCAAAATGCATAGTTATTGAATATAAATTATTTATTTTAAGACTAGCTTCGAATTTGAACCTGAACCTCAATAGATAATTATTTAATACGGAATCCAATCTAAACCCAATCAGATATCATGTTTTATCTCGGGGGCCATTTCGATGCCAAATAGGATGTTAATTTATTTTATATTTTACTTCTTTGAAATAATTCAATTGAGTATCTAGCATAAGTCCAACCTGTCGGCATCCCCAAAGGGGCCCGAACACACCAATTAAGCCTGTGTTGGCCGATACATATGACACGTGTAGAGTCGACATATAAATAGATTGATTGATTTTCTTATTTTTTAATAAAGAAAGCGATTCTAAAATGAACAATACAACTGAATATATTATATATATATATGCTAAGAAATTGTCTTTTTTTTTTGGAGCTTCTGGGAGTGGTCAAAGCATTTTTTTGTGCCAATTAATCAACAATAAATGGTATATCTTCAAAACGAAATATCTGAAGTATGAAGCATGCCATCGATTGAAATACCTCAAATGTTACGAGTCTTAGAGGGTGCCACATATCCTGATGCTACTAAGTCCATTACGGATTCAACTCAATTCTGACTATGAACTAAATTATTGTTTGTGTTTATTTTGTAGAAATTTTGTTATTGAACCCTGAAGGTGTCATGTAGGAAGGATTTCTATCATTTTGATCGACTCAGTTACTGGAGATCAAAGTCTAACAACTTTAAATATGAGAGGTCTAGCAAGTCCTGCCGAGTTAGTAATTAAAGAATTTAGGATTATGAAAATTGGTGGTTCCTGTCGTGATGCTTTTTAAAATGATGTTTTTTTTTCTTTTTACGAAATCCAAAGAGAAATCCGACCAACCAATAATAAAAACTGAACTCCCAGGTAATGGTGAGTACGGGTTGAATCCACACAGAATGGGATAATCCGTGAACCACATCCAAATAAATGATTTTAATTTGTATAACTTATATTAATGCAAAAAATATGTCGATATTATGGGACTCAAACAAAGCACAAGTCAATCTCCGATGAGACCACATGCAAATCCCATGAATCGTTTATGAGGTTGCTCAAAATCTTCTTCCATGCCTAGGGGTAATTTTGTCCTTTTTGCACGTAAAATAAAATCTTCAATGAAACTCCAATAATGTACCCAAATCTTTCAGGAGGCATTTGATGAGGTCCTGGAGTTGTAGAATTAAAAATTGTAATTTGTTTGAAATGAAAATTACACTATCGAACAAAAAATTATGATTTTGGAATTATCGGTCCATTTTTAATTTGTGATTCCACCCTGTGGGTGAAATTATGATTCCAAAATTTTGATCTTTTTTTTTTATTTCTCTATAGGACAAGTCATGAAGGTTTTGATCCATGAATTCTAAGATTTTAAATCACGCTTTATCAAACATTCATTTTCAATTCTAGAATCAAAATTTCATACTAACAAGACAATTATAACTATAATTTTCATTCCAGTTCCGATTTGAGGATCAATTTTACTTTTATAATTATACTTTTGGAATCAAAACACAAGGCCATCAAATGCCTCATCAAAAAAACTTGAAGTGACCTATTGTAATGCTCGGCTCTTGCAGGACGGATCGGGTCAGGGTCCAGACCCGGACCCGGACTCCTCGTGCGACAGGAGCCCGACACCGCCCTCTTCTCCCTTGTTTTTCCTTCTCCCTCGTCTATCTCCTGGAGGTCTCCCGTGCCAGCGTAGAGAAGAAGAAGAAGACGGAGGTGGTGCAGCGGCGACGAGGATGTCGGCGGCGACGGCGGCAGCTCGTGGGTAAGCTCTTTCTCTCGCCCTCTCTATTTGCCTCTCCCCTCCCTATCCCTCCTGTGCAGCTTCCTCTCCTCTCCGCCAGTGCCCTCCCTCTGCTTGCACGATCCCCCTTTCCTCTCCTTCTCTGCTCGAGCTCCTTCCCCGTCCCTTCTGTCTCCTCCTCGCCATCTCCCCCATTTTCCCCCTCTCTCGCTTTCCCTCTTGGCACCCTCTCGCCTCTCTTGTGCTCTCTCTTCTCTGCCTGCTTCCCTCTGTCAGCACCTGCCCTCTCTCTCTTCTCTCACGCGCTCTCACCTTCACTGCCTTCTTTCCCCGTTTTGACCGAACCCTTTCTCCCTCTCATTTTCAGCCTACCTAGCATCTATCGTAGGTTTTTTTTTTTGTATGGCAGACCCCTCTCTTGAGGCCCCTTTTCACTGATTTTGACTTTATCATGGGTTTTTGATCGATTTGCAGCTTGGAGACGCATCTTTCCCCTCATAGCAATGAGGTGAATGCATTGGTGGTGGCGGCATTGAGGGATTCCAGCCGTTTGGGGGCCTTTTGAACTCGTGGGGTGGCCGCCGAGAGGATTGCAGCAGTCTAGATTTTTGATTTGGGGTGAGCAAGGCGTAATTGAGCCTATTTTATTGTATATTTTCCTTTAGAGCATGTATAATTATTGTTGAAGCACGCTAGAATTTAGAATTGGTGTTTTGGGGACGCATGTTAGCGATTGTGCTTTTTGGAGAAAGTTTAGGATTATGTTGGAGAAGCGATGATTTATATAGATTGATCTTTTAAGCTTGGGGTGTTGATTTTCGAAGCAACAGGGAAGCATGGTAGAGATTGTGATGTTGTGGGGAAGATTTAGAACCGTCTTTTTGAGCACGTGGCTCATGCTTTTGCGAGCAAGCGTATCCTAAAGTTATTTGGGAAAAGTTTATGTAAGCTGGATGTGACAATGAGGTTGACGTCTAGACTACAGAAAGCATTTAAGAATGTGTTAAGGATGGACTGAGCAAAACATTGAGTTTTGGGGTCTCGTGACTAAGTCAAGAAGTTAGGAGGAGGCCTATTGGAGGGCTTGTAGGTCGACACTACCCGTCGACACCCTCTTGAGGCGATGATATGTACCTCAATGATTTTGTTTTAGCTTGGTTTGGATTGATAAACTAACTAGTAGAGATCTTACCTTTTTCTTTGTCTGCAGGTACACTGGGCACGTCCCGTCGACCTTGAGCGACCAAATTCGAAGCTCGAGGCATTTTGAAGAGTTTTCTGGATGCGTGTCAGGTATGGCAGCATTCTAGGCAAATCCTTGCCTGGGGCAATGTGTGAATGTGTGAATGTGTGTTCCTAGGATCGTGGGATCCTAGGATTGTGATGTGATTGATTGATCGATTGTTTGGTGAATGAATGTGTGTACGCATGCAAATGGTTTGATATCTAATATGATGTGTTTTGAAAAGCTATTAGAAGTCTGTTTTGAAATATCACGCATTTGCATGTGCATGCTAGAATTGATAACTACTTAGGACAGACGAGGTGGGGTATCGAGTCGTGTGTCTTCTCGACCCCAATTGTGCATTAGAAAACATCTTACATTGATAACTGCATAGGACAACTACGAGCCCATTACAGATCAAGACTACTCTATGTGGTTTGGCTAAGTTTTCAAAGATGTGATTATTGTGATAATGAATGTGAATGTTGTGTTTGTTGAATACACATTGCCGCAGGCAATGATGCAAATGATTGAACAGAGGGTAGTTGTACCCATATTGTTATGACGGCTAGCCAAAACTGTTGTTGTTATGTGTAACCCTCGTGTGGAGGCAATTGGAGGTGTGGGTTCACTCGTGAAGTGAATCAACCTCATGAGCTAGCCAGTTATTTGTGTTTGTGCATGTATAAGTATAAGAATGAAAGAATAAGAGATGAGAGGTCAGTGGGATGTGGCTATGTGTTTAGGAGTTGTCCCGCTTTTGCCACTGGTTTCGCCTGTTCGGAACGCAGGTGGTGCAAGGCCCCAGGGTACTGTTGTGTGATGTGCTTGGAGCGTAGGCTCCCGCCTTCCCAACCTAGGTGTCCTAGAGAAGGCTGAGTATCTCTCCTTGCTGCAGCGGATGGATGGATCTATACTGTTATGGGCCATCACGGGGGTTGTTTCTCGGCTGTGGGCCGCCCGCGGTGTGCACGTGCCTGTGTTTGCACCCATAGGAACTGTCAATTCACTGATATTAATGAAAATGAAATGTATGTGAATGAGAAGTATGAGATTGATGAGCATGTGATTGTTGTGCTTATGAATGCAAGTGACATGTTTAAGCATGCCTTGCATGTGATTGAAATTGTGTTACTGTGGCCATTGGGTGGCCTTTGCATGGCGTGCCCTAACACGACATGATGATAGATTGTTCTTATGTTTGCTCGTATAATTGAGTCCTACCTAAGAGGGTTTGGACTTTTCCTGGCTTGTTGCCATACTGCGAAGGCTAAGCCATCAGTTGTTTCCTTTTTCAGGTTTTGGCAGACCCGGGGCAGCATGTTGAACAGATGGCTTCACTCACGTCCTACTGGGGAGGTTTTGGGTCATTTGTAGTGTCGGCGCGTCGTGTTTTGGTTACATTGATGCCTTGTTTTTGTTAGGCATCAATTATGTGATTTGGGGCATTTTGTCATGCACATAAACATGCACATAAATGTAATTTTGTATGAATTGAAATTGTTATACAAATGAAAAGTTGCCCCATTGTTTTGAATGACATAGCTCCCGTTTTTTTTAAATTGTTGTGTAGTCGCACCTCGATGCTTGATGTTTAAAAAAAAAAGAAAAAAAAATGTTTGAGTGTCAAAAGGTTGGGGTGTGACAGTTTTGGTATAAGAGCTATGGCAAACCCCACTATGGATGTGAGTTCAAGCCTATCTGTGAAGCCGTGTTGCTCAGGTATGCATTTATTTGATTATATTGTTATTGTAGTTTTGATTTTTCACGTATAAGTACGTAATGTGATCTATGTTTTGAACTTCGTGCCAATACACGTTGTGATTTGATTGGTGAGATTAGTCATAGACTGGATTTGAGAATAAAGTTCTTGTTTGTACAGATGGAATATCATCGTAAGTGTAAGAAGCGAGCTGGGCCATCTGCAGAGGCACAAAGAGAGCCAAGTCCGGCCCATTCCGATGCGTGTACCCCACGTGATGACAGTACGTCAGAGCACCAGTATGCCCAACTGGGTGGGGGTGCTCAAACCCCACCAAGGCAGACAGTACGTCAGAGCACCAGTATTTTGTTGACCACATTGCAAACACTGACCTCCATTGTACAGTAACCAGAGGAGTAATGCATCTCCTTCAGGAGACACCACTGCGCCACTTCAGGAGAAGACATCAGCGCTGTCGTTTCAACAGTTCATGGCGATGCAACCGCCTATCTTTTCAGGAGGGTGCAGTCACGATAAGGCAAAGCAATGGATTGAGGAAGTTGAACGCATCTTTGTGCTTCTGAAGATGCCAGAGGAAGACAAAGTGAACTATGGCACTTACCTGCTAAAAGGTGATGCCATGGACTGGTGGCAATTAATTCGTGAGGTCCGGTATGCGGGCCAACTGTCAATCTCCTGGAAACAGTTTACAGTTTAGAGATTCCTTCTTCCACACTTACTTTCTAGTGCAAGCTAGGGACAAGAAAATGCAAGAGTTTCTTGATCTGGAGCAAAATCAAATGAGCTTGGAGGAATATATTACAAGATATCGACACTTGGAGGTGTATTGCCCACACCTCTACACTACAAATGGGGCCAAAGCAGGCAAGTTTGTGCGCAGTCTGCGGGATGGACTGCGAAGCAAAGTTTTGACGGGCATAACTCGTGACTTGGACGAGGCGGTCACCATGGCAAGATGCATAGAAGAAGATTGGGCAAGGACATAGAAGGATCACCATAAGAAGGCAGGCCAGCACTCACACAGCGGGCGAACGCAGGTCAAACGCCAACACTTTGCAGGCAGGACAAGGCCTTATGAGAGGCGGGATAACCGAACTTTCAGACGGAACCAGCCAACCCGGAGTGAGGCCACACAGGGGTCAGTGGCCACTCCGACTTCTCAGAGGTGCCCTACTTGTTCTTGTGTGCACCGCGGGAAGCCGTGCTATCGGAAGATCGGAGCTTGCTTACACTGTGGAAGGATGAGGCACTTCATCAAAAACTGCCCCTTAAAGAAAGAAAGATAGTTGAAGAAACCTGAGGCCAGTCCTTCTAGCGCACGACAGACGACTGGACGTGTCTATGCTACTACTGTGGAGGAGCTTCAGGCACACGACCTTGTTGAAGGTACTTTACTCGTTGGTTCTTATATTGCTAGAGTATTGTTTGAAGTAGGGGCGACTCATTCCTTTATATCTAGTCGATTTGCTACTTCAATAGATGTTTTAAAAGTTGTTAGTCCTATGCATGCTCAAGAATCGTGTCGTGAGTATCTTCCTAATGTGGATGTGGAGATCCATCAACGTCACTTACCTGCACAGTTGGTGATCATGAGTCTCAGCGAATTTGATGTCATTTTGGGCATTGAATGGTTATATGCGCATTATGCTAATATAGATTGCAGGAAGAAGCAGATACAGTTGTTGACTGATGAGATGCAACCTGTGGAATTCCATGCTCGTAAAGCTAGTCGAACTAACAAGATAATGGTGTTTGCAGTGAAAGCTAAACGGTTGATAGAAAATGGAAGTGTTGCTTTCTTGGTCAATGTGTTGACCAATAAGACTGAATCGGTGAGGTTACAGGAAGTGGCCATTGTGAGTGAGTACCCCGATGTGTTCCTTAAGGAACTATCAAGTTTGCCTCCAACACGAGAAGTGGAATTCAAGATAGAGTTGTCACCAGGGACAGCTCCCATTTCTAAGGCACCCTACCGTATGTTACCAGCAGAGTTAGAAGAATTGAAGAAGCAACTGCAAGAGCTCTTAGACAAGGGCTTCATCCGACCTACTGTGTCACCTTGGGGAGCACCTGTGTTGTTTGTTAAGAAGAAGGATGGAACAATGCGTTTGTGCATAGATTACCGCATGTTGAATCAAGTCACTATCAAGAATAAGTATCCGCTTCCAAGAATTGAAGACTTGTTTGATCAACTCAAGAATGCTAGGGTATTCTCCAAGATTGATCTGAGGACAAGTTATCATCAACTCTTGATACGGGAGGAAAATGTTGCTAAGACTGCTTTTCGAACTAGATATGAGCACTATGAATTCAAGGTCATGCCTTTTGGATTGACCAATGCTCCTACAGCGTTTATGGACCTCATGAATTGAGTTTTTCAAGACTACCTAGATCGATTTGTTATTGTTTTTGTTTATGATATCTTGGTGTACTCAGAGAGTGAGACTGAGCATAAAGACCACTTGAGAATTGCATTGGGTCTTTTGTGCAAGCATAAACTTTATGCTAAATACTCAAAATGTGAATTTTGGCTAGAGAAGGTGAACTTTCTTGGCCACGTAATCTTGAAGGATAGAGTTTCCGTAGATCCGGCTAAGGCATCGGTTGTACAGAACTGGAGGACGTCTTGCAGTGTAACTGAGGTTATAAGTTTTTTGGGTTTGGCATGATACTATCGCAGGTTCATACGAGACTTTTCGAAAATAGCTACGCCCATGACTAAGCTATTAAGAAAATGAGTGAAGTTTGTTTGGAATGAAGAGTGTGAGAAGAGTTTTCAAACTCTGAAGAACAAGCTTACTACTGTCCCTATTTTGACGCTTCCATCAGGTCATTCTGGTTTTGTACTGTACACAGATGCATCAGGAATTGGTTATGGTTGTGTATTGATGCAACATGGCCGTGTAGTGGCTTATGCATCAAGACAGTTGAAGGCACATGAGCAACACTATCCCACTCATGATTTGGAGTTGGGAGCGGTTGTGTTCGCATTAAAGATGTTGAGACACTATCTCTATGGGGCAACATTTGAGGTGTTTACAGATCACAAGTCATTGAAGTACATATTTTCCCAAAAAGATCTAAATCTGAGACAAAGAAGATGGATTGAATACTTAAAGGATTATGATTTCGTGATATTATATCATTCAGGCAAGGTGGATGTGGTGGCTGATGCTTTGAGCAGACATGCTAAGACAACAATGTGCGGTATGTTGGCTCGTTCTTGGAATTTGTTGCAAGAGGTGATAGTGTGGCAGCCTTATCTTTGTGATGAGAACAAAGCAACGATGAGTGACGTGATACGATATCCTTTGATGGAAGAGCTTGTATTGAAGCAAAAGGAAGATCCTGATTTTACTAAAAACGTGGAAGAATGTAAGAAGGTAGATGCTCTTTGGCATCAAGATGAAGATGGTTCATTGCGGTTTCGACACAGATTATGGGTCCCTAGAGATGAAGGGGTGAAGCGACCGTTGCTTGACGAAGCTCATAAATTTAAGTTTTCTATACACCCTGACAGTGCAAAGATGTTTCAGGATATAAGAAGAAATTTTTGGTGGCCTGGAATAAAGCGTGAAATTGCAGAATATGTAGCACAGTGCTTAGTTTGTCAGCGGATCAAAGCAGAGCATCAACGGCCAGGAGGCATGTTGCAGAGAATTGATATCCCAGTGTGGAAGTGGGAAGACATTACGATGGATTTTGTGGTTGGTTTGCCTCACACCAGGAGACAACATGATGCCATATGGGTAATTGTTGATCGACTTACGAAGTCTGCTCATTTTCTGCCAATAAGAATCAGTCAATCCTTGGAAAGTCTCGCAGAGTTATATATTGGTGAGATAGTGAGATTGCATGGAGTGCCAAAGTCTATCATTTCGGATCGAGATCCATATTTTACCTCTAGGTTTTGGGGGCAATTGCAAAGGGCATTAGGTACCAAGCTTAAGCTGAGCACAGCATTCCACCCCCAAACTGATGGGCAATCTGAGAGGACCATTCAGACCTTAGAGGACATGTTGCGTGCATGTGTCTTAGAGTGGAAAGGAGAATGGGACAAACATGTGAAACTGACAGAATTTGCATATAATAACAGTTACCACTCTAGTATTGGGATGACACCTTTCGAGGCTTTGTATGGAAGGCCGTGCAGATCGCCAGCTTGTTGGACCGATTTGGGTGATGACAAGATCGAAAACCATTTAGTATTGCAACACTACACCGACCAAGTGCATTTGATAAGGAAAAAGTTGTTGACTGCTCATAGTAGACAGAAAAGTTATGCCAACATTCGACGTAGAGAGTTGGCTTTTGAGGTTGGTGATCATGTGTTCTTGAAGATTTCTCCTACTAAAGGCGTTTTTCGTTTTGAGGTTGGTGATCAAGGTTCGTAGGACCTTTTGAGATATTAGAAAAGATTGGAGAGGTGGCATACAAATTGGCACTACCACCTAACCTGAGTCATGTTCATGACGTTTTCTATATTTCCCTTCTTCGCAAGTATGTACCAGATCCTACGCATGTGATTGATTTTCAAGGTATTCTGGTGCAAGATGATTTGACAATGAAAGAAAAACCTATTAGAATTGTGGATCAAAGAAAGCAAGTGCTTCGCACGAAGAGAATTCCTTTAGTGAGAGTGGAATGGCAACACCATGGGTTGAAGGAAAGCACATGGGAACTTGAGGAGGATATGCAAAAGAAGTACCCACATCTGTTCTTGCATTGAGGTATGATCTGAATTTCGAGGACGAATTTTTTTTTTAGGAGGGTAGGATGTAACGCTCGGCTCTTGCAGGACGGATCGGGTCAGGGTCCAGAACCGGACCCGAACTCCTCGAGCGACAGGAGCCCGACACCGCCCTCTTCTCCCTCGTTTTTCCTTCTCCCTCGCCTTTCCCTCGTCTATCTCTTGGAGGTCTCCCGTGCCAACGCAGAGAAGAAGAAGAAGACGGAGGTGGTGCAGTGGCGACGAGGACGGCGGCAGCGACGGCAACAGCTCGTGGGTAAGCTCTTTCTCTCGCCCTCTCTATTTGCCTCTCCCCTCCCTATCCCTCCTGTGCAGCTTCCTCTCCTCTCCGCCAGTGCCCTCCCTCTGCTCGCATGATCCTCCTTTATGCTTACTAATTACCCAATACGATGAAGTCACACGGTTAAGGTAGATGGGTAGATGCAAGATGGACGAAATAGAGAAAGAACGGAATTTGCCTACCGTGGGTACACACGAGTGTAGCTAAATCTCAAACAAATGAGTATAAACTAATATGCGTCCAATACGATGACAAATGCAAAATAACTACTCCGAAAATTTTTTTTTGCCCGTTGAGGGACTCTCGTCGCTCGCGTCTTTCCTCCCAACGTTTCGTTTTTGTGCATCGTCTGCTGCTGCTGCAGCGTTTTCCTCCTTCCCGGCTTCCCCCATTCCCTCTCCCCTCCCCATCATAGAGACCATCTCTCCTCTGCTGGACGGCTGTGATCCTCCAGCAGCCCGCCGGTGAGCCCTCTTCCACTTTTATCTCTCACTCTCTCTTTCTCTCACACTCTCTCAGTCTTGTTGCGAGAGGAAGAAAGAAGGGACGGCAGGATTCTAGAGTAGCGGGAGAGGGTTTCTCTTTGTCTCCACCGACGGCAATAGAGGCAAAACCCTAACCCGTGTCCTTCCTTTCCTTTGTTCTCTCCCTTCCCTTCTGTTGTTCTCTTCACTGGTTGTCGTTGGCTTTCTTTCTCTTCAATCTTCTGTATTCCTATGTTTTCTTTTCTGCGTCAGCATTATTATCGGATCTGATTCATCCCATTTTCTGCTGAGATGAAGTACAAGAGCGTTATCCTTATAAAAGGAAGCACCCAAATCTCGCTTTGTCTACGGAGTGTTCTTTCCTTTTCCCCAGTTTCATTTTTCATTTTTCATTGGTGTCGATTTATGGGATGCATGTGCCGTCCAGCCTGTGATCTTGACGATGGGTTTCTTGCTTCGAACAATGTTGATGTGGGCATTAACATTGGTACAAGGGTGGAAATTGTTGGCCCAATGGAGCTGGAAAAATCAAAATCTACTAGCAGTAGTGATCTGCAACCTACAGAAGGAGAGGTTAGGAGAAGCCAGTAGTTATTCTCAACATCTTGTTCATCTGTTGACCATGGAAGAGAACCCTGTCAGGGAGAAGGTCGAGCGAGTTCTAGTCTGATGCTATCAGAGCAAAAATAGATCATGTTTTGTTGTTCTACACTTAAAAATTGAATAGGTTGTCTATGCATAGTAACAATTGATTGGTATTTCTTGAACCCTACACCATCAACCAAACTGGCTTCAGCTTTTTTTTATGGTTTGGCTTCCGTAAATGTTTGATGCATCTGTCTTTTTCTTTTTCTTTTCGATCATCCGTTCGTTTTTTTTTTTATCGTTAAAATGGCAATAACTTTTTTTTTTTTAATTACAATTAAGGGTTGGTCGCTTAGTCTCCCATTCACCACTTAGGAAGTCACGGTTACGTGGCGAAACGGTTTCCCACGTGGCCAAGGCTTTCCATTTGGTGACTTTCTTTTTTGAATTGGTTTCCAAATGTTAACGAGTTCAAAACTTTCAACGCAGACGCCCTTTCTGTCCTTCTACTGTGCCAGCAACCTGTCTCGCCGTGTTCCGGCTCGCTTCCACCGTCCGTCCAGCAGCTGCCACCTTGTCCGCAGAAGCAACCATCCAGCAAGGTGCTCTATCTCTCTTTCTCTCTCATGTTCTTCTTGGTTTAACTAATCGCTGCAACTGCAACAACATGCATTCTCTTTCTCATGACCAACTCAATCAGTCCTGACACCGATTCCGGGGCTGCTCTCTCTCTCTCTCCCTCTGAGTAGGCTGATTTTTTTTTGCTCTTTTCCTCGTTTTGGGGCTTCTTCAGGTTTCGCTTCAAGGATTCATAGGCAACTTGCAGGCCTTGGTTTTAGCTTTTTTCTTACCTCGTCGGTACTGTTCCTCAAATTGTTTCTCAGCTCCCTCGTCTCACATCGAACTTGAAAGGCAAGGTTTCTAGCCATAGGTGTTGCTTTTATATTATCAATTTCATTGCAGTATCATCAATGAGTTGGTTGTGTGTTTTTACTCTGAATGCTTGTATTTTCTGAAGCTTGCTAGTGATATTCTTTTACAGATCTCTGGAAAATAGTCAGTCAAATGGTTTCAGGCACAATTTGGGAGAACAGAACCTATGGTTGCAAGGATCGGCTCATAGTGTATGTTTTCAATTTTTTTTTGTTGTTTTTCACTTCTTTGATTTTATGTTGTCTTTTTTTTTTTTTTTTGAGATTTTTTGTTGGCATAGTGTCATGCCTCTTATTGCTCCACAAGATACTTTATTTTGTCTTCAAGTCGGCTGGTTAAATTAAATTTATCTCCACTAACACTGGCCATAGACCTGTTAGTTGAGCGGACAAAATTTTTGTATGGTTGTTTCTTGTTGTACATGTAATTTAGTTTTTTTGTTTATTACAGAGATTTGCAGAATAACCTTCTATCGGATATTTCCAGTATTC
The DNA here is from genome assembly GCF_008831285.2 of Nymphaea colorata. Classification (NCBI taxonomy): domain Eukaryota; kingdom Viridiplantae; phylum Streptophyta; class Magnoliopsida; order Nymphaeales; family Nymphaeaceae; genus Nymphaea; species Nymphaea colorata. The sequence continues at coordinate 23,148,243 of NC_045139.1, read as the reverse complement.
TGAACCCTCCCACCAATGTGAGTTTAACGTGAGTTGTCCATTCAACTTCTGGTCACTTTAGTATGTGCAGATATGTGTATGTGTGTGTGTGTGTGTGTGTCTGCTTATAGGTGGCTACCAAATGGCTTTTTACATGCTTTGCTTTGATATATCACCTAATTAATAAAGGTAGCAGCAAGAAACCCGTGGATGTAATTACACACTTGAAAGAGGGTAGCAAGAGCTGAATGAGCTCAATTAGAGCACCTCACGAGCACATCATAAAAATAATTTACTTTTCTTGATATTGAAGCTTAGGAGAAGCATATTTCAGTAATGGGAAAATATACGTATATATGTGTACATGAGAGATTTCTATGCTGGTTGTGGGATGGCTAAAATTAATTTTTTAGGAGCAATATTTGACAAATGGCAGCATAGAACTCTTATATATATATATATATATATATATATATATATATATATATATATATGTAGATATATTTATACCAGTTTCATCATAGGACTACCTTATGATCCTCCAAAGTGAGAACAAAAAGGTTTTTTTGGGAAGGGGGCGGGGGGGGGGGGGGTGATGAAAAAAACACTTTGAAAATGAGACTGGTTGAATCCATTTTTGACACATATAGACATAGTTTGTGGAATATGTGGACTTTTCACGGACCATCTGATGAATGTGATTGATGGCTCATCAGGTGCCATGAGAAATTGCTTTGTCAAAATATAAGTTGTCATTCACTTTCTTGCAAAACTAACTTAACACCTTGTGAATAATCATCCAAGTCTTTGAGGTGGCTCATAGACAACCTCTATACTCTTTCTAATTACTCAGTCCCCATATTTTGTGAACTGTACATAGCCATGTATATGGCGCACATTTTTTCATGGCCATGAATCCATGTAATGCATTCATTTACAAATTTATCAACAACATGAAGACCTGATAAACACAAATGAACGTAGTTAACTTACTTGCATTTCTTTGACAAAAAAAAAAATCAGTTTGTCCTTTTTGGTTTTCCTTTTTCCTTTCATCTGAGTAGGTGGCTTACCTAGGTTTCCCCTATGCCTTTTGTCTCCATTGGTAGAAATAGAATGATGCTACTGATGAGTATTGCATAGTGATGATCAGTGTTCACAACATTATTCTTGACATAACACGTATCGTGAGTTAATGTAGATCAGTCTTCTTCAATATTAGTAACTGACATAACTTGAAAGTTATTTTTGTTTCTTCGTGGTTAGATTAAATTTTATCTGTTGAATTACTTTCAGAAAAAAATGTCAAAGAAAGAAGGAAAATTGGTGAATATTGTTTATCTAGTTGGTCTTATGAACCTGAAATTTTCACTTTGCCTGTCTGTGGTATAGCTTTGAATAGTCATCTCTCCAGCCCCTTCTTTTGCTATCCATGGGTAAATTGGATTTCTACTGAGGATCAAAATTGCATCAATCTTAAGCCATTTTGAGATACACAAATGTGATTTTTCTAACCCTTTAGAATGATATACTTGTAAGAAAAACTACTGCAGTTAGGAGAGCTTGATAATTTGGCTGTTTACCTAGTACAAGATCTGATTGTCCAACTAAAGTGCACACCAAAGAAGCAGCCACAAAGAAACATATAGATTTACTTGTTCACTTCTTGAGAACCATGGAAAGCAGATTCAACGTACTAGGAAAAGCTTTAGCTTATCTAGCAATCACATGCAGCTCTCTTTTTTTGACTGATTTCATGTCTACATCTCTAGACAAAAGTTTTAACTTCAACTTAGTTTACGGTTTTGGGGTGATTTAGCTGCGAGTTATGATTTGTCCAATCTAGTGATGCGACTCAATACCGTGCTATGAATCATTTCATTATCAGTGGCTGAGGGACTGTTATAAAAAAATTTGAGCTTTTTGTTGCTTGTCTATGCATGGGTGTTATGAATGATTATGCTCTCAGTGACTAAGGGGAATTATCAAGAAATAGAGCTTTATCTTGCTTGTCTATGCATGGGAAATTTGAACAAATGATGTCCTTGCTTCTTCCTACATGATTCTTATGACTTCTTCATAGAAGTCCTCATTTTGGTTGGGCTATTAAGCAAGAACCTTTTGATTACATTGTGTTTACTTTTCAATTTGTCGGACCAATTTTCTTGTTCTTCATTTAGTTAAATTTCACATTTAACATACAATATGTCTTATTGGATTGCATTTGTTTGAATTGCTCAGACTACAAGGAATCCATTGCGTTCAAGTGCCAACCTCTCGAGGTCACACGATTTTGTGGACCCCGTCCTAATGATAATGTGGAATCTTCTAGAGGCACTTCCAACTCCACAAATGTTTGTCCAATTCAGGCATGTCCAACTCAAAATTTCTATGAATATGTTCCATCATCACTTGTTCCATGTTTTTGTGCTACTCCTATTAACGTTGTACATCTTTTAAAAAGCCCTAGCATCTCTATGTTTATGCTTTCATGCTTTTATAAATATCTCATGTCTGGCCTTGGTTTGGATCTTGATTTCATGCTGGCATCAATTGTTGCTCTAGTTGTAGTTTCTTCTCTCATTGAAGAAAGCATACTAAAGAGTACAGTAAAATTAACAAAAGACATCCGTGTAAGTACCCTTGTTGTTGTTTATGCGTTTGCATGTGTAAATGGTTTTTTAGTGTTAAGGACTTAAAGATGCACATAATTAGTTTGACTTGGAGATGTTTCCTTTTTTCCTTTTTCAATGCTAAAAAATGAGTTGATTGTAGAAGCATTAGCTTCGGTTATTCACATGTAAGCCGATTAGTAGGGCAAGGTCTCAATTGATTTAAGTTCCATGTGGAAAACTAATTAATTGGTTATCAACAACAACATTGTGATTCTTGAGGTCATTTAGGGCATTGGATTTTTGTATCATAAAAATGAGACCTTAGCTTACGATGCCTCCTCTTTTAGCTACTAATGTTTATCCCTCTTTCACAACTTTTAGTGGTTTTTGATCAAAGAACTTAACCCAAACCATTTGTGGAACTTTCAATCAGTTGAAGACCCAACTTTTATGGGAACTCATAACCCTTAAACCAACCTTTTGTATAGAAGACCGTACTTTTATGGGAGAGTTGGTGAAGTTCGTTCTTTTAACCAACCAAGTTTTACATTCACCCATCTCTTTAGGGAGTCTAGTTCCTTGCTCCTGGTGATATACCATTTGATGTCAAGAACTTTTGTAAAAGAGAAACTTTTCAGTTTTGCTTAAAAACATTTTGAAAGTGTTTTCTCACACAATGATGTGACTTGCTTTATTTTTAGTACCTTTCTAAGTGGAAGGTGGAAATTTCAAGTTCTTGTTGTCCATCAATGGAAGAGGAAAATTGAGAAAATCCTGGATATAAACATTGAAGAAAAATCCGATGAAGTTGAGAAGGTCAAGACTAGGAAATGCTATTGACTCTGGCAATCAAGCGTCTGCAAGGATTTAGCAGGATAATTGCTTGAGGGAGAAGCCAATATGCTCTCTAAGATCTTGGCAAGTAGTAAAATGGGAGTTGAGAGATGGGCTTGGGGCTTATGTAGTCGTTCCTCTGAGTCAGTAATCGAGAGTACCGGGTAGGCATAAATGTGATTTATGTCTATTTCGCGAAGATAATGACTTACAAACTTTTGGCTCGTTGAAAACCCGTAAGGTGAAGCGGTTTGGACATGTGACAAAGCTACACATAACCACTAAAGCGGTGGAGCTTCGTAGTAGCCTTTGGGGTGGTGTGGTATTCCCTCAAAGGTGAAGGTCAGCCTAAAAAAAATATCAAACACAGGAAAAAAATCAAAAGGAAAAAGCCGAATGCAAAAGAAGAAAAAAAAGCAAAACCTACCTGCCAAGAAATGAAGGCTGAACTCGCAAGAATTGAATGTGAAAATCTCTCGTGGATGTATGATTTTAGCGTCATTATCTGCTCCTTTTTTTTATTATCTAGGATGCTGAGCACGATTCCTTTATGTTCATATTCTGGAAATTGAAAGACATTCCCTCTAAAGATTCGACAACATTGATGTGAAATAAGACCTAATGCTTGTATGGTACTATAGGTAAATTAAGGTTATATTATTTGCACAACACGAGCACTCAAGCTTATGAGTTGAATTGATCATTTTTGAACTATTTCAAAATTCAAAGTAAAAACTTGACATATCTCGTATGTTTCCAGGCTTCCTAGGCATAAGAGGAACTAACCAGTCTCCCTTTGGTCTTGAAAATGTTTGCCCATTTCATTACCAAATTGCTAGTCCTTCCATGAAATAGATGAAACCCCTCAAACCTAGTCCAACCATGTTGAGCGTGATGAATTCCTTTTGTCTTCGAAGAGGTAGACCATTTGGGACAAGTAATTAAAGCTCACTCATTATTCCATCTTAATTGCATAACCCAAACTTAGGGTATTTCTTTTCAAAAGCACTAGGTGAAATTTTTGAAAAGTTCTATCGAAGTTGCATATTTGTATGTCCTTGGCTTCACCTAATCTTGTTTTTGTGAGTTGTATAAATTTCATCTATTTCATCTTTATTTTAGTTTCATTCTAGCCGTAGTTAATATCTTTTATGTATTATAGTTCTGTAATAAAAGGATCAGCTCAGGCCTTCAGCCCTTTGATTTCTTAAACGTTTCAATACTTCTTTAGAAATGGTTTATGCCCCTTCCCTTTTTCCCCATGTTACTAATTTCTAGCTCCACCCATGTCTGTATCCATGCATTTTTATGTCATCAATCTGGGGCTTGAATTTTTTTTTATTCCTCTAGCACTTGGGTGGTCCCTTTATTTTAATTTACATGTGACTGGACATGATCCTAGATTGTCTGCTGGTTGTCTTTTATTTCCAAGAGGCCTCTACTTGGTGGAGGCTTGGTTTCTCGTTTTGCATTTGAGAGTGACTACATAAATTTTGTATGAGGTGAATGGTTCCAACTTGGTGTATTTAGACAATGCAGCTACATCTCAAAAGCCATATGCTGTTTCGGATGTTCTCTGTGATTATGTGAGGGCTACAGCTCAAATGTTCACCACGATATTCATTACTTAAGGTATCCCAACATAACGCCCCCATACCTACCCTTCTCTCTCTCTCTCTCTCTCTCTCTCCATTGTCTTGATTGCTCTCATGTTCACAGTTGGACACCCACAATGGTCCACTCTTCAGTTAATTAGTTTTATTGGACTGTTTGCAAAGGAAACAAGAATAGAAAATTCCTTGTTCTATAATTCTATGTTTCTGTATATCAAGAAAGGAAAAAATAAAAAGGTAGTTCATTGGGTGCATGATAAATCATTTGATTTAATCTTTTTTCAATAATTTTGTATTGTTCATTATTTCATTGTTTTATTATTTGTGTATTTGAAAAGACCCTGGAACCTCAGTGTTGCCTATCTTTTTTCATTGTTTCTAGCAGCAGCAGTCCGACCCATGTAAGTGCTTAATGTCCTGTACACTCATTCGTGATAATAATTTTCTATAATTAATATGTTACAAGTGAAATCATTGGCTAATACTGTTGAGCTATCTTGTCTATGTCAGGTGTAGTGGACTATGTCGAGAATATAATCAGGGTCTCCATCAGATCTCAACAACCTGGAATATCTGCCACATCCCTAACTGTGCCTTTTATAATCAGGCTGATAAAGCATCTATATAAGCATATTGTGTCATTATTTATTGAAGTTCTGCATATGTTGATAGACAACCATTTATTGAAGCATGAAATTAAAGTGGAGTCTTCATCTCTTTCAATGGAAAGAGATATGGATTGAGTTCAATAATTTTGTGGTGTTTGTGGATCAGGTCACTAGGAGTCATCGATTACCCTCTGACAACCATGACAGGTCAACCACCACTCTGGCCATCTAGAATCTGCAATACAGCATCTGACGCAATGGTGCTGTTAGTAGATCTCTCTTTGAAATTCAATATGATTTTGCAAGCCCTACAATGCCAGCTCTGTTGTCAATTTTTTGGATTTTTCAAAATGATTATCAGTGTGACTGCATGCATCCTCAGGAATAGATGCACGAATTTGTACTTCTTGCAAAGCTCTTAGATTTTTCTATTGTTTTCGATTATATTCAGATATATTTTATGTGCATTATGGACAAATTTGTGACCCTCAAACTGCAGCAGCTTTGTGGCTTTTAAGTTCATTCATATTGATGCATGTAGTTCTGCATAGTGGACAGTAGACTATTGCTACTTATTTCTGCTGGTATTCCTCAAACTGAAGCAGATTTCTGCTTTTAAGTTCATTCATATTGATGCATGTAGTTCTGCAAAGTGGGCAGTAGACTAGTGATACTTATTTCTGCCGGTATTCTTTTTTTTTCATGTACTTAACACAATGCTTTGTTCAATGCTCAAGTCGTTGATTGGTTGGCTGGAGGGTTATGGATTAGCCCCATTTATTACTTTCGTGTTTTGTTTGTCTATCATTGTTCACAGATAAAGTTACTGTTGTCTTAGTAACAAATAGAAGTTTCCTTTTGAGCAATGTTATGCTGATAACTTTGTGGTTTGTCAGTTCCTATTAATTCAGTGCAAAACCCACCGATGCTTTTGAGTTGGCAAGGAAGAAAATATCAGTTTCCATTAATGGTTCATGATGGTTCAAAACCTAAAGAAATTGTTGTATTCACAAGAAATGCCACGGAGGCCATCAATCTGGTAGCATATTCTTGGGGCCTTGCCAACCTAAAAGCTGGAGATGATATCATGCCTCGTTCCCTTATGTTCACTTGCAAACTTTTCTGTTGATAGGTGCAATAACTTGGATTGTAGATGCCAACCACTTGGTGAGTTGTAGGAAGAGGTAAATTTACAAACTGTCGAAGACCCTGAATCAAGTATGGTCCTTTTTCGTTTGCTCTCTTTATCTTAGTGTATGTGATCCTTGTAAGGAACAACGTCGTGGAGACTCAAGCTACTGTGAAAGTAAACTCCATCTAAGGCACATGTGGAAATAAGATTAAATGTGAGGTCGTTTGTTGGATAAGCCAAAATTTCCATTTCGGTTGGACAAAATTTCAGATCTTTTTTTTTCAGCTCTGATCTAATCCTCTAGGATCCGATTCTTACGGCCTTGAACTTCCCCAATGCGGAGATGACACGGGCAGTCTAGCGCAAACAAGTAGAGTCGCCGCTCTCCTATCTAAATAACAAGTTTACCTTCTTCAGGTGGGACTACGTTGAGGCTTTCAACCTTTGAATAGAAAAGAGTCTAGAAGTTCATTCAATCCGCAGTTGAGTTCCTTGGTTTTTTATATAATTGAAATTAGAACTTTGGATATTCATGTACGGTGGGCAGTAGTTGCTACCTTGAAATGGGGGCTGAAGGACGAAAATCCTTGCAAAGAGTATCACGTTTCTGAGTGGTCGGATTAAATTTTATCTGTTGAATTACTTTCAGAAAGAAATGTCAAAGAAAGAAGGAAAATTGCTGAATACTGTTTATCTGTTTTATCTAGTTGGTCTTATGAACCTGAAAGGAGACTCAACGTACTGGGTGAAGCTAAGCTTATCTAGCAATCACATGCAGCTCTCTTTTTTCCATTGATTTCATGTCTACATCTCTAGACAAAAGTTTTAACTTCAACTTAGTTTATGGTTCTGGGGGGATTTGGCTGTGAGTTATAATTTGTCCAGTCTAGTGATGCGACTCAATACCGTGTTAAGAATCATTTCATTATCAATGGCTGAGGGACTGTTATAAAAAAATTTGAGTTTTTGTTTCTTGTCTATGCATGGGTGTTATGAATGATTATGCTCTCAGTGACTAAGGGGTGTTATCAAGAAATTGAGCTTTATCTTGCTTGTCTATGCATGTGAAATTTGAACAACTTGCTTCTTCCTGCATGATTCTTATGACTTCTTCATAGAAGTCCTCATTTTGGTAGGGCCATTAAGCAAGAACCTTTTGACTACACTGTGTTTACTTTTCAATTTGTAGGAGCAATTTTCTTGTTCTTCATTTAGTTAAATTTCACATTTACCATACAATATTTCTTATTGGATTGCATTTGTCTGAATTGCTCAGGCTACAAGGAATCCATTGCGTTCAAGTGCCAACCGCTCGAGGTCACATGATTTTGTCGACCCCATCCTAATGATAATGTGGAATCTTCTAGAGGCACTTCCAACTCCACAAATGTTTGTCCTATTCAGGCATGTCCAACTCAAATTTTCTATGAATATGTTCCGACATCACTTGTTCCATGTTTCTATGCTACTCCCATTAACGTTGTACATCGTTTAAAAAGCCCTAGCATCTCTATGTTTCTGCTTTCATGCTTTGATAATTATCTCATGTCTGGCCTTGATTTGGATCTTGGTGTCATGCTGGCATCAATACTTTTGTAAAAGAGAAACTTTTCAGTTTTGCTTAAAAACATTTTGAAAGTGTTTTCTCACTAAGCATGAGATAATGGCGAAGGTATGAGATAACAACGAGGGTATGATAATGATAAAAATATGAGATAATGACAAGATGAGATATGACAAAAGTATGAAATAATGACAAATATATGATAATTTATTAATGTATAATGTTTAGTATTAAAGTAAATATACATATTGGTAACAGAATTCAGTAACAGAATTCAGCTGGTTGTATAATTACGTGCGTATAACACGCCCTCCCACCGACCGAAAACATATATCTAAAACGGGGCCTACGAGGCCCGGCCGGACAGTTGGGTCGGGCCTGCAGCTCGAGTCCGGCCCGTTTGCCACCCTCGTCCGCGATGGCTTAATGCGTGCAAAACAAGATCTCTGAAGCTTCTACCTTTCTCTCGTTGCCCGCCGCTGTGACGTTCCTCTTCTGAAAACTCTCAGTTGCTTCCTTCACTTATGCTGGACGCTTCACTCTCCTCCATCGTGACCTCTTCAACTGTCCACCGCGGCTTCCTCCGCTCTCCCCTACAGCGACGCCATTGCTCCTTCGTTTTTTTTTTTCTTTCCCCCTATCGGTTACACGGCTAAAACCTCCATTTTTCTTTTCTCTCTGCCCCATCGCCTCCATATGCCTTTTCTCTCGAGCATCCTGCACAGAGGAAAAAGGGGTGGAGGGGAGTGGATGGCTTTCATCACCATTCTTCATCCTACAGGCAGCTGTAGCGCACTGTTGGATGAATAGGAGGGCTGACTCTTCCTCCCTTTGCATTCTCACGACGTTCTCTCCCGCGTTGATCAGCTATTTCAGGTGTGGATTTCTATCTTGATATTTCCTTTTTGTTTGCCTTTTATTTATTTTTTCGCTGCACTTTCCTGTCTTTGTTTTCATTTTAAAATGATATGCTTTTGGATGTTGAATTTTATGTATGTATCCTATCTGCTGATATAATGTCTTATTCTTATTCTTCTTTTCCCCCATCTTTCTATCTCGATTTATATCTATTTTCTTCGGGTATTTGGTTTGATTTGTATGTAGTTTTATGAAGAAAATTTGCTTTGTCGGGATCGCTGTTGAAGTCTCTGTTTTTTCTCTTCAAGGTCTCTGTTTCCTCTTCATTCATGCGATTTATACTTTTTGTTATACAGTTGTTGGGTGCGTAATTGTAGTTGAAAGAAATCATGTCTTGAAGAATGCTTTTGAAGATACTGATGTATGTTTGTACCTGCATTTTGCCATGATTTTCATGCATCAGAAAAATCATAATGAACTATTAGAGTATTGATAAATAATTGGTTTAGATTTGAGTTGTTCTGTTTTTACGGGCACCGACTTGGGTGAGTTTTGTCCGCGTGTGCGCCGGTGACAACTTTGTCCTTTTTTTTGTAAAGCTCACGCGTTTAGGGTTTAACCCGTTCACGTGTGAGCTTGGAGCGCCGCCCACCTCCCTTGGCCTCCTTAACTGACTTCCGATGACTTCTCAGGTGAGAATCTGATTTTCCGGCTGCCCTCCCTCCTTCATCCTCTGGCGACTTACCGTGAGCATCGAATTGGTGACAGCATAATTGATTTTATGAACTTGTGAATCGGCGACAACAACGTGAGTTTACAAATCTTTCGTTTTTTTTGTTTCTTCCTAATGTATTCATGCTTGACATCTTGTTTATTTCGTTTTTTTCATGTGTTGGCTTATTTTCTACTGATTTGCCTCAATTTGTGCATGCTGTTCTGCTATTTTTCACTTTTTCATTATTGTTATTTTTTTGTTAAGATATTTTATCTTATTTTTTTCCTTTTTATGTCGTTAAGTTGTTATAATGTTATTTGTTACTTTATTTTAGTATTTTTGTTTAATCTGTTCTGTCCAAACCATGCCTTTTCTGTTGAGGAATACTGTTCTTAGTTATATATTAGTTCTCAGTCATATCTTACTTATATATTAGTTATCAGCTTTTTTGTTTGTGCTTGTACGAGTTTTATCTGGCAACCGTGTAGCTAAGAAAGTCATGTAAGATGTTTTTGAATTATATATTAGTTTCCTACATGTGCAGCTAATCTAGTCGTATTACTTATTACTGGATAACGTTTTTGAGTATTATCTATAGAGTATTATAGCTGCACCCACGCCGAATTTTTTTGGGATTTGCCGCATCCCACACCCGCACCTGCATCCACACCGTTCCCTCAGGTGACATAGATGAGAAGTTGTGGGATCAAGCAGTGACAAAAAATTCTAGAATTTCAATGCTTGTTTCGTCAAACAGCTGAATTTTAATTCTTGGATGAAAATTCCAGGCTACCAAACACAACAGAAAAATGAAACATGGAATTTTTGTTTTATTCTATTTTCAACTGGTGTTATCATCTCGATCATAACTTTGGGGCACCAACAAAAGCCCCTTGAAATTTTCCCATTGCAACAGGAGAATTTTGACTCTCTCTCTCTCTCTCTCTATATATATATATATATATATATATATATATATATATCTCTCTTGGTGGCAGCTGGTAGTCAGAGTTGTCAGATGTATTTATCGTTCTGGCAGTCTCTCTCTCTCATAAGGGCTTTGATACGAATGCAGGATTTTGTTGAGTCCTTTGTTTACCATGGGCATAATGAATAATGTGTTGCTAAATTCAACGCAAAAGAGAAATCTTCCAAATGTATGTGGTTATGTTTTTTGGGGTGGTTGGATGGTGTTGAGGGTCCAATGATGGCAAGTAATCTTTGAGACCTGATTTTCTGTTGATGAAAATTACAGGAATCTTTCTGAGGACCAATTAGAATTAGTCGTTCTCTCCACCAAGATGTATCACTTGGAAGATTTCTTATTTCTGTCAACTCCCTTCAAGCATATCTTATTGCACATTGGCTTCATTTGTTTTGAATTCTTCTTTTGCTTGGTGTGTTCTTGATAGCTATTCAGTTTGGGGTGGAGTTGATTGGGCTTTGGGCATTTTTTTTTTGTTTTGTTCCCGGTATCTCTTATGAACCCTTTGATGGGTCTCTCATGACACATTATGATGGTCTTTGGGTAACTCATCTCCACCTTTGGGTGCAAGGTCCATGGTCCAATGGCAGGTATATATTGAGTTGCTCTGCCTTGTTTGTTAAAGATATAGTGAAAAACGTACTATGACATTCAACAGAAGAAGTATTTTCTGTCATGAGCTACTATTTTCCAGCCAAGCCTTGTGAAGACACACATACACACACTCTCATTTCTTTTTGTTAAACTTTTGGCCTTATACTTTCTTTTTGTTTCACAATTATTTTAAGGTTCGATGATGGCATGTAATCTTTGAGGCCTGATTTATCATTGGTGAGAATTATAAGCTGTGTCACTGACAAGTGACTGAATCAAGTAACCTTTGCTTTTTGCTATGTAGTTTTTGTTTTAGTTGTTTTCTGAAAAAGTCGTTAATAATATCCTTTGTTTATACCTGTATATATGCCTATCACGTCTGTCCATGTGGCCTTTGTGTGTAAATTCTGCAGCCATTGAGTTCGTCATGGGGTTGGATGATGAAATGCACTGGGCGCTGAACAGTTTTTGTTGATTGAAATGTGTTTGCCTAGAAAGCATTGTCTGACATACAGAAACTAGCCCAGTCCTCTCTCTCTCCCCCCCCCCCCCCCCCTTTCTCTTACTTTCTCTTACTAGCAATCGGTGGTGTCCGCTGGATGGAGCTGTTGGATGTACGAGCTGTTGGATGTACCAGAGCCACCCTCTTTTTAAAAGCTCTTTAATGGTTTCTTCCACATTTTCTGATGGTTTTTAATGTCAATGTCCCTTATAAGGGAATAGATACAAATGCAGGATTTCATTGGGTCACTCTACATTGTTTATCATGGGCATTATGAATAATCTTACAAACGTATGTGTGTATGTTTTTGGGTGGTCTGAGGGTGTTGAGTGTCCGATGATGGCTAATAATCTTTGAGACCTGATTTTCTCTAGTTGAATATTACAAGCGATCATTTTGAGGACCAATTAAAACCAGCACTTCTTTCCTCCAAGATATATGTTTCAAAGATTTTTAACTTTTAAGCTCTTTTTAGTGCCCTTCAGGATCCTGTGTAAATAGGCTTCATTTGTTTTGAGTTCCTTCTTCACTTGTTATGTTTCTTAGCTGGCCTTTGTGGTACAACCTAATGATGGTATAATGATAGGTCCAAGGTTCGAGAACTGGTAGAGCTAGAGAGAACTAAGAAGAGTTTAGGGTCAAGTTGATGCATTGGTCTGTGGGTAACCTTTTGTTTGTTTTTTGGCTGGTGGCCCTCTATCCTTCTCTCTCCTTTTTATAAGCCAATCGATGGGTCTTTTGTGCCACATTATGATGGTTTCGAGTAACCCATCTTGAACTTTGGGTGCAAGGGCTGAGATCCATTGGCAGGTATTTGTTGAGTCACTCTGCCTTGTTTGTCAAAGGTTTCAACAGAATAATCATAACATTCTCTTTTCCATCAAAGTCTTTGAAAACCCTCTCTCTCTCTCTCTCTCTCTCTCTCTCTCTCTCTCTCTCTCTTTTCCTTTGCTTAATTTTATGTTGGCCTTATACTTTCTTTCGCTTAACAGTTATTTCAAGGTTCGATGATGGCATGTAATCTTTGAGACCTGATTATCATTGATGAAAATTATAAGCAGTCTCGCTGAGGACCGAGTAAACCACATAATCTTCACGACTTCCCTTTTATGGAACTGTTTTCATTTTTTTTAAAGTTAACATCTTTTCCATGCCTTCTCTTTCTATCACTGCATCTACATGCCTGCACGTCTGTCAATGTGTCCTCTGTGTGTGTGTTTTTTTTTTTAATTGTGAATGCATCTAGTTTGTCGTGGTGTTGGATGATGAAATGCACTGGGCTCAGCTAACCCTGCTTCATCTCCCTTTCTCTGTCTAACCAGTAATTGGCAGTGGCTAGTAGAGTGTTGTAGCCATTGGTGTACCTATCCACCGGTTGGTCCCTTAATCTCTCTCTCTCTCTCTAAGCTATTCGGTGACCTGTTCCACCATTTTCTGGTGGTTTAGCTTTTCAGGTTACCAATCTCAGTTCCAGATGTTGGATATTGTGGAGTCACTCTGCTTTGTTTGTCATGGGTATAGTGAATAATTTACTGCATACAATGCAAAAGAAAATTCTAGAAAATTCTTCCTAATGTGTGTTTCTTTGGGTGGTTGGAGGGTGTTGAGGATCTGCTGATGGCAAGTAATCTTTGTGGCCTGATTTTCATTTTATGAACATCCCAAGCATTTTTCTGAGGACAAATTAGAACTGGCACTTATCTCCTAAAAGATATATGGTTGGAAGATTTTTAAGCTATTTTAATGTCCGTCAGGTGAATCTTGTGTACATTGGCTTCATTCTTTTCAATTCCTCATTTGCTTATTATGTTGTCGATAGCTATTGAGTTTGGGGTTGAGTTGATGCACTGGCCTTTGGGCTATTTTTTGTTGGTTTTTTGGCTGGTGGCCACTGTCGCTCTTTCTCTCGCTCTCTTCTTCTCTCTTTCTCTCTTTCTCTTTTTTGTAAGCCCTTTAATGGGTCTCTTGTGCCACATTTTGATGGTTTTAGAGTAACCCATCCCATGCTTTGGGTGAAAGGGCTGATATCCAATGGCAGGTATTTGTTGAGTCACTCTGCCTTCTTTGCCAAAGGTATAGTGAATAACGTACTGCGACATTCAACTGAAAATATTTTTCTATCATGAACTACCTCTCTTATCTTTTTTTTAATTTTATTTGTGTTTTATACTTTTATTCCTTCTTTTCGTTTCACAATTATTTTAAGGTTCGATGATGGCATGTAATCTTTGAGACCTGATTTATCATTGATGAAAATTATAAGCAGTCTCACTGAGGACCTACTAGATCAAGTAATCTTCGCTTTTAGATATTTGGTTTTTGTCTTTTTTTTTTTTTTCTAAAGATCCTTTACACCCTTTGTCAGTTTCTTCTCTCTATCACTCTACCTTTATGCCTGTGTGGCCTCTGTGTTTATGTTGTTTGTGAATCTTGAGACCATTGAGTTTGTCATGGACTCATGGGGTTGGATGATGAAATGCACTGGGCTCTGAGCAGTTTTTGTTGATGGAAATGCATTTGCCTAGAAAGCATTTTCTGACTTATATGAGCTATATCGTTTCTCTTTGTTAGACGAGATTGCTGACCTTCTGATACGTGCCTGTATGCCGTGGGGTAGAAACTGAATTGTAATCTTGGTATCTCCGACACCGAAAGCATTCCAGAAGAGATCTTGGGAGGTCAGGACGGCAGCGCAGTCTGGGTTTTCTGGACAGCTATAGTGCCCGCAGCTTGCGTCCTACCACCTTCTTTCTATGTGATGGAGATTGGTTTAACTGCGAATATGTTCTATGAAGTCATGTATATCTGCATACTTTTGTTGACGCAATCCTTTTTTTCCTTACCCAAAGTGTCGTTGTGCCTCTCCCATGCTTAACGTTAAATAAGCCATAGATCAACATAATGTCAGCAACTCTTGTCATTTGGGAAATTGATTTTCTAAGTCAATGCTTTTTCTGAGAGATGTTCCCAGAAAAAATATTGTAAGATAGCTTCTTTATTTGAGTGGTGCGACATCCTATGTCAAGGTTTTTAGTCTTAACATATATATATATATATATATATATATATTGGCAACTGCATATTGTGTCCCTTGGAAAACAAGTTGTTTTGCCTTTTTCACAAATATGGAGCTTGGGATGGTCGTGTGGCCTCTGTGTTTATGTTGTTTGTGAATCTTGAGACCATGACTCATGGGGTTGGATGATGAAATGCACTGGGCTCTGTGCAGTTTTTTTGATGGAAATGCATTTGGCTAGAAAGCATTGTCTGACTTACATGAGCTATATCGTTTCTCTTTGTTAGACGAGATTGCTGACCTTCTTTCTATGCGATGGAGATTGGTTTAACTGCGAATATGTTCTATGAAGTCATGTATATCTGCATACTTTTGTTGACGCAATCCTTTTTTTCCTTACCCAAAATGTCGTTGTGCCTCTCCCATGCTTAACGTTAAATAAGCCATAGATCAACATAATGTCAGCAACTCTTGTCATTTGGGAAATTGATTTTCTAAGTCAATGCTTTTTCTGAGAGAAGTTCCCAGAAAAAATATTGTAAGATAGCTTCTTTATTTGAGTGGTATGACATCCTATGTCTAGGTTTTTTGTCTTAACATATGTATATATGTATATTGGCAACTGCATATTGTGTCCCTTGGAAAACAAGTTGTTTTGCCTTTTTCACAAATATGGAGCTATGGTCGAATGATGAAATGCACTGGGCTCTGAGAACTGTTTTGATGGAAGTGCATCTGCCTGGAAAGCATTGTCTGACTTGAACTATCTACCATGCCTTCTTCTTGTTTTGCTTAATTTATAAGAATGGAGTGCATGTTTTGCTGACTTGTAAATCCATCTTTCGAAATTTTTTCTTAAGTTCAGAGCGTTGTTTCTGGATATTTGTCATCTGCAAAAGGAATATAATAGAAACCTGAAGGGCTATTACATGTTTGTAGGGCTGCACAACTAGCTAACTCGACTCGAACTCGCTTGAAACAACTCGGCTCATTAAACGAGTCAAGTTCGAGCTTACAAAGATACTCGAAATGGTAAGCCACACGGGGAGGAGTACCCGCACTATACCGGTACGACACTGGTACCGGTACTTCCAAGCACAATTTGGGAGAACAGAACCTATGGTTCCAAGGATCGGCTCATAGTGTATGTTTTCAATTTTTTTTGTTGTTTTTCACTTCTTTGATTTTATGTTGTCTTTTTTTTTTTTTTTTTGAGATTTTTTGTTGGCATAGTGTCACGCCTCTTATTGCTCCACAAGATACTTTATTTTGTCTTCAAGTCGGCTGGTTAAATTAAATTTATCTCCACTAACACTGGCCATAGACCTGTTAGTTGAGCAGACAAAATTTTTGTATGGTTGTTTCTTTGAAAACGAGACTGGTTGAATCCATTGCTTATACATATAGACATAGTTTATGGAATATGTGGACTTTTCATGGACCATCTAATGAATGTGATTGATGGCTCATCAGGTGCCATGAGAAATTGCTTTGTCAAAATATAAGTTGTCATTCACTTTCTTGCAAAACCAACTTAACACCTTGTGAATAATCAATCAAGTCTTTCAGGTGGCTCATAGGCAACCTCTGTGCTCTTTGTAATTACTCAGTCTCCATAATTGTCAAGTGTACATAGCCATGTATATGGTGCACATTTTTTCATGGCCATGAATCCATGTAATGCATTCATTTACAATTTTAAGAACTACATGAAGACCTGATAAACACAAATGAACGTAGTTATCTTACTTGCATTTCTTTGACAAAAAAAAAATCAGTTTGTCCTTTTTGGTTTTCCTTTTTCCTTTCATCTGAGTAGGTGACTTACCTAGGTTTCCCCTATGCCTTTTGTCTCCATTGGTAAAAATAGAATGATGCTACTGATGAGTATTGCATAGTGATGATCAGTGATCACAACATTATTCTTGACATAACACGTATCATGAGTTAATGTAGATCAGTCTTCTTCAATATTAGTAACTGACAAAACTAGAAAGTTATTTTTGTTTCTTCGTGGTTAGATTAAATTTTATCTGTTGAATTACTTTCATAAAAAAATGTCAAAGAAAGAAGGAAAATTGGTGAATGCTGTTTATCTAGTTGGTCTTATGAACCTGAAATTTTCACTTTGCCGGTTTGTGGTATAGCTTTGAATAGTCATCTCTCCTGCCCCTTTTTTTGCTATCCATGGGTAAATTGGTTTTCTACTGAGGATCAAAATTGCAGCAATCTTAAGCCATTTTGAGATACACAAATGTGATTTTTCTAACCTTTTAGAATGATATACTTGTAAGAAAAATTACTGCAGTTAGGAGAGCTTGATAATATGGCTGTTTACCTAGTACAAGATCCGATTGTCCAACTGAAGTGCACACCTAAGAAGCACACATAAAGAAACATATAGATTTACTTGTTCACTTCTTGAGAACCATGGAAAGGAGATTCAACGTATTGGGAGAAGCTTTAGCTTGTCTATCAATCACATGCAGCTCTCTTTTTTCCACTGATTTCATGTCTACATCTCTAGACAAAAGTTTTAACTTCAACTTAGTTTATGGTTTTGGGGTGATTTAGCTGCGAGTTATGATTTGTCCAATCTAGTGATGCGACTCAATACCGTGTTATGAATCATTTCATTATCAGTGGCTGAGGGACTGTTATAAAAAAATTTGAGCTTTTTGTTGCTTGTCTATGCATGGGTGTTATGAATGATCATGCTCTCAGTGACTAAGGGGTGTTATCAAAAAATTGAGCTTTATCTTGCTTGTCTATGCATGGGAAATTTGAACAAATGATGTCCTTGCTTCTTCCTGCATGATTCTTATGACTTCTTCATAGAAGTCCTCATTTTGGTAGGGGCATTAAGCAAAAACCTTTTGACTACATTGTGTTTACTTTTCAATTTGTAGGAGCAATTTTCTTGTTCTTCATTTAGTTAAATTTCACATTTACCGTACAATATGTCTTATTGGATTGCATTTGTTTGAATTGCTTAGGCTACAAGGAATCCATTGCGTTCAAGTGCCAACCGCTCGAGGTCACACGATTTTGTGGACCCCGTCCTAATGATAATGGAATTTTCTAGAGGCACTTCCAACTCCACAAATGTTTGTCCAATTCAGGCATGTCCAACTCAAAATTTCTATGAATATGTTCCGTCATCACTTGTTCCATGTTTCTTTTAAAAAGCCCTAGCACCTCTATGTTTCTGCTTTCATGCTTTTATAATTATCTCATGTCTGGCCTTGGTTTGGATCTTGATGTCATGCTGGCATCAATTGCTGCTCTAGTTGTAGTTTCTTCTCTCATTGAAGAAAGCATACTAAAGAGTACAGTAAAATTGACAAAAGAGATCCGTGTAAGTACCCTTGTTGTTGTTTATGCATTTGCATGTGTAAATGGTTTTTTAGTGTTAAGGACTTAAAGATGCACATAATTAGTTTGACTTGGAGATGTTTCCTTTTTTCCTTTATCAACGCTAAAAATTGAGTTGATTGTAGAAGCATTAGCTTCGGTTATTCACATGTAAGCCGATTAGTGGGTCAAGGTCTAAATTGATTTAAGTTCCATGTGGAAAACTAATTAATTGGTTATCAACAACAACATTGTGATTCTTGGGGTCATTTAGGGCATTGGATTTTTGTATCATAAAAATGAAACCTTAGCTTACGATGCCTCCTCTTTTAGCTACTAATGTTTTATTCAATCAATTGAAGACCCAACTTTTATGGGAACTCATCACCCTTAAACCAACCTTTTGTATAGAAGACCCTACTTTTATGAGAGAGTTGGTGAAGTTCGTTCTTTTAACCAGCCAAGTTTTACATTCACCCATCTCTTTAGGGAGTCTAGTTCCTTGCTCCTGGTGACATACCATTTGATGTCAAGAACTTTTGTAAAAGGGAAACTTTTCAGTTTTGCTTAAAAACATTTTGAAAGTGTTTTCTCACACAATGATGTGCCTTACTTTATTTTTAGTGTCTTTCTAAGTGGAAGGTGGAAATTTCAAGTTCTTGTTGTCCATCAATGGAAGAGGAAAATTGAGAAAAATCCTGGATATGAGTAGTGAAGAAAAATCCTGGATATGAGTAGTGAAGAAAAATCCTATGAAGTTGAGAAAGTCAAGACTAGGAAATGCTATTGACTCTGGCGATCAAGCGTCTGCAAGGATTTAGCAGGATAATTTCTTGAGGGAGAAGCCAATATGCTTTGTAAGATCTTGGCAGGTAGTAAAATGAGAGTTGAGAGATGGGCTCTGGGATTGTGTAGTCGTTCCTCTGAGTCAGTAATCGAGAGTACCGGGTAGGCATAAAGGTGATTTATGTCTATTTCGCGAAGATAATGACTTACGAACTTTTGGCTCTTTGAAAACCCGTAAGGTGAAGCGGGTTGGACACGTGACAAAGCTACACATAACCACTAAAGCGGTGGAGCTTCGTAGTAGCCTTTGGGGTGGTGAGGTATTCCCTCAAAGGTGAAGGTCAGCCTAAAAAAAATATCAAACACAGGAAAAAAATCAAAAGGAAAAAAGCCGAATGCAAAAGAAGAAAAAAGAAGAAAAAAAAGCAAAAGCTACCTGTCAAGAGATGAATGACATGAAGGCTGAACTCGCAAGAATTGAATGTGACAATCTCTCGTGGATGTATGATTTTAGGGTCATTATCTGCTCCTTTTTTTTTATTATCTAGGATGCTGAGGACGATTCCTTTATGTTCATATTCTGAAAGACATTCCCTCTAAAGATTCGACAACATTGATGCGAAATAAGACCTAATGCTTGTATGGTACTATAGGTAAATTAAGGTTATATTATTTGCACAACACGAGCACTCAAGCTTATGAGTTGAATTGATCATTTTTTGAACTATTTCAAAATTCAAAGTAAAAACTTGACGTCTCTCGTATGTTTCCAGGCTTCCTAGGCATAGGAGGAACTAACCACTCTCCCTTTGGTCTTAAAAATGTTTGCCCATTTCATTACCAAATTGCTAGTCCTTCCATGAAATAGATGAAACCCCTCAAACCTAGTCCAACCATGTTGAGCGTGATGAATTGTCAATCATTTCCTTTTGTCTTCGAAGAGGTAGACCATTTGGGACAAGACCCCGGAACCTTAGTGTCGCCTATCTTTTTTCATTAATTTTGTTTTGTGCATTATTTCATTGTTTTCTTATTTGTGTATTTGAAAAGACCCTGGCACCTCTGTGTCGCCTATCTTTCTTCATTGTTTCTAGCAGCAGCAGTCCGACCCATGTAAGTGCTTAATGTCCTGTACACTCATTCGTGATAATAATTTTCTATAATTAATATGTTAGAAGTGAAATCATTTTCTATAAAAGCACAAGGTGATATTTTTGAAAAGTTCTATCGAAGTTGCATATTTGTATGTCCTTGGCTTCACCTAATCTTGTTTTCGTGAGTTGTATAAATTTCATCTATTTCATCTTTATTTTTAGTTTCATTCTAGCTGTAGTTAATATCTTTTATGTATTATAGTTCTGTAATAAGAGGATCAGCCGAGGCCTTCAGCCCTTTGAATTCTTAAATGTTTCAATACTTCTTTAGAAATGGTTTATGCCCCTTCTCTTTTTCCCCGCCTTACTAATTCCTGGCTCCACCCATGTCTGTATCCATGCATTTTTATGTCATCAATCTAGGGCTTGAATTTTTTTTTTATTCCTCTAGCACTTGGGTGGTCCCAAGATTTTAATTTACATGTGACTGGACATGATCCTAAATTGTCTGGTGGTTGTCTTTTATTTCTAAGAGGCCTCTACTTGGTGGAGGCTTGGTTTCTCGTTTTGCATTTGAGAGTGACTACATAAATTTTGTATGAGGTGAATGGTTCCAACTTTGTGTATTTAGACAATGCAGCTACATCTCAAAAGCCATATGTTGTTGAGGATGTTCTCTGTGATTATGTGAGGGCTACAGCTCAAATGTTCAGCACGATATTCATTACTTAAGGTATCCCAACATAACGCCCCATACCTACCCTTCTCTTTCTCTCTCTCTCTCTCTCTCTCTCTCTCTCTCTCTCTCCATTGTCTTGATTGCTTGCTCACTCACATTCATGTTCACAGTTGGACACCCACAGTGATCCATCTCTTCAGTTAATTAGTTTTATTGGCGTGTTTGCAAAGGAAACAAGAATAGAAAATTCCTTGTTCTATAATTCTATGTTTCTGTATATCAAGAAAGGAAAAAAAAAAGGTATATCATGATAAATCGTTTGATTTAATCTTCTTTCAATAATTTTGTATTGTGCATTATTTCATTGTTTTATTATTTGTGTATTTGAAAAGACCCTAGAACCTCCGTGTCGCCTATCTTTTTTCATTGTTTCTAGCAGCAGCAGTCCAACCCATGTAAGTGCTTAATGTCTTGTACACTCATGCATGTTAATAATTTTCTATATTTAATATGTTACAAGTGAAATCATTGGCTAATACTGTTGAGCTATCTTGTCTATGTCAGGTGTAGTGGACTATGTCGAGAATATAATCAGGGTCTCCAACAGATCTCAACTACCTGGAATATCTGTCACATTCCTAACCGTGCCTTTTATAATCAGGCTGATAAAGCATCTATATAATCATATTGTGTCATTATTTATTGAAGCTCTGCATATGTTGACAGACAACCATTGATTGAAGCATGAAATTAAAGTGGGGTCTTCATCTCTTTCCATGGAAAGAGATATGGATTGAGTTCAATAATTTTGTGGTGTTTGTGGATCAGGTCACTAGGAGTCCTCCATTACCCTCTGACAACCATGACACGTCAACCACCACTCTGGCCATCTAGAATCTGCAATACAGCATCTGACGCAATGGTGCAGTTAGTAGATCTCTCTTTGAAACCCAATATGATTTTGCATGCCCTACAATGCTAGCTGTGTTGTCAATTTTCTGGATTTTTCAAAATGATTATCAGTGTGACTGCATGCATCCTCAGGAATAGATGCACGAATTTGTACTTCTTGCAAAGCTCTTAGATTTTTCTATTGTTTTCAATGATATTCAGATATATTTTATGTGCGTTATGGACAAATTTGTGGCCCTCAAACACAATGCTTTGTTCAATGCTCAAGTTGTTGATTGGTTGGCTGGAGGGTTATGGATTAGCCCCATTTATTACTTTAGTGTTTTGTTTGTCTATCATTGTTCACAGATAAAGTTACTGTTGTCTTTGTTGAAGTTTCCTTTTGAGCAATGTTATGCTGATAAATTTGTGGTTTGATTCAGTGCAAAAGCCACCTATGCTTATGAGTTGGCAAGAAAGAAAATATCAGTTTCCATTATTGGTTCAAAACATAAAGAAATTGTATTCACAAAAAGTGTCACGGAGGCCATCAATCTGTTAGCATATTCTTAGGGTCTTGCCAACCTAAAAGCTGGAGATGACGTCATGCCTCGTTCCTTATGTTCACTTGTAAATTTTTATGTTGACGTGGATTGTAGTCTTGTAGATGCCAACCACTTGGTGAGTGGTAGAAAGAGGTAAATTTACAAACTGTCGAAGAGCCTGAATCAAGTATGGCCCTTTTTCATTTGCTCTCTTTATCTCAGTGTATGTGATCTGTTAGGAACAACGTTACAACATCGTGGAGACTCGGCTACTGTGAAAATAAACTCCATCTAGGGCACACGTGGAAATAAGATTAAATGTGAGGTCGTTTGTGAGATACGCTGAAATTTCCATTTCGGTTGGACAAAATTTCAGATTTTTTTTTTTTCTGATTCTTATAACCCGCCTCCCTCTCTTTATCTAAATAACAAACCGCCCATTAGCAAGTTCATTGAATCCGCCGTTGAGTTCCTTTGTAGTCTTCTATGAATATGGTCCCTCATCACTTGTTTCATCTTTCTGTTCTACTCTATCGTTTGAAAAGCCCTAGCATCTTTAAAAAGCCCTAATCTTTATGTTTCTGCCATATGTTTCATGCTTTTATATTTATCTCATGTATGCTTTTATATTTATCTCATGTCTGGCCTTGCTTGGTGCACAGTTAGAGCATGTTGGTGCACATTATAGGTATTATTGTAATTGAGAATTCCATTGTCAACCAACCGCTGAACAAAACAAGACCAGCGGTTTTGGTAAGGGGTGGAGACACCCATTCTTGTTGTGTCCATAATTTTACATACTTCTGAAACGTCTTTTTACCTTCTTCAGGTGGGACTACGTCTTTTCCAAAGCATATTATATGAGCCCAGAGAGAAGTGCACTGTGCACTGGGAGAACTAGTGGCCTCTTCTAGGGATGAACCAGTTACATTTAAAAAAGAAAATATTAACCAACTACATCCTCATAAAAGATTTCCTTAAATTTGAAAAAAAAAAACTAACGAAAAATCATTTGGTTAGGCAATTCCTTTTTTCTTGTTAGGTGAGTAAGAGAAGTCCCCACCTAACCGCTCATCTTTGTAAGGTACATGATGCTTTAGGTGTTTCCAAATGCTAGGTCACAAACATTTCTTTTACAGTTCAAAGAATAAAAGAATTGATGTCTCAAAAATTCGAAATAGAAACTTGTCGTCTATTATTAACCTGTTCTTTGAAGATTTGGTCGTTATACTCACCTTATGGGTTTTTTTCGAAAGGAACTGAAGTGACAGAGAAAATTAAAAGAAAATAACTGAAACTTTTTTCTAAATGACCTTCCTAAAGAAGCCCTTGTTTTGAAGTACGACTGCACAAAAATGTAAAATACATTAATCAGCTTCCGAACTACTAACATCCTAATACTAAAATATAAGTGAACAAATTTCATGTGTGAAGTCAAGCTGCTAGAGATCACCCAGATATTTGAAATACTTTTGTTCATAGTCATATCGTTAGCATGTTTGGTATTAAAAAAAATCACAAAAATTAGGAACAAATGAAAAATCAAAATCCAACAAAAATAACATAAAAAAATAACTTGATAAAATAGGAATAGAGATAAATAATTTAGCTTAAGTTTTGAACTTTAAAAAATGTAAGAATAACGTCAAAAAATGTGATAAAAATGCGAAATCACACCAAAAAATTATTTTGGAGTTCTATTAAGGACCAACTTTTTGGTTTTCATTGTTTTTAACATCATTATGGAGTCATTTTCGAAAAAATCCTTTCATCAGTAATAGGCCTGAGTAAAGCTGCATTTTTCTCACCAGAATATTTTCTCAACGGGACATTCCCTGTAGCATGATCTTTGGCAAAAAAAAATGTCTAAAAGTAGCAATTGCAAGCACCAAAAATCTCATCCAGGTAAAAAAAAAATCACCCTTCTCTATAGTCAGATAAGAATTTGTTTTTTTTTTTCTTAATAAACTCATGAAAGAATTTGTTGTTATCGTCCCCCTACAAACCACTTACATCTGGCCTTTTGCTTCCACATCACTTCTTCTCTCAAGGCATCCAATAAATCACCCCAAACTTTGGATTCTCTCAGGAACCAAGCCACTGACCCATAGTCCTCATCAGCTTGCAGATCCTACAACAATATTTGTAGCTAATCTACCTGCTCATCAATTATAGCTTCCACAGTCCTATTCCAAGTACTAAGATTCCTATGAACCTCATTAAGTTTTGTCACCACCCTAACCATAGGACATCCATTCATGGTTTTATTCCAAGCCTGAAAAATTAGAAACATGCATTCTTCATTGTCAGTTCAATGCTAAAAAAATCTGAAAACACCTCTACCCCCAACAGAGTTGTTAGTTGCAGCATAGTGAAAAAGCAAAAGCAAGGAGTCCAAAGAAGCTCAGCTGATCACAGAAAACCGACAACTGCCATGAAACATATCAACCCAGATTCTATTAACAAAGCATTGATCAATGCGACTTTGTACAAACGAAGGCAGCTGACACCTATTCATCCAAGTGAACTTGCAATGAAGATCCTTTATCTCAATCAAATCAGCATTGTTGATAAAAGAATTAAAAATCATGCAAGAATGCAGAGACAGAGGCTGACCAAACTTCTCATGGACACTTCTGATTGCATTGAAATATCCAATAAGAAGACAAGAAATAGATTTATTAGCTACCATAGCATCCAATATGACAAACTGATCTCTCGATGTACGCAGGTCAATATGGAGATAAACACCAATAACATCAAACTCAACATTCATCTTCCTACAGAAGAAAGTGCAGTGCACCCAATGTAGATTAAATCTGCAACTTATCAATTCAAATCAGTTAGAACCCTAACCAAAAAGAATTCTAACCCAGTTTCCATCACATTTCATATTGAAGTCAATGGAAAATTTCTAAACCATCTCTTGAAGGCTTCCACCCTTTCGACTATATACATAGTGGCAAGTAAAAAGAAAATACTAGGTTTATGGGTCCGAATAGCATTCCACCAATGTCGATGAGCTGCAAGATTTGCCATATTCCATCCAATGATATTCATGGTTCAAGAGGTCCATCCCCCTTTAGTGACTTTTGAGCCATGCCACTAACAACATCCAGGTTGCCTCCAAACAACATCACACCAATAGTTGTCTCTCCAGGTCCCAAGAAAGAAACCAATCCCACCCATATCAAGTTTTTTGGTGCCTCCTTTGAAGTTGTCTTGGCCTGCAGCTTTAGATTTTTTTTTTTCTTAATTTTGCTCACTTCTTTACAATTCAGCCCTCGTTTCTTGCCATTGCTTGCTTGGATCAGATCCCCCCGAGGCTAACAAAAATTCTCAACTTCAATCAAAGTTAGGGATGTTTTAGAATCATCTCTCTCATTATCCTCCAAAGGGTTAGGCAAAACATGAACATTTTCAATCACCATATCCTTAGTTTCATTAATATTGTCAAGAAAAGTACCAAAATTTGCTAAGATACAAATAACCTTGTTAGGATTAACTGGAGAAGGATCTTCAACTTTCAAGACTCCAAAAGCATTCCCATGATTCACCGTCTTCACTTCAAATTTAACACCAGATTTAGGTTACCCTTGGCAATCTTCACTTTTTCCACTCATCTATTAGAATTCAAACCTTCTTTATCAGGAGAAGAGTTTAGTCTACAACCATTAGCCTCGTGAGAAGTAGAACCACATTGAAGAAAGAATGAATTCTGCCCTTGTATTTCATATTTTGTTCCCACACCACACTCCCATCAAGAATGGAAATTGATGCAGCATGGGTCAAATGAGAGGAATTGAAATTAAAATACAAGAATACTCGTGTTCGGTGCCAGACTTGGTGTAGTAATCCACATTCACCATAAACCCTCCAATTAATTTCGCTTCACCGGAAAGAATCTTGCAATTCCATAACTGCAATGGTAGGTCAGGAAGATGGACCCAGATAGGGATTCATGAAGCCGCTTCAATCTTCGAAGAAGAGCCAGGTTTCCAATGGACATCACCAAAAATTTACTACCTAGTTTTCCACCTTTCTTATTGTAATACAACTTTAAGATCAGCTTCTGATGTTGTTTTAATAAAAAACATTTCCCTATGAAGGTACATAAATTTGATGTCACCCAACATACTGCCTTTGGAGATCATCAAAAAATCACATGAAAATTCAACCTCTAACGGTGGTTGCTACCAGCAAGAGTTGCAATGGCCACCCAACGAAACGGGTGCGATAGCCAATCATGAATCTCCTCTAAAATGATCAACATATTCTTGTCACCGACTTCTTGAATTGGAGTTGTAGGACTACCCAAAGCTTCTTCTGAATCGCCATTTGTCTATAAAGCATTGGACAGCAAAATACTCGCCCTTGAACACTGTGGGTTATCCTTTGAAAACCCACGGTCAACCATGCCCAAAAATGCCTCTTGTTTCATGAGAGAGAAACCATGTCTCTGATCCCTTCCATCCAACCTCTCTTTGGTTGGAGGAGGCTGGTTTTTGTTCACCAGAAAGTGTTTCCGGAACCGAATCATATGTGTGCAACCTAGATTCCCCGCTCATTCTCTCTCCTCACACTACTTGAGTTCTTAGAAACTGCAGAAAATGAAGATGTAAAGTTAACTTAAAATGAACAGAATGAAATACACTATTCTTCTAACTATCTAACTCCAAACACTAAAATTAACTACAGAATATGATTAAATAACTAAAGAATGTGCACTACACTACTCTAAAACAAGACAGTCATTAAAATTAACTAAGAGACACCCAGCTGCACCCAAACTTCATGGCATTAAGCTGTCTCCAAAATACACACACAGCAGCCAAGCATTTTCAAGTGGGTTCATGCTGGCAGCTACAAAAGCACTAAACATACACTATAGCAAGTATTCAATTAAAACTAACCATAAAGCAATCCAATAACAACTAATACCTGCAATATTAAAGCAATCCAATACTAACATTACTTGTAATCAAAGGAAAACAAGAAGAAAATTAAGATCGGATGCATCCAGCAGCTAAGGGTGGGCATCAAGCCAGGTACTCAATAGGTACTCGATGCACAACCCAAAACAGTCCCAAGCCTGGTCTGTAGTTCTAACCTAGCAAGCTTAAACTAATCAGTCCTAGCCTGGCCCAAACAAGTAAATTGATTTAGCCTAGGCCTAGCCTATGGGAACTGGGTTTATTTTTTTCCTTTGGCCTCATCACTTGTACATTGATGCCCTTTTCATAATTATTATTGAGGATGGCTCTTTTCAAAATTGTAACATACATGACTAAAGCTCACGCACTGAACAAGGGACCCTCAAAGCTACCAGCCTACCATGTGTTGCATATTTTTTAAAAAGGTGTAAAAGGATAAACTATGAAACGGGTAAATTCAAACCTCATCACACATTAGTCCTGTATCGAAAGTTCATGAGAAATGGAACCCAAAAAATTATATAAAAATGCATCAAATGCTTGCTTCAACTCATCTTGTGCTTTTGTTCCTCTGTTTGTTTGCTTTCCAACATGCCCAAGTTCGTGAAATTTCACCAGCATTTGGTTCCTCTACCAATCGGACTGCAGAACCCTAGTCATTGTTCGAATTTTAGTAAAAATGATTTTACTATCCTCACATTTTTAAATGGAGTGTAGTTTTCTCAAACCATAAAGTCGGTTGTTTCTTTCATATGCAGAGTCATCGTTGTAACTTTCAGCTTGATTCCCATCCATTTAAATAGTCAATTTTCTAACCATATGTAATCAAATGTGACCAATCGTAGTCTTTAAAACTTGTTTTGGACTTGGTACACAAAAGCTATTTTTTGTTTTTTTAAAACCTACAGGTTCCAAACTTTATATACCTTAGCAGGAATGTCGTTTTGCAAAGCTGTAAAGTGCATTGTGTTTTTCCATAAACCAACTATCGTCCCACCATGTTTCGGCCAAAACAAAAGTCATTTTTCTATGTCTTTCTTCCTTGGAAGTCAGCATATTTTATGCATAACTAGATTTTCATCTCTGTTTTTGGCATTATTTCTACCTCATCTGACATCCATTTCAGGTTCTATCACTTCCAGGAATCAACTTGAGATGTCTAAAGCCACGATAAATTCCATGTAAATCTAAGCTTGTTTGGTCATATGTTACTTGCAAGAAGTTAATGGTTTTCTATAGTCATGTCCTTGTTTCATGCAAAAACCAAATTTTTCTTCATCAGGCCTTCTCACTTGTCTAGATGCCTTTTTTGAATCATTCGTTCTATTAGCCTCTTTGACATGCCTAGAATCCATTGTACAAATTTCACATTAATCAGAATCTATTTAGTTCATCTGCCATGTCCAAATTTGACCAAGCTGGAGTTTGCCTTACTCGATCATGGCTTGTTTTGAAACGAGTCGAAACAAGTCAGGAAAGAAAAAAATAAAAGAAAATACTGGTACCATAGACACAAAGGTCAGTCTGACATGATTATTAGCTGGCCAGGCAACGAGCCCTTATGACAATTGGACCTGCCTGCCTGGGTCCAACCCCATGTCTAACACTATAAATAAATAGCATCACAGGGCAGCTGAGGAAATTTCAGTGAGCTCCTATACCCGATCTCGACAATAACCATTGTACCTAGAGTTACTCATTAACACTTTAAAAAATTACATGAATGCATGTTGTGGTACTGCTACAGTGGAGATATTGGAACATCAGCCAGGAAATGAAGTAGCTGAAAAAACAAAATCCGAACAGCTACACTATAGAAAACAACCAAAGTTAAGCAAATATTACTCTATTCGACCACGCTAGCTAAAACTACCTAAGCCAATCTACTAAATCGACAATGCACATATGATTTTGGAGACGAAAACATGGTTTTAGCAAATAAATCATGTAAAAACCAAGATTCATGAGCTAGAACAAATGGAAATCCTATGTCTAGACCATGAAACTCGTGAAAACGATCTAATATATGACCTACAATGCCGAACAATGTAAAAACCTGCCTAGAAATGGTTGTGGACTTCTTTGAATCCCAGATTTGAAGCTGCATATGACCCTACAAGCTTCAATAGGCCAAGATTTCATCATCCGCCAAGCTGAGCTTTAGGTTTAAAGAGCTTGTGGTGTGGAAGGAAGACGGATCATGGTGGATGATGAGTCTACACCAACGAGCATCACCTAAAGTCCAGCTGGAGCTTCTTATTCCTAAGGCAACACCATGATAAACCGAACGAGGGGTGGGAGTGTTTCACACCCCCCACTATTCAAAAGCACGAGTTAGGATTTGTGCCCTAGATCTTGTTTTTCTTTTTTTTTCTCCCAAAAATAATCCACATTCTACAAGCTTTGCCAAAATAACTTTGCACTACAGTACCGTTTCTTATTTTTATTTAAATCATCCTACTTCTACCTAATACACACTAATATCTATTTAAATACAAATGCACATTGAAGACTAAACTAGACTCGGTTATATCTATCTGTCATGAGTCTTGGCTGACCAAAAAGCTAAGTTTTAAGGATAGAAAAAGATGAATATCCTTAGGAGCCAAAATTTCCTTGTTTTTAGCATTTGTTTGGCCCCATTTTCGATCAAATTCAAACTGTGACTCCTTGGACCTAGCACAAACTTGAGGGTTTAAGCATTAAGTCTTGTCAAAATTGTTGGAGAATATGATTAGAAAATAATGCATTTCATATATTATCAATTATCTTTCTTCTAACTTGAAAGATAATAGATGTTTCATGCCAAAAACAACAACTAGTGACAATCAACCATAGATATAGGACTTTCAAAACTTCATGAACAGTTAGCAAAGGAATAAATTCTTAGATGCAACTTTCTAAAAATAATGAAATTTTTTAAATTGGACTTTTGAAAAGGAAAATCAATTTTGAAATATATATAAGAAAAGCCACAGTGTGGATATTAGTGTAATGCTTGAAAATTTGTGTCAAATATTATGCATTATGCACTAAAGCATGAAAGTTTCACATAAAATTTGGGTGCTTATAAATCCATGCAATAGAATGCATGTTCTTGTATGCTTGTTTGCGTTGAAATGTAAAAATCTCACATAAATGTGAGTGCATGTGAAATGCTTGTAAAATTCATGAAATAGAATGCATGTACTTGTAGGATTATTTGCACCAAAAGTGCAAAAATCTCACATAGATGTAAATTCTTGTGAAATTCATGCAATGAAATGCATATACTTGTATGCAGATTTGCATTGAAGTGCAAAATCTCACATAAATGTGCTTGTGAAATACTATGCACTTATAACAAATTCCTATAAAATTTGATAAAATTCATTTGCTTGTATTTCTTGTATCTTGTAAGGATTTGCATGATTTTTTTCTTCTAAGATAAAAAACTTTTCAGCCCATGTTATGAAATTCATCAAAACTTATTTTGGTTCACCAAAGTTTAAAATTTTAGGTCATCCTAAGTACCAAATCCTTGAGGGATTTTACTAAAAGCTTGTTTCAAAAATTTTGTATTTTAAAATGCTTTTGAAAACAAGGATGGCATTTATAACACATTGTGCATAATACCCAAATTAGTACTTAGGATGCAGTACTAGATCAAACATATTTAAATTCTAATTAGAGGTGAATTGTGTTCTTTGATGTGAAAAATGTGCTTAGTTCAAAAATCAATACATGCCTAATCTAAGTGAATTCATTTGAGGGTTTTAAAGATGATTATTTATTTTGTAAACCAAAGTTAGTATCAAGTATAATGATTATTCATCCTCAAATCTCAAGTAACATGGTGTGTGTGAAAGTATTTAATACTAAACAGGAAATAAACTAAATGAAATGAACTCAAAATTAACAACTTAAAGTAGGAAAGAGAGAAAGACTAAAGAGGGACATATCTTACCCCATATTACTTAATTAACAAGGAAAGGTAAATCTAAATGCACTTATTTATGATCTTTAAAAGATGATTATGTATTCTATAAATCAAAGTTACTACCACAACTAAGGATTTTGTCATTCCTATATCATCAACTAAGAATAGTGTGTGCAAATATAAATTAAATTAAAAGCAAAGATAAAACTATATGAAGTACATAAAAGTTAAAAGTTAATATCTAGTTGATTCTAAGCATAATTAAATGAAAGAAACATGTTTAACTAAGTGATGTTTTATCAAGGCTTAAGGTGTATCAACCCGACCCATTCCCACGTCGAGCTGAGCCCCCTAGTCTATGGATCTCAACCCACCCCCTAGCAGTTGGTGTGGAGAGATGGGTCACTCTTGCGCATCTCACACTGTGGTGATTGGTAGAGAAGTCGAGCATAAATAAGTTGGGGTAGATATGGAGTTTTCCTAACCATTAGCTCTTTTTCTCTCCCCGCCTGTTTCGATCCGAAGAAGGATATGAACTAGGGTGACCAATCACTTTAACAATCTCTTTCATCAACCCTTGAAGGTCTCTCACAATCCTCAATACGAGACTAACCTTTTTGAGTGTTACAATCCACCCCCTTAAGGCACATGCTTTTGCATGGGTGGAACTACAAGTAGGGTTGCACACGAGCTGAGTCGAGCCGAATCTAAGCCAGCTCGAGCTCGACTAGGCTCAAAAAATCAACGACCTCATTAGATGGAAACCAGTGGTGGGCATATCTCTATCAAATTTCACCAAACAGACAACCTTGCGTCAACATCAAACTCTTGATCTCTTGCAAATTCTATTTTTTCATTTAGGAAAATTAATAGGAGCACATGGACTTTTAGGATTTAGCTGGTTGAGTGTCTTATATTAGCCTTATGTACAACCGAAGTGTTGTTTACATATTATATTCTTAAAATATGTACATTCATGTTACTTATTCCACCGGTAAGAATATAAGTAACTTTTAGATATTATATCACGAAAGAATAAAACCAGCAAGAAAAAGTAAAGTCAGTACGTGGCCCAACATCATGAAAAAGTAAAGTCAATGATTTCCAATATCCATCAAAAATCACATATAACCTTGAAATAAGAGCTACCAGGATTTTAATAGTGTCAGTATTCTTGTATAGTTTTAATACACGATCCATATAAAAATGAAGAAAAATGAATAATTAACAGAAGGAAAGAAATATCAATTTCATTTAAAATAAATGTAACATAAACCCCAACAAATGCAACAAATTAAAAAAAAAAGTTACACGCACTAAAAAGCCACAATAACAGTAAAAATCATAATGAAAACAGCATAATTTAAACAGATTTTGAGAAAGAACAATTCAACCATAAGCCACTGACATTAATAATTGTAGTTTGGTCAGGAGGACCAGCTGCGGCAGCAGCATCTTGAGAAGCAAGAATTTCCTGCTTATTATGCAATATATATTGTTAAGAATGGTCTTGATGGGAAAAAAATCTTCTTTTCTGCCACAACCTTAGCATCTGTCTCAGCGACAACTCTCAGATGTTTCAAGTACTTGTTTCAAGCCTTCATGATGATAATGCAATGTAATACAAGCAACCAACCATAAAGATGAATTTATAGAGAAAGGTTGTTCTAACATAGAAAAATAGCCTTTCATCGTTCTCATGCAAAATTGCTGCTTTCATGTATATATAAAAGACTGCAAACCAAAACTGGTTTTTCAATTAATCCACAATAGGTCTTCTCAGCTACCAACATGAAAGTAGGCAAAGGAAATTGAGTAGAGATGTCTGACTTTGACAAAAGAGGGAATGTCAGTCAAAATAGTAGTAATAGTAATGTGTGGGATATTAACAACTCTGTGGTGCTTAGAAGCAAACATCTTCAATGATTGTCAATCACAAGAAGCCACATGACATCATAATAGCCAAAATCACATATAACTTTGAAATAAGAGCTATCATGATTTTAATAGTGTGAGTATTCTTGTTTTAATACACGATCCATATAAAAATGAAGAAAAATGAAAAATAATAGAAAGAAAGAAATATCAATTGAATTTAAAGTAAATGTAGCATAAACCCAAACAAATGCAATAGATTAAAAAATTTACACGCACTAAAAAGTCACAATAATAGTAAAAATTATAAGGAAAATATCAAAATGAAAACAGATTTTGAGAGAGAACAATTCAACCACAAGCCATGACAAAAAAAAATTATAAGATAAACCAGTAGAGTGAACAAATTTTGGATTCATATGTTTTGTTTAGTAAGCTTCCATTCTTTACATATTCAGATGTTGACTTACTGTCATCTTTACAGCCAGCAAAATCTGCATCAGAATAACCAACTAGAGTTAACCCATTAGCATGGTAGGACAATTTTAGTCCTTTCGTTCCTATAATATACTGAAGAATTCTTTTAACTGCTTGGTGCTTACCAATAAGGTCAACCAGAATTACTTTAGTAGTGACTCACAAGATCAATAAGAAAGCTTACATTTGGTCTTCTGCATAACATTAGATACATTAAACTGTCAACAGCCTATGCATATGGAACATTTAATTTCTGATATCCTTCATTGAAACAATCAATTCTACTTAGATTTGCTCATTTAACTATGAGAGTTATAATAGGTTTGCAATCTTGCATTTGAAACTTCTTTAAGATATAATCAATATATTGTTCTTGTATCAAACTCAGAATTATCGAGACTATCTCGAGTGATGTTTATTCCTAATATATAAGATGCTTCACCCATGTCTTTCATTTTGAAGTTCTCATTCTGTTAAGTCTTCGTTATGAGTATCATATTATTATTATGTCTAGTCAATAAAATGTCATCTACATATAATGATAGGATGTAGTAGAGATTCTCACTTTTCTATACATATGCAAAATGGTCTAGCTGAATTACTTGATATCCAAGTTTTATGATTGTCTGAAAGGTGACATACACTTTCTAGGTAACTGCTTCAAACTATACAATGATTTATTCAACTTGTACACTTTGTCTTTATTTTCTTCGATGAAATATCATTGTGGTTCAGTCATATATATAATTTTTTTTTACTCACAATTCAGAAAAATAGTCTTTACATCCATCTAACAAACATCCAAGTCATAGAAGGCTGTAATAGCCAGAATTATTCTGATTGATACAAATTTTGCAACAAGCAAACAAGTTTCAGAATAATCAATTCATTCATTTTAGAAAAAACCTTTCGCCACCAGTCTTGCTTTAAATTTCTCGATTGATCCATCAGCTTTATATTTTTTTTTTTAGCACGAATGGGTCTTCTATCCTTAGGAAGATATACTGGTTCCCAAACTTTATTATTTTCTATGAAATTGATTTAACCATTTTGACAATTCATGAGAATTTATTGCTTCAGCATATGTCAGATTGTTAGAGATTTCATCAATATCCATTAAATAGGATCTAGGTCTTTTATGGCCTAACAAAGCCTGATAAGATGAGATACTCGAATCAATTGGTTCATTACTAAACTATTCTCCGGTCAGATCATTGTCAGATTATTCCTCAAACGGTTCATGCTCAGTTGGTTCATTACCAAACTGTTTTTCAGTCAGTTCATTATCAAACTATTCTTTTGAATAAATTAGATTTCAATAGATCGGTTTGATCTCTCACTATATCATTATTTTTATTATTGAGTTCTTCTAGGAATTATGCATCCCTACTTTCAATAAGTCTCATAGTCGAGTGATATAATTTGTATCCTTTGGTTCTTTTTGGAGATTCAATAAACAAAAATCTTATAGATCTGCTATTTAGTTTATCCACTTTTAGATCTAGAATTTTCACATGGGCTACAGATCCCCATCTCCTAAGATGTCTCAGATCTAGTTTTGCACCAATCCATCTCTCAAAAGGAGTGGTCGGGATGACTTTGTAGGGCACTCAGTTATAGTATACATAGTTGTTAATATAGCTTCACCCCAAAATACTTTGGGTAATTGTGCACATGCCAACATGGATTTTTCCATGTTCAAGAGGGTTCTATTACACTTCTTAGCAACACTATTTTGTTGTGGCATTCTAAGCATTATTCTTTGCCTATTAATGTCAAGGTTTTATAGTTTCAAGGAATTCATTTGATGTATACTCACCATCACGATCAGACCTTACTACTATGATGTATTTTCTAAGTTGTTTCTCAACTTTATTTTTATATTCATTGAATTTTTTAAGTGCTTCAGATTTATATTTGATCGGGTAAACATAATCAAATATTGAGAAATTGTCAATGAATGTTATAAAATATAATATGATACTATGTGTTTGGACTCCGAAAGGTCCACAAATATTTGTATGGATGATCTTCAATAGATCAGTGGTCCGAAATTACTTCAGACGAAAAAAATTTCCTTGCCATCTTTCCATATAAACAAGATTTGCATTTCGCGAAATCATTTATATTTATATCAGGTATTATACCTTGTTGTGCTAGTGTTTTCATCTTGTTGATGCTTACATGACTTAATTTTTCATGTCATAAGTTCGCGTTCATACTCAATGCATAGTCAATATAAGCAGAACCTAGAGCTTTATTCATTTTGTTGAATCTAAATATGCTATGTTCATTTACATATTTTTCCTTCGAACATGGTCCTCCCATGTTTTTTCACTGTGATTTTTTCTAAAACAAAACTAACTTCAAAACCTTTTCGAGTCAGAGCTGGGACAGACATTAGGTTCCTCCTTATGAAAGGAACAATGCAAAACTTTGTTAATAATGACACTTGTGCTCCCAACATTTATTTGATATGACCCGACTCCCATGACATCACAATATGAATTATTTCTCATATAGACCTTTTGAACTCCCTGACCCATGTCTTCCATACGAATCACTCCTTTCATTTTTGCAATGTGACGGGCAGCCCTCGAATCTACCCACCAATCAGTTAGATCTTCATCTATGAATAAACACTCTGACACAACAAAATGACTTGTCTGTTGAAGTCTCATTGATTGTTCCTTCTATTATTGATGTCCTAACCATTGTTGTTTTTCTTGTTCAAAAACTTTGTCCTACAGTTCTTCTTGATGTATCCAAGCCTTCCACACCTATAGTATTTTACTACAGCTCTTTGAGGTCTTTGAGTACCTACAAAATTGCTTTTGAACTTACCATGATTTTTTTTTTAAAGTATTTGGGTCTTATAGGCACATGACTACTAATAGGTTTATCTTGTATTATTATTGGTTGTGCATTCTTTCTTTTTGGGCAAATGTTTTAATTGAATAGTTAACTGAATGAGAAACTTCTCTAAAGTTAGAGTGTCAAACTAGAGACTCAAGGCAATGACTGTCATATCCCATGAAAGAGGTAGGCTATTCAGGATCGTACAAATCTACATGTTATCAGATATCACATTTTCTACTATGGCTAGGTCTTTAACAATGACCAACATCTTGTTAACATGGTCAATCACTCTATCTGACTCCTTCATTTTATATAAGTTATATTGCTTTAGGAGTAATTGAACATGCATCATAGTAGTGGCATCATACTTTGAGGAGACAACATCAAACATCTCATTAGCTGTTGAATAGTCTTCAAATACCTTGATCAAGTCATCTTTCATGAGGACTAACATGATGGTTTTAGTCATTAAGTCATCAGTCTCAAAAGCATCATACGCTTTTCTTTCCTCATGGGCTTGTCTCCTAAGGTGGGAAAAGGTTTGTTGATGACATCAATTAGTTTTTCAAATGTCAAGGCTAACATGACCCTACGCTTCCATATATAAAAGTTGGTTCCTCCGAGTTTTTCAGTCTTGGCTAGTTCTGAAGTTCTCACTCTAGAAATCATTTCTAAGTTTTGAATTTTAATGGCAAGTAAAGAACAACAAATAGGAAGTTAAGTCAATGTTAGACATACACAACATAAAAATATCACGTTAAGAAGTCCCCAATACAATATTCTAAAATATCACTTAGAAGAAAAGAGATCTCAATTTTAAATTTTATGACGAGATTTTCCTTTTTTTATTTGCTCTATTGCCTTGAAAATACTAAAGGCTGATGCTGCTAAAAAGATTAAATAATTTCCTGCACATACCACTGGAAAAATGGCAGAAGCTCAGATTTCTCAGAAAAAGGAAGAGGTGGTATCGGCAGGCTGGGAGCGTCGATATTGACGAGATCACATTAATTTTCCTACATTCATAAACTTTGTCATATCTCGGATATTTTTTTTCTTGGATTTTAAATCCATTAACATACATCATAACCAAATTTGATTTGTAAGAATATATATTTTCTTTTCGCTAGTCCCAATATACATTTGGTTTTACAAGAAACCCTTTCCGAGCATCACTTATTTAAAATGGTAGAACACTATTAATGAACCTAATATTTGGTTCTGTTAGCTGTCTATGTATCCTCTTATTTTTCTGAATTTGGCAACTAATAAAAAAATGTGAATAAAAGAGCAATGACATATAGGGTTGACAAAGTATGAGCAGTGATATAATCGAAGCAGCTTTTGTAAGACATATTTTTTTAAAAAATCCCATCGGATTTATTGGTTATTGACAACTTTGTTTTGAGTTAACAATTTTCACGACTACAAAATTAACGTAACAAAAAGCTAATAGTATGAGTGAATTCCCATATTCTAAAAATGTGTCATGCATAGTTTTAAGGCTTAAAATATGATTTTGAAGAAACAGACTTGTGTGTAGCTTCGTTTGAAAACGGAGAATAAAGAAAGAACAGCAGCTACTTTTTCCAACGGATCACAAGAGTTGGCAGTCTTTTACGGCAATTAATTTTTGATGGGTTAACATTCACACTTGCAGATATACATGTTTGAAAAAATCATAACGAGATCACCATATATTTTGTTGTCAAAATAGTCTCATAGATCAAACTATCGAGTGACAATGATTTCTATATTAATATTGCTTTAAGTAAGGATGCGTTGAGCCTGTGACTGTTGGCCGATGAAGCTAAGAGTTCGCTCCTGCTGATTCGGATAAACAATCCAATTTCTTCGGATATGAAAATTGAAAAGTGGCTAAAAGGGAATTCGTTACCGTTACGATGTTCTCTTCTCCCTTACCTTTCTCGTAAACGTTTATCCTTAGAAAGTTATGGGATGCACACCATTGTTTTGCCTTTACGAGGATGAACTGCTTATATTTTTTAGTTTTTTGCAATTCGCGGCACAGGTTTCTCCCTAATTGCTAAGCGAGGAGTAAAATTTGTAAATAAATCAAATTAAGCGGCTCATCGGCAAAGCCTAGTTTAATTAGGCTCACGATCATGAAAAAAGTTGGTCGTCTAAAGAGAATTTTGTTTATATTTTCTTTTAACACAGCAGGAGTGAAGGTTGCATTCTTTTTTCTTGCAGACCTTCACATACCATACCGTTAGATAATACAAAAAGAAGGGAAGAGTCATTATATTTGTTTGAGTGGATCGCCCACCCCACCGATTCGATTTGAACAGTCATATTTTTCTCGATTTTAGTGACATGTATGAGTGATTAGACATGCAAATAGTTTGAGTCCAGGCAAGTAATCAACTTTGAAGTTTTTGGTTTTTCTGTTTTCAGCTATTTCTGACCTCACCTGTACATCTTCTGTTGCTCTTTTTGAAATGTTATTATTATAATTCATAGAGTTTAGGGTATTGTTTTTCAGTACTAAGCCTTGAACCAACGACTGGTTTCTTAATCGAATCAAAGAAAGGAAATCATATCTGTTTTTGAACCAAATAAAAATTGAAATTAATAATTTTTAATCGAAAAAATGGAAAATTAAAGATATAAAAATAAATAATAATCGAACATGTCTCAATCTAATAGAAGTTATACCGAATTGAAATTGCCCACGTGATATCTGAATCAGTGCCCATTCACACTGATTTTGAAAACATTAATGGCAGTGATAGAAAATTCGTGCGACGTTTAATTTCATAAAGTTTCTTTCTATTGGATTGAGTAAATGCATCTATCGTGAGCCGCAAAGCTTTGTTGGCCGGAAAATCGATGTGCGATGTAAGAAAAGGAAAACTTGAGGCTGTTTTCTGGTATGGGAGAAGAGTTGGACTTTAAATGAAAATTTTCCTTTTTACGCTTCGTACTTTTGTAGTTCGTGTCCACCTTGTCCAACATCCTCGCTCGTCGCGATTTGGCTCCAAATTTGGAGCCTCGCGTGTCCTTTGATCAACCTCTTTCCCTCTCTCTCATTCTCTCAGTCTCCCTCTCCTTCCATCGCTCACCCTGAATCCCGCTCAGGTATCTAGGAGGAGGCGAGGTCCGGGGAGGCCTCGGCACCGGCGAGTTCTCGTTATCTGTGTGTGGCCGCCGGCCGATTGTAACGGCCGGTCCTTGTGCTCACCGGTTTCACGTGGATGATATACTAGTCAGGTTCTTTCTCTCTCTTTCTGTCTATAATTTTAGAGCACAGTTGCTTCTGAGCAAAGGATTTCTGTTATGTATGATAACGAAGTTACGGGTTGTTAGAGTTTATTTGCGAGGTTACGAGATGCGTCACAAGCTGTTCTTGCAGCGTCGTGCTCCGAGATATTTTCTGCTTGTCCTTCTAGGGGACTGTTTTGGAGTACTCATTGTATTCTTGACACTTCATGCTCGCAGTCTCTCCTGCGTCCGTCTCAGTGTTCTGAATTTGGAGAAGGATGAAGATCGACGACTGTGATCGCATCTCGCATTCGATAAAAAAGCTCGTCTTTGCTTATTATGTCACAGGGCACGGATTCGGCCACGCGACGCGCGTAGTCGAGGTGAGGCTCTTGATTTGTTCTACTTTTTATCCTGACGATTTGTTTAGTTTCTAATTCCGCTGTTTTCTTTGCCGAAGGCGGTCCATGATTTTTCATCTTTGAATTTTTTTGCTTATCTAATTCAATCAAGACTAGCTTCTTAGGCGTTTGCAAAATTCCTGGACTTCCTAGTGCGGGTTTGTTGTAAGGTTTGCTTCTGTGGATAATGGATATTTAAAGTTCTCTCAAAGATTGAGGCATCTTTTGGGTTGAAGTTCTCTCTGTGTTTTGGGAGTCCCTTTTTTTTTCCAGGTGGTTTGGAAACAATCAATACTTCTTAGGCCGACGCTTTCTTTCCCATTTTGTTCCGTTTTCTAGAGAGATGTTTGGTGGTTTGGTCATTTTGTTTGATCCCTTGGTTCATACTTCATACTTCAAAGCAATAATTTGTTGTTTCGCAAAAGCTGGTTTTGATCGAATGTGCTTTGTTTCAATTGTTTTCCAAGACGAAAAAAGATGTCTAATAAAGCCAATGCAAGTCTCTTTATTGGTTATTCAGATAGTGCTCACGCACATGTGCTTATGTATTTATCCGTGTCCGTTCCTCTTAATAGTAGGATCATGGAAATGCTGGTTACTTTTTTCTTGGGTAATTTTGCATCTTATCCTGTAAATGTTTTTTGCATGGTCTCAAAAGCCTGCATATTTTGAGTCACGAAAATATGATTAGAGATCTACATTTTTATGAACCCTAAAAAGTTGTGAAATGTTTTAGCCTGCAAATTTGAAAACCTTGTTGGATAATGTAATTTCCTATCTCTACAATATTTAGTGTAGATTGCATCTTGTTTTCTTACATTTTGGAACAGACACCAAAACTTTTGCTGGAAAATAGCCTGCCATTGCATTCATACTCTGAGACTTATTAGGATTCCAGCACTTTGTTAGGTACGTACTCATTTTTGTTTTACTTTTAGTTATCTAATCAAAAAGTATTTATGCAAGACCTGTTTTCGAGCAAGTGTATATAAACCAGGTACATTTCATATTATTTGAACATGTGCTCCTAAACATGATATTTATTATGAATACATAGTCTTGTATCTATTGTAACACTCCAAAAATTTAGTCTCGTATTGAAGATTGTGAGGGATCTTCAAGGGTTTATAAAGGGAGTGATTGAATAGATGGTTGTCTTGGTTCTTAGCCTTTTTGAGGCTGAAATCGAAACTGTTAGGGGTGGATTGGGATCCGCCGAACCAGGAGCCTGAGCCCAAGAGTGAGTCAGGTTGTTACAGTGGCATCAGAGCCTGTTCAACACTCGGACCTAGGGTCCCACAATCGCGGACGCGTGTGCCTTAAGGGGGGTGGATTGTAACACTCCAAATGTTTAGTCCCGTATTGAAGATTGGGAAGGAACTTCAAGGGCTTATCAAGAGGGTTATTAAATATATGGTTGTCCTGGTTCCTAGTCTTTTTGGGGTTGGAGCCGAAACTGCTAGGGGGTGAGTTGGGATCCGTCGAACTAGAAGCCTGAGCCCAGGAGTGGGTCAGATTGTTTCAATGGTGTCAGAGACAGTTCAACACTCGGACTTGGCGTCCCACACGAGCGGACACGTGTGCCTTAAGGGGAGTGGATTGTAACACCTCGAAAATGTAGTCCCGTATTGAAGATTGTGAGGGACCTTTAAGGGTTTATAAAGAAGGTCATTAATGAGATGATTGTCTTGGTTCCTAGCCTTTTTGAGGCTAGAGACGAAACTGCTAGGACGCGAGTTGGGATCCGCTGAATCAGGGGCCCGAGCTCAGGAGTGGGTCGGTCGGACTATTACAGTGGTATCAGAGCCGGTTCAACGCTCAGACCTAGGGCCCCACACACACGGACGCGTGTGCCTTAAGAGGGGTGGATTGTAACACTCCAAAAATTTAGTCTCGTATTGAAGATTATGAAAGATCTTTAAGGGTTTATAAAGAGAGTTATTGAATAGATGATTGTCTTGGTTCCTAGCCTTTTTAGGGTTGGAGCCGAAACTACGAGGGTCGGGTTGGGATCTGTTGAACCAAGGGGCCCGAGCTCAAGAGTGGGTCTGGTTGTTACATCTACACCCATGTTCCATGCTACTTTGTTATTCCCTATGTGATGGACCATTCATTGCATCTGTGCGTACTACATACTGAAGCATGAAATGGCTAAACTAGTGCAACATTAAAAAGAATATTCTTTATCCATTGCTATTGAGGATATGTTGTCATATGTTCCTCAGTCCATGCATACGGTTGCGAATTGTGCTCCTTTTCCTGATTTTGCATCAAAAGGTTTTGCACACTATAAAACATGTGCAATTATTAAATGTGTCCTTGGACCAGTGTCACAGATATCGCGATATAAATGTTAAAAAGGGGGAAAAAGAAAAAAATGCAAAAAAATCGTGATATTTTGAAAATATTGGCAAAAATATTTATCACGATATTATTGCGATAAAATCGTGTTTTTTTGCCACTTAATTTCTGTGTTGTTTATATGTTCTTGCACACGGTTTTAATTCATAAAAACTGCACATGATGAATTTTTTTGCTAAAGGAGGGCGTAATGTGTTAAAAGTAAAGAAACAAAGGGTATTTTTTGAACTTATTTTTTTTAAAAGGCAAAAAGGGTACTTAACTATAATTTTTAGTGAATAGGGTTTATTAACTTTACCTTTCGTGTGAGATGTGAGAGTGGAAGCTGTATCTTCCAGATATGCCTATCCTTTTACCAAGTGTCTGCCTCTTTGGTGAGGGTTTGAGAAGTGAGGAAGCTGTGTTTGGTGTGTGAGGATTTGTAGAGTGACGAGTGATAATAATCTGCATCGAAGGTGAGGGTTGCTGGAAACCCCAAAGAGCATCCCATCCGCCGCTTCAGCCATTAGATAACCTGTGTTCTTGTCTTTTTGGTATTTATTAGAGTGCCGGTTTCCATTTTCTAATTTTTATTTCTTTCTTGCCTAGTTAGTTTTTTTATGTTTTCATATTACTTTCTCATTTATTTTATTTTTACCTAATTTTGACGATTTTTAAAATTTTTTTAAATCACCGAGATTTTCCCAATATTTTTTCAAAAAAACGGCTTTGCTGAAAAATACCCGAGAAAAACCTCGCTGATAAAAACCCAAGAACAATATTTGTGACAATGCTGTGGACTATATTTTTAATTATTGAGCTGTCCTTTACTTGGTTTCTTTATCTCTTCATTGGCACAAAAGTGAACATTTTGGCCTTTTTGGGCCTTTGTTGACATTCTGGATATGGAATTGGTGGCCACACTTGTAGAGATTGTTCTTGTTTGTTAGGCAATTTTTCTGACATTGGTTTTGTTGGGTTTGTTCATCTTTTGGCACAAAAAAGAAAGTCTCATCTCTCTTGTTTAGTCCTTATTCCTGATTTGGTTTCAAGTGTTGCAGTTTCATTTCAAATTTTTGAGTTACAATTTTGATTTTGCTTCATCACTGTCACCAGTAAACAAATTGCATATGGGAAATGACACATGAGATGGAAGTGGGTAAGCAGGTGGTAAAGAAGAGGAGGCAGCTGGATGTGGGATATGATTGTGAAGCGCCTATGGAAAAACACACAAAAAAAAAAGAAAAAATGTCTAGGTTGTGGAATTAGAAATGAGTAATAAATAACGTGGGAAGGAATACGATGAAACAGCAGATCAATCTGTCAATGTAAAACTACCGAATGAACTTATTATAATAAAAAGATTAATAGTATCTGGATAGTCGACAGAGAAGTTTTTAGTTGTGAATAGCAAATAAAGTGGGAAGCAAAAGGGGAAAGACTGGCAGTGAGGTGGGAAGCTAGAGTAAGGTACCTTACCATCAGAGAGAAGTGTTTCTGGCACTTCCCCTGCTTTCCGGCAAGGAAAGTGCTTCCTGCTGAGGAAGTGTGCGTCTGTTGGATCTTACTTCCCCATGTAAGGTGGTCTTCGAGTATTTGTCTTTTTTGTTATTTACCTTTATTTCATGCACAATATATGAAAGGTTGGTCAG
This sequence comes from Nymphaea colorata, assembly GCF_008831285.2. Lineage (NCBI taxonomy): Eukaryota > Viridiplantae > Streptophyta > Magnoliopsida > Nymphaeales > Nymphaeaceae > Nymphaea > Nymphaea colorata. The sequence goes on along the minus strand of NC_045139.1, from coordinate 23,104,197 downwards.
TTAAAGTGATCGTGAGGCAAATTGCCTCTATAAATTGTTCTCTTAGGCTAGTGAATTATGGAGGCTTAGTAAGTTTCATGGGTTTCTTATTCTGGTGATATTAGCAACAACGGTTAAATGTTTCCATCATCATGGTTCTCAAGTTTTCACCAATTTTCAGGTTGCACGGCATCTTGTGGCAGCTGGTCATGATGTTCATGTTGTAACTGGTGCACCTGACTTTGTTTTTACCAGTGAGATAAAGTCATCAAATCTCTTCATTCGCAAGGTCTATTGGCTATTTCATTCAGCTATAATGATAATGGATGACAATTTGTTGTTCTTTCTCCCTTCGCAGATGAAGTTTAAAGCCATCCTGTGTTTGTGTTTTGAATGCTTGCAGGTTTTGTTAGACTCTGGGGCTGTGCAGGCAGATGCACTTACTGTGGATTGCCTTGCTTCTTTGGAGAAGGTTAAGAATTAATCCTTGTCGATATTGTGCTTTTCATATAAAAGGAGATTTAATGGTGTATAAGTAGTAATCTGTACAGAGTTCAAAATTTAGTCTGCTGTTAACTTTTGTATCCAAGCCTCTTTAATCCTTTTCATGAATACATTTTAGTTTGTTACATGTTCTTCTGATATCCAGTAGTTAAATTTGATTAAGATTTAAGAATTAAGATGAACACATGATGTGTTCTTGGGGGGTTGTCTTTGTGTTCATCTGGCTTATCTTACTTTTGCTACTATTAAAAGTTTTTTTAGATATCTTCTTATTCGGCACCTTATTTTAATTTTATTTTATTTCATTGGCAATAACAGTATTCTGAGACAGCTGTGGTACCTCGTGCATCGATATTGGCAACAGAGGCTGAATGGCTGCATTCTATACAAGCTGATTTAGTGGTATCAAATATTATTTCCCTTTATCAAATGCATAAATATGTTAGAGGTGTTTATGCTTTAGAGTTAAGTCACCATCTTTGTCTATTGTATCTTTTTTGGTTTGACCATCTTACACCATGCATGCGTATTGCACATCAGTATTAATAGATTTGTGCAGCAAAAAATGTAGATAAGTATGAATTTCATTTTCAGGTAAAAGCTTTGCCCTTCTTTGCACAATCAGAAAAATCCGTTTCTTATGTTTACCTTCTTGTAAAAACAGATTTCTGATGTTGTTCCTATTGCATGTCGAGCTGCTGCAGAAGCTGGAATTCGGGCAGTTTGTGTAACAAACTTCAGGCAAGTGCCTTCCGAGAAACTCTTGTCTGTTCTCCTTAGAGATTGTTGTGAAATTTGGTTTTGTTTTTCATTTTCTTTTGTATATTTATGTTTTTTTGACCTTTATAAAAACCTCTTTCTCTGGCTCTCTTGTATACTCAGGCATAAATGTATGCAGGGACTTTTGGGATTCATATGTATGCACTTAAATATAAAACATATTCATACATGCATACATGCATTCATACCATATATACATATGCAGAGAGAGAGAGAGAGAGAGAGAGAGAGAGAGAGAGGTGGTCGTTTAGCCACCACAAATACTATGGAAAAGGGAATCTCCCAATTGTGAAAGCAACACATAAGGTCAGACATGAAAGAAAATTAAATACTTAATTGCACAAGGTGTTTTATTGTTTTACTAGGTGGTTATCTGTGTCTAAACCAGTGCACTGATTTTTTTCTCAAGGTTTTACTGAAGAAGTTTTTCTTGACTGATTTTGGTAAAGTATCCTTTTCAGGGAAATCTCACGAAAAGTCTCAGCAATGAAAAAAAATTTAAAGATATCAGTAATAGAAAAAAATATGAAATTAAGACTTTCCTACTGATTTTCTTATGGAAACAGTGATAAAGATTAAAAATAGTTTTTAAAATGTTAGAAGAAATAAAACAAGGAAAAATGATGGAAATTTATCAGACGGTTTTAAAAGAGAAAACATTACAATTCATGATAATCTCATGTGGTTTTTGTTTTTAGTGAGATATCAAAATATCACAATATTTTGCTTTTTATTTTGTTCTCTTTGATGATGTTGCTCATGATATTTTAGAAATATCAACAGGGTTTTGACAATGATGTAAATGTATGTGTACCCATGTAGGCATGTACTTATGTATGTGTATATCCATCTGTACTTGTGAATTGCATGTGCAATTGAAAGACATAAACACTGCTACTAGACCTATGATATTATTTGGGGATGAATGTTGAGCAAATAAGAAGCATAATGAAGGAAGGATTCTTGTTATGACTATCTACTTGTTAAGATAAATATATGAAGTGATAAGAGAATGTGACATGAGGAGCTGATATATTAGATCCAACCTATGAAGTTTACTAATAAAACAAATAATTAGAGAATGTTGCATATGATGTTTTGGACAAGTATGCAAACTATTGCCATAGATATTGCAATATTTTCATAAATGTCATGATAATAGTGGAAAAATGGGAAAAACAGAAAAAAAAAGGCATCATATGGTATTAAGAAAATATTGCAAAGAAAAGGAAAAACTTCTGGTGGTATTGTTGTAGTAATAACTCAGTATCTTTTTTCTTTCAATACATTTTTAATTTATTTTAGTCCTTTGTTTCCATTTTTTTTTGTTTCTTTTACATTTTAAAGACTACTTTGAATCTTTGTTTATGCTTTTGTTAGAAAGAAAAATCTTCATATTTTTATATTAATTATTAGTGTTTATTGCTTATTGGAGATTTTTGTTTCCCAAGAAAAGCATATTTTCTGACAAGTACTGCAGAAAGATCTCATCAGTGAAAACCTGAAAATGATATTTGTGACAATGGTGGAAGCCTATTATTTCATTAGTTAGAACTATTGATTGTGATTGACTGAAAGGAATGTGAAAAAGTGGAAGACAATTAAAGACATGGGGAAATAGTGAAAGGTGATATGGAGGAATGCTGAGTAACTGGATCCTTGATTTTAGGTCAAAAGGAATGGAGATTTAGTGTGTACTGTTTGTAAATTCTGCAGAGGTAAGTGAAATACACGAATGGTTGTATATCAACATAGTGGGTTGGAATCATTGTCACATATATCGTATACGGGTATTATATGGGGAGGAATTTCTCGGGCAAAGTTGTATATCTTGGGAAAATCTTGGCAAATTTTTAAAAAATTAATAAAAAATCCTAAAAATTATATAAAAATAAAATAAATGAGAAATTAAAAAACATTGAAAAATGACTAGATAAGCAACAAATTAAAATTAGAAAATGAAAACTAACAGTCTGGCAAATACATAACTTACAAAAAGTTTATAGCCCTCATGGCTTTACAACATAAATGAAGTCATGCTTCACTTAGAAAATGAAAAAAAACATGTCCTAGTCTTCATCCCAAGAATCAAAGAACTTCATTCAAAGGACTTGCAATTACAAAGTATATATATCTAATTATCTATAAATCTGCTGCCGAAATCCTGTTATAGCTTGCAAAAAAGATATAGATGAATAAAACAGAACCTGTTACTGCACAATTATTTTTCCTAGCTGTTACGGCTTGTTATTGCACGATTCTAACAAAATAAAACAGAGCTAGCTTACGTTCTTACAACATATAAGATGAAAATTTTAAAACCTCAAAGGCTCAAACAGGTCATAACCTATACAGCTGCAGCTGAATGCCTATACAACTTGCATATAAGATTTAAATTTTAAAACCTCAAACAGATCATAATCAACAAACAGATTATAAATTTATAACAAGCTAGTTTACGTCCCATAAAATGAAGAGACAAACTGTCGAAGTGATGAACATAAAGTTATGAAACAGTAACCATGAATCAACACAACAAACGTGAATAAAATGAAGAGACGAACCGTTGAAGTGATGAACATAAAGTTATGAAACAGTAACCATCAATCAACACAACAAACGTGAATAAAATGAAGAGACGAACCGTCGAAATGAAGAACATAAAGTTATGAAACATGAACATAATAAAAATATTTGAAGAATATACAACAACATATTAGTTATTATTTATTAGTTATTAGAGGAAGAACCTACCTTCTGTCAAACGACTCTTGTAGCTGTGGCTGCTCGCAGGCTTCAAGCCTTCAAAGGTTCAACCTAGCTAACGTCCGACGACAACTTTCTTTCAGTCCAGCGACTCCCGTCGATGCTCGACGTTTGCAAGCTTCAACATCTCGCGGTCAGCCTCCATCCGTCCGTCCGGCGACTCCCCTCTCAAGTTCAAAGTTCAAACCCCTTTTCACCCGAACGACGAGTTTTTGATTTTAACCTAATCCCTCTTTTCTAAAAGTACCTTTTTGCCATTAAAAGGGCAGATTAAGTTTAAAAAGAACCAACTTTTCTTCAATATTACATGCAGTGCCTTTATTTAAAAAACGGACCTTGCGCTTAAAAAAATTTTGTGGTAGTTTAAACAACACGAAAAAACACGTATAATACGTGTTTTTTTCTAGTTTTTTATTTTCTAGCGTTTTTGTAAAAAAGATGCATCTAATAGCCATTTAATTTGGTGGACTATTTTTGTTGCGTATTTAATGCATTTTTTTCAATTAATACGCGTTTTATGTGACAATAGTTGGAATACATGATATGATAAAAGCGGTATAGCAACTATCAACATTTTCCTTCACAATAGCAGGAAATTGCTATGAAAAAACACATGGAAGATATGATTAAAGCACAATATATAGAAGAATCACTTTAAATTTAAAATTTCCAATATTTTCACTCTTCATGAACTGTCGCTAAAACTGACCTTCGTAGTGTTGAATCTTTTAAAATATAAGGGCTCTTGATTAAGTTGAAGTCCTTGTTGGCAAGGAGAAAAATTGCACTTTTTGTCATTCCTAATTGCAAAAAACTGAAAGAATAGAGAGCCACTTCATGGAAAACCAAAGAAGTTACCACCACCTCCTTTTCATCTATGTCACATGGGTACGGGTGCGGACAAAATTCAAAATCATGGGTACGTGGGTATGGCTGGCCGTACATATAAAATTGTGTACATAATGTATACAATGCATATAATTATATCGTAGTGTATTGAATATATAAATTCTATGTTGTATATTGAACATATAATTACAGATACAGCAATACACAAGTGCGCCTGTGCACCTAAAGTGTCGAAGGCGTGTCCGTACCCACACCTGTGTCCAGGCGAGTCGACACCGACACTTCAGGTGCACACGCGCACCCATGTATCAGAGCTTTTCAGCAATAGGGCTAAGAAAAAAGTTATCAGGTACAATTTGCATGATAAATAAGGGCATATACTTTTATTAAGAATATTAAAAAGTGTCCAAGTCGCATCTTCTCTTCCATATTATTTTCCTTTTGAAATGTTTTTCTTTTGTGTGAATTGGTAAAATAACTTTCTTTAGAATTTGTATAGCTGATTTTTTTTCCCTCAGAAAGGGATATTATCAAAATATCCTGTTATGTTCTCATCGGTGGGAAAACTGAAAGTGAAATCTGTGACTATATACTATAACAGTGTCTCTGCATGCTGACAGAACGAGCAAGTCTGATAGTTTGGTTTTCTTCCTATATACATAAAGCTTGGAGGATGCTTATAATGATTTTCTATCAATGGTTAGGACTTAGGATTGTCATTTTGGATCACACAGCTTGTATAAATTTATCCATTACAATTAATTTTTTCTCAGTTTCTTTTGCAATTTTTTCTTTCTTAGTGATGAAAATAATTATTCTATAATTCTGTCTCAATGCTTTATGTCCCTCAATGCAGTTGGGATTTCATATATGCTGAATATGTCATGGCTGCTGGATATCATCATCGTTCTATAATTTGGCAGGTACTAACTCCATTATAGCTATTTAATGTAGGTCATGAACTAACTTAAAATATACCAACACACTGGTACATTTTTGCAGTAGGCATGAAAGGAAAACAATAGATGCAGAACCCTATATCTTCTTTAGGCTATGAAATTCTTATATGCAGTATTTTCTCTCTTTCTAGGAATCTATATATTGCTAAAGTTTCTTTTAAAATTTCTACAGATAGCTGAAGATTATTCTCATTGTGAGTTGCTACTCAGACTTCCCGGATATGTCCCAAGTATGGTTTAGAATCTTTCGGCGATCTAATTTCTAGCTTTAAACTGTGAAGCTGTTTGGCTTTGGTTAACATTCTTACAAGTTGTAACTTACAACAAGCAGATCATTATAGTGTCATTGATCCTGTTTGCTGTTTTCCCAGTGCCCGCTTTTCGTGATGTTGTAGATGTGCCCCTTGTTGTGAGAAGACCACATAAATCTCGTATGGAGGTAAATTTGTTAAGCATAGCAAATATTCCCATGTGAATACAAATTTTTTTCTTAAAAATCGGCCTATTCATGTCTACGTGGTGTAGGTGAGGAATGAACTTGGGCTTGGTGATGATGTAAAGCTAGTGCTTTTTAATTTTGGTGGGCAGGTAAGGGTTCATGTTTGTGTTCCTTGCCATTTCAAATTAAGGAATGCATTCTTGTTCTACAGTAATCTGAACTATATCTCTGGGAAAAGAGATTTATGTTCTTGTTCGGTCTTTCTGATTTTACTTCTGGACCTATAGTGATTATGTAGCTGAATTCTTCTAGCACCATATCTGTGGGTCAAGCTGAAGTTGAATCAGATCCCACTGTGTCGCTTATTTGCTTCAAGCCTTCAACATTATGAACGTGCTTTTAGTTTCTTTTCTAAGTTTGCGAATGCCTGATACAGGCTCCACTATGTCCTCTTTTGAGAAAATTGTTCTTTACTTAACAAGTTGTTTTTCCCAAATCTTTCAACTCTCTTGCCTTCTCATTTGTGGTCACTGGCCGATGATAACTAATCAATATTTGCACTACATACACCAAATTTTTTTTCACGCCACAACAAAGTTGAAAATATGAATACCAAGTTTGGTGAAGATCTTGCTGAGCAATAATAGTAGTCAATTTGTGATAACATTAGATAGTGTTTATGCCTTTGTTTATAGTACATCAACATCAGAATTCTGAGAGCATGTTGTTTGGAGTGATTATTTAGGATTTACCTTATACTAGCATCTATAATTTTTTGCTAAATGGTAATTAGAGTTCCTTTTGTGTGGTTATCTGTCTCTGGTGTAGCCGGCTGGATGGATGCTAAAGGAAGAGTGGCTGCCCACTGGTTGGCTTTGCTTGGTATTCATGTCAAAATCTTGTACTTTGATTTAAGGAGAAGATGGTTATGTCCATCACTTATTCTCTATTTTGCTTGCCAGTTTCCTTATTGTTGTGTTCATATACATATTAGGTATGTGCTGCCTCAGATAAACAGGAACTTCCACCAAACTTCTTAAGGCTTCCTAAAGATGTATATACACCAGACGTGATTGCAGCTTGTGATTGCATGCTTGGTGTGTGAGCAACTTCTAAGAGTCTAAGATCCCCGTGAGACCTTTTGTGCATTGGATTCTGCGTATACATTATTGATCGTTTTCATCTTTTATGTATGTAGGAAAAATTGGATATGGTACAGTTAGTGAGGCACTTGCTTACAAGCTTCCATTTGTGTTTGTCCGTCGGGATTATTTTAGTGAGGAACCGTTCTTGAGAAACATGCTTGAGGTGTGTTCTCTAAAAGCTTTTTCATCTATATTACACTTCAGATATCATTTTGATTAAACGTGATAAACTCCCTATTGTTAGTATTTTCAAGGTGGAGTGGAGATGATTAGGAGAGATTTGCTTACGGGGCATTGGAAACCTTATCTTGAGCGTGCTCTAAGCCTTAAGCCATGTTATGAAGGAGGCATCAATGGTGGTGAAGTATGTTTTCTCATTCTCATGTATTACTCAAAACTTTTCAGACGTTAGAAACTTAACACATGCATTTATTGTATTGGTTCTTTCGAAAAAGAAATTCTTCTGTCTGAGCATGGATTTTTGACTGGGTAGAAAGGTTATCTGTATGATGTTATAGTCACACACTAGTTAGGTCTCTTTGTGTAGGTGACATGGAATCAAACATTAATGTGCCAGGCATGGCACATTGTGTTTTATCTATCTCCGTTTGATGCCTTAGGGGATCCTTTCACTGATGAGTTCTTCCAGTATGTTGAATTTATGCCTACAGGGATCACTTGCAGAAGTTGGTGAATAATTTTGTATTCCTTTATTGACAAAAAATTGGTGCTGCCTGTGCATGCTTCAAGTGGATTTGGTTCTGTAGCAGAAATTAACTGCATATTTCTAGGTGCTTTTTTGGAACTTCAGTAAATGAAGCATTTTGCGAGACAATGGAAATTAAGATCATCTTCTTCCATGCGAGACCAAACTGCTGGGCATCTAGTAGCTTTCATTATGCCAATCCATATTGGAATTGGGATGTGAGCCTATTATGGTGTCTGTTGTTGTTTAAGTTGTAGCCTATTTAATCTGCCTTTGGCCATTGGTCCTTTAACTGCATAAGGTTGCATATCATTCTGGAAATATCTGCTTGGGCAAAAAAGATTTGGTTTTGGGCTAATCATAGATGGTCTAAAGTTGGGTGTATTTTTTATACTCGTTATCCATGGTGGAAACAGCAATCAGCTTCTTTCCACCTGCTTCGAAAATTAATTACTGCAGGAAACTAGATTATGTGAGAATTTTTTCACCTTTCATCTTAATGTAAACTTATCTAGCTTATTAGTTATAACCTTTGTAAGCAAAGGAGGTTTTGCTTCCGCAGAACTGCTTTGCCATCACATATATGGACATCCTCTAGTTGTGATTTCTCGTTGTGTCAGATGTACGTATCAATTTGGCTAAATACTTGTGGTCATGAATCGCTATTTTGCATTTGAGAAGATCTTGCTCATATTTTGAATGCCTAGACAGATCTAAGCCAACTCTGTAATGAATATGGTTCTAACAATTGTCACAGATATCAGCTATATGTTTAAAATGTTCTAATGTCACAAAAGCAACTTAAGGGAGAAAAAGCCAAAAAGGGCACTTATTGAGATATTTTGTAAATATTGCCAAAATGATGTAATTTTTTTAAAAAACCTTTCTCTAATATATTTTTACAATATTTCTTCAATTTCTCCGATTTATAGTGAAAAAACCTTGCCAACAAAAACCTGAGAAAGATGATTGTGACAATGATGCTAACAAGGTTGATTAAGCTAGCAGAGATGTAAGATGCATTGGTTCAATTCAGACTAATCTAGGTTCAGAATCTTAGAGTGGTTCACTAGACCAATTGCTTCATCCCACATCCAGCATGTGTGCTTTGGGTTTGGACAAAACATGTAAGTGGTTAGGCTTCCATTTGAAAATTTAACAGAGATTTCTGTTCGGTGATGAAAAGTTGTATCTCTTTTTGAGCCAGACAGCAACTTCATCACATCTGGTAATGTCTGTTAAATACCTTGATTACTCTGGTTGGATAATCTCATTGCCTAGGCTGTCTAACAATTTTTATGCTGAAATAATTTGTTCCGCTGTGTCAGGTTGCTGCAGGCATATTACAGAAGGCTGCTACTGGAAGAAGTTATGCATCTGACAAGGTAAGTCTTAGTACCTATACTTTCTTGCCCCATCGAATGGCTGAAAATATAGTAGGTATTATGTTTTTTTTTCATCTTCCTTCTAAATCCTTGCTTATGCAGTGGTGTTTTAAGTAGGTCTAGAATCCGTAAAAGCTGATCTTAGTCTAAATTGCCTTCGAATCTGAATATACCCAGACTTCGAGGCTTCAGACTCTTTTACAGGGCTGGGAGTGAGGAGGTGGCAGGCTGTGGTCAGGCTCAAGATCCTTAGAACCACCCAGGAATTGAAATTCACCTTTATATTTCATGTCAAGTACAATAACATCCAAATGTAATTCGGCAAACTACCATGTTACTTGGGATAAAATAGCAGGAGAAGAGGTCCAAGCAGATTTTATCATGTTTGAGAGAAATGAAAAAAGATCCAAGTATGTTCAATGAACTCTGTAAGCTTGAACAGAGGACTTTGAAAAGAATGGTCCGACTATTGGAATAGTAAGTTAAACATGATTATTGTAAATGTGCAATTTGACAGGATTTTTCTCTGAATAACAAGCTATAAAACAGAAATAGCCTAATATAGGCTATTCATTACACAAAATACTATTGATTGAAATTCCTCTTCTTCTTCTTTGCTTATTCTCTATTCATGCACCTCTATTAGCCTTCTGGTGGTGTAATCACAATAACATTTTATTATCTGGTTGACCTCAACTAGTTTGGAGAAGCTCATTGACCTCGTTACCTAGGAAACACTTTACATACTGCAAAGTCCTTGAATCTAAGCAGATGTGTTCCCTAACTGAACTATTATTTCTTTTTGTTCTTTTTTGAAGGTTTAATAGGATTGCCTTCTGTGCTGCTTCCTTGCATTTTTATTCTTCACTTATTTCTCTTTCTTTTTCATGTATACAGTTTAGTGGACCGAGAAGATTACGTGATGCTATTGTGCTTGGGTATCAACTACAAAGAGCTCCTGGTGGCGATATTAGCATTCCGGAGTGGTATGCAGTTGCAGAAAATGAACTTGGCCTTCGTGCTACTTTGGAAAGCAATGAGGCAAATAAGAAAAGCCCTTTTACAGAGTTGTAAGTTCGTAAATTCCACGTCATGTTGCTATATAACAGCGTGTTCATGTTTTTTTTGTGCTATTCTTCCGTAGATGTATAGAGGACTTTGAGATTCTTCATGGAGAGTTGCATGGACTTCCAGACACAGTAGCATTTTTAAGGAGTTTGGCGGGTCTTCATCGTGAAACGGACTCTCATAAGCACTCAGAAAAGCGGCAAATAAGAGAGAGAATTGCTGCATCTACTCTTTTCCACTGGGAGGTCCTTTTCTAACTGAACTCCTATTGGTGTTTTAGTTTGATTTTATTTTTAGCGATATTTTGCTTTTCCCTTGTGCCTCTATATCAACTTTAAAAGAGCCTGGTCTTTGATTTAAAAGGAAAAGGGTGATGTTAGTCTGAGAATTTTGTACTATATTTTTGTCTTGCTTTGTTTTTTCAGGTACAGATTGGCGTGTACTCAGATTTTTTATGTATCTAACACCCATACAATTACCTCTATTTGCTCAACTTACAGCGTTTTTCTCTGGGTTAATCTTTTCAGTGATATTCTCCAGTCCATAGTGGTTTTTTATTGGAAAATCTACCAATAAATCTTGTGAATGATTAGCTCACTATTGTACTCAAGCTATATATGTTCACAATTTTTAATGATGAAAAAAAATTCTGCAACTTTAGTCTTTGTTATTTGGTGAATTTGTTCATGAAATTAGAGTGATGATGAAAATTATTGAAGCTCATTTAATAAGTTGAACAATTAGGACGAATGGGACTGAAAATTCACCTAATGGGGCCCAGGAGAAAATGAAATGAAGTGATAATGGTATGAACATGTGTTTAGTGTTCATCCAAACAGTTCTGCTAGAAAATTGGTTAAGATGAATGGATTACTGAAAAAGTAAGGCAAGCAAGAAAAAAAAAAGGGAAAAATATGTCGAACATTCTAAGGACAAAGAATCTCGTTGTGGAGTTGCTTTCATATGGTTATTAGAATCTCGTTGTGGAGTTGCTTTCATATGGTTATTGCAAAATCATTATATTCGAGAGGCTATCTGAAGAAATTGTAAGGACTCATTGAATTTAATTTGATGATAACAGTGGGCAGAAATCTAGATATATTATCATCTAAATTGATTGTAAATGGATATCTCTCTCTCTCTTTCTCCCCCCACCTCCCTCCCTCTCTCATGCAAAGCAGACACGTCAATAAATAGGTGGGTCAAATTTTGCAGGGAAGCCTGCCTTTGTTTTGTCATTGAAGAACTGTTAATATTTCTTCTCAAACACATCTGGTTTTTTTACCAAGAGGTGCCCTGCATTGTTCCTATTATGAAAAATTATGTCGCAGATGTGACAATTTTTCTGTCTTTAGGAAGACATTTTTGTGGCCAGAGCACCTGGAAGATTGGATGTCATGGGTGGTATTGCTGACTACTCAGGAAGCCTTGTTTTGCAGGTAATGTTCTTATTTCTTAATTTTACAACTACATATTTTGTGTTCTCTCACTTGGAGTTTTAAATTCCTTGGCTTATGGGTGAATCCCTTATGATGATTCCAATTGTTTTGTTTGCTTTGTGTAACATCCCAACTTAGAATTGTAAGATTTTCCAGAAATCTGTGTCTCCGGCCTAAAACAAGAGTGATTGAGTAGAGAAGGTGCAGTTGGCGTGAAAAAAACGCTCTGCAATCCTTAATCACTGTTATTAAGATAACCTAATCAGATTACAACAGTTTGTACAAAAATATGTAAAAAATTACAAGTATGCCACCGCCTAGTATATTTGGGCGTGTGGATATAAAAGAATTGGATCGGGTCGTCTGGACAGACCCGATCCTGGGCTCACAAACTTAACAACCCCCCTCAAGTTGTGCATGAGATTTGATCATGCATAACTTGTTCTTCAATTCCCAGAAGTGCTGTCCTGTGAGTCCTTTGGTGACGAGGTCAGTTACTTGTTCACTGGTGGTACATAAGTAGGCAAGATCTCGGCTTCTTCAACCTTCTGACGGATGAAATGTTGATAAATCTCTATGTGTTTGGTGCGATTATGTAGAACGGGGTTGAAGGCAATTTTTATCGCACTTTGGTTGTCACATAGTAAGGATGACTGAACAATAGGAAGGCTGAGTTCTCCAAGCAAATGGCGTAACCATGACGCTTCAGCTGTCCCAGCAGCCATTGCTCTATATTCTGCCTCAGTGCTAGATCGAGCAACCGCGCGCTGCTTTTTACTGCTCCAACAAATGAGATTAGAATCAAGAAAAAGACAGAAACCTGAAACTGATCGTCGATCATCTGGATCTCCTACCCAGTCTGCATCAGTATAGGTGTAAAATGCAATGTCCAAGCGTAACATTGGGGCCTCTTGAGTAGACTAGTCCATCTCCAAGAGTAGCTTTGAGATACCGTAAGATTCGCTTAGTGGCATCTATATGTCCTTCCGTGGGTGCATGCATAAATTGAGAGATCTGATTTACAGCATATACTATGTCTGGGCATGTAAAAGTGAGGTATTGTAACATACCAACAATGCTGCGATAGAATATATGATTGAGATATGCAGCAGTTCCATCAGAGACAGTCAATTTAGTGTTGAGACACTAGGAGTAGTTATGAGTTTGCAATTAATCATGCCTGCCCTGTCCAAAATATCAAGAGTATATTTGTGCTGCGTAAGAGTCAATCTATCATCTGTCCTGTCAAGTTCAACACCCAAGAAGTACCATAATTTGCCGAGATCCTTCATCTTGAATTCTTGTTTCAACATATCTTTAACATAAGATATATGTGAAGAAGAATTCCCAGTGATAACAATATCATCAACCTAGATAAGTAACCAAGTGGTAGCTTCCCCGGTATGGTAGATAAATAAAGAGTGATCGAGAGAGCTTCGATGAAAACCAACTTGTTGTATATGATGAGAAAACCGATCGAACCATGACCTAGAAGCCTGCTTCAACCCATATAGAGACTTGTGTAACTTACATACCCATTTTTTAGGATCATGTGTAGCATAACCGAGAGGTTGCTCCATGTATACTTCTTCCTTTAGAATCCCATGAAGGAAGACATTTTTGACATCCAACTGATAGAGAGTCCATCCATATGAGACTGCAAGAGAAATAATTACGCGGATCGTTCCCATCTTGATGACCAGACTGAATGTTTCATCATAATCTTCCTCGTATTGCTGAGTGAAGCCTCGCGCCACAAGACGAGCTTTGTATCGATCAATGCTACCATCAGGCTTATATTTTAGTTTGTAAACCCATTTGGAGCCCACAACATTCTTACCATCTGGACGAGGAACAATGTGCCAAGTCTGACACTCATTCAAGGCTGCCATTTCCTCATTCATAGCTTCAACCCAACATTTTTCCTTATTCGCATGTTGATAATATTTTGGTTCCACCTTTTTGCTGACTTATGTCATAAAAAGCTGAAAATCTAAGGAAAAATTGTTATAGCTCACCCATTTATCAATAGGATGTCGTACGCGTTGTGATTTGCGTGGAGCTGCGGTAGGGACTGACCGCCGAGAATACACCAGGCCTGAGAAGCGGTTATCTATAGGTGGATCATTGGGCTGAGAGGATGAAGGCAGGCTGTCCAAGAAAGTGGTGCTGTCCAAGGAACTATTGACAAATTTTTCGGGCTCATCAACAGCTTGCTCTCTCTGCTCAGGCAACATTTCCGCCCCTTGTCTTAAAATTTCAGCATGTAACCAAGTATCATGTACCTCATTTTTATCATTGAGTGTCACAGAAGGCGCCTTTGGATCCTGTAACTTGCTTTCATCAAAAACAACATGCCGTGAAATATGCACACGCCCAGTTTTAGGATTGTAACATCTATAGCCCTTGTAATTTTCTGCATACCCCATAAATCTGCACAAAACAACACGATCTTGAAATTTGTTTCTTAAGGAAACGTCAATATGCACATTGCACACACATCCAAAAACACACAATTCCTCATAATGTGGCTGTTCGTGATGTAATAGAAAGAATGGTGATTTTCCATCAAGCAAAGCCAATGGCAGCCGGTTTATAACATGGACAGCCATATGAAAAGCCTCGGTCCACAATGTCATAGCTAAATCTGTGTCATGCATCATGCTGAGCGCACTTTCAACGATATGCATATGTTTCCTTTCAGCAATTCCGTTTTGTTGAGGTGTATGCGGGCATGAGATTTGTCTAGTGATCCCATGATTTAGTAAGTACTCAGTAAATTCGTTTGAAATAAATTCACCACCACCATCACATTGAAAATGCACAATATCACTGGAGTATTTATTTCAAACCAAGGCATGAAATTGAGTGAACAAGCGGAAAACTTCTGATTTGTGTTTCATAAAATGGATCCAAGTATATCGGGAATATGAATCAATAAAAATGACATAGTATCGACTCCCGGAAGTAGAAGGAATTGGAGCGGGCCCCTAAACATCAGAATATATAGTGTCAAAAACCTTTGAAACTCTTTTATTGATTAATTGAAAGGGAAGGGCATGGCTCTTACAGATGTGACAATTCGACCATATGATGGACTCACTAACTAAGTTCAGACTGGACTTATCTAAGAGCCCGTCTGGAACAAGACTTCAAACAAAAGACTGACTACAATGAGCTAACCGACCGTGCCAAATGGACGGCTTATTATACTCTGTGACATTAACTTCACTATGACTTGGAAAAGATGAATCTGAAAGGTAAGGTTTTGACATCTTTGGAGCTTCTTCAAGGACATACATATCTCCTTTGTGAGTGCCCTCAGCGAATGTCTTCTTGGTTCGAGCATCCTTGACATAAATAGAAGATGGTGTGAATTCAACAGAGGAATGAGTATCATCAATAAGTTTGGACACTGAGATAATATTTTTCTTGACATTTGGAACAACAAGGACATTCTTTAATGGTATGGAAGAACGACCCATAGATATTTGTGCATTTCCAATGTGCGATATTGTGTGATGGGAACCATCTCCTGTGACAACTGAGCCTTGATCTAAATAAGGGAAAACACTAGAGAGATTACCTGTGTCACCAGTAACATGGGCTGCTGCTCCAGAGTCCACATACCATTCTCCTTGCTCATTTTGTTTCAAGTGGAGTTTAGAAAGAGCTGTCATTAAAAGCTGTTGCACGTCTGCTGAAATATTTGATGTCACATTTGAGCCGGATGATGATGAAGCTGACCCTGCTGCTGCCTTGTTCTCACGCATGATCTGGTTATTTTTGTTCTGAGGATTGTGCCAACATTCTGATTTTACATGCCCCCTTTTGTTGCAATAGAAGCAAGTAGGAACCCTTCTAGGCGTGGTAGATGTAGTATTCATAGTATTCATGCCTGGTGGTGTTGGGAGAATACCTCTTCCCATTCCTGCCTGAGGAGTCCAAGAACGAGTGCGATTCCCTTGCAGTGCGTGTGTCCCTGTAATCAGTACATTGTGGCTGCTAGAAGGAATCAAGTTCTGTTGCTGTACACGACTAGCTTTGTGCTAAAATAACTTGGCCTTCAGATCTTCAAAGGATGGGAGGACAGGTAGAACTTCCAAAGCTGTGCAAAATATGTCAAAATCTGTTCCAAGTCCACTTAAAGCTTGCTGCACCTTGTCCTTGTCGTTGACCGGATATCCAATGACAGCAAGCTGATCGCTTACATTTTTTATTTCATTCAAATATTCCAAAACTGTACGCGTCCCGCGCTTGATGTCCTGAAACTGCCTTTTTAATTGTAGAAATCGTGCTTCCGATACTTGAGAGTACGTCGTGGCAAGCATAGACCACAACTCTTGGGCTGTTAAATCATCATCAACGCCTCCCAACACTTCCTCTAACAGAGTAGAAGTAATGTAGGCAACAAGAGGCTGGTCGTGAGCCAGCCCAACTTCATACTTAGGGTTGTTTTCAGTGAGAGTTTCATACTCAAATCTGATCTCAGTTCCAGCCGAAGTCCCAGCAGCTTGATCTGCCACTACAGTCCTCTTCACTTCACAATCGATACTTTGAAGGCGCTGGGGTGGTGCCATCGATATGTCCATAGAGTCGATGGCTCTTAATAAATGAGACTATTTGATGTTTCCAAGTCAAATAGTTGCTGTGATTCAGTTTTTGGGAGATAAGTTGGGAGAAAAAACTGGAGGACAAGAGAGAGGAGTTTCGCTGGTCCATGGCTGAATAATGAGAGCAGAAATCGAAGAGGAATAATGGAACGGGTTAGGTATTTTGTGTAATGGTTTGGTTTGGAGTTTGGACAGAATTAGGACAAAGGGGATTAGGATTATGTGATGTAGAAATTAAATGGAACAGAATTAGGGCAGATAACACAGAGGTAGAATTTAGGGCAAGTACTGGAATTAGGGCAAATCACGCCAGAAATAAGATTTAGGGCAAATACTGGAATTAGGGCAAATCACGCCAGGACTGAATCCACTTACCGGAGGACGATGCTCAACCTGGCTCTGATACCATGTAAGATTTTCTAGAAATCTGTGTCTCTCCGGCCTGAAAAAAGAGTGATTGAGTAGAGAAGGTAGAAGCCGATGGAAGAGAAGGTGCAGTTGGCGTGAAAAAAACGCTCTGCAGTCCTTAGTCACTGTTGTTAAGATAACCTAATCAGATTACAACAGCTCGTACAAAAATATGTAAAAAATTACAAGTATGCCACCGCCTAGTATATTTGGGCGTGTGGATAGAAAAGAATTGAATCGGGTCATCTGGACAGACCCGATCCTGGGCGCACAAACTTAACAATAATAGCTATCACAATAGTTCCAAATCTACGGTTTTTAGAACGATGAATGCTTAAGTTCCCTATTACCTTGTGTGGTTGTCCATAAGACCATAACCTATGTCACGTGGGTGCGGGTACGATACGGGTACGGAGACATGGCAATTTTCAAAACTTTTGGATACGCGGAGACGGTGAATTTTATATTCTAAAAAATGATAAAATACAAAAAAAAAAAAATTAAAGTAATAGTTCACTCTTACAATCTCATAAGAAAGAAAGTCTCAAACAAAACATTATTTATCACAAAACATTGTTTGTCATCATTCTAGTCATTGTCAATGCCCAAATCGTTCTCCTCTTCTTCCACAATAGAAGATGTTGATGGAATAGAAGGTTATTCAAATCTTGAATTAACAGTTTCAAGTTCATTGTCTTGTTCTAAGTTAAAGTCCTCAACATTCACGTCCCAATTTTTAGTTTCTCCTTCCCTACAAGACAAAAGAAATTGTAATGATTAAAAACATATCCACAACTTGAACTTGTAGGTTGAGAGACTCCTTTTCCTTTGTTCGCCATACTACATTCCTTTGTTATATATATATATATATATATATATATATATATACGGCCATACCCCCACACCTAAGTTTTTTGAAGATGGTCCGTACTTGTACTGGCACCCGTACCCGTACCTATGTGACATAGGTTTGCCCTAATCCCCATGTTTAAGAGGAAGGCGGTTTCGTATATTCTTTGATCTTCTGTGATAGTGAAAAAGGTCAAAAAACTTTGTGGCGGTGGATGTAGGAGAACTTGTCTCCGAACCACGTAAAAATCCTTTTGTCTTGTTCTTTCTCTTAGTTTTCTTCTCTTGTCGTTGCGAGTGAACTAGGGAGGAGGCCTTGTTCCTAACATGACTGACTTCTGTGCAGGAACATGTGAGTATTGTTTAATCTGGGCCATGTATAGAAATCTACAGTAATCCTTGATACATTCTGGTATGGGAACAGTAGCTATGAGGGCGATGAGTCCACGGAATCAAAACCCTGTGTTAATGATATAAATAGGAGCAGCTTAAAAAGTGAGCTAAAATCTGCTATAGCCCAGGCCCGTCAGTCAGTTTTGGACTCGGTCTTTAAAGATCTTTGTTCATTTCTTGGTCATGGGAAGTGGGGTCTAACTTGTGGGCTTATGTTCCTTAAGGATCGCTAGTAAGATCTCAAGTGTGGGGGTGGACTAAAAAGTGAGCTAAAATCCGCTATAGCTCAGACCCTTCGGTCAGTTTTGGACTCAGTTGTTACAGGTCTTTGTTCATTTCTTGGTCATGGGAAGTGGGGTCTAACTTGCGAGGTTATGGTTCCTTAAGGGTGGCTATTAACATCTTAAATATAAGTTAGACTTTAACATAATCCCGTGGTTGAGGTTTTAAGAATGATTCATATCCATATGTTCCCAAGCTCCATTGTTGTATGCTTCTTGATTTGCAGCATTTTTGGTTGTCAAACCAAAGCACACTATTAGTCTGGTTGCATGGAAGCAGGTGCTTGAGTAAGTTTTAGGCAGGGTTATTACACTCTGCAACTTGATATGTTTCTGTTTAAAAAATCTAAAAGTTGAAAAATGTGCTAGCTACCTAGCTTTATTCTAAATTTTTCGCATTCATAAGAATTCTAACTGATGTCTTCTTGTATTGAAGATGCCTATTAGAGAGGCTTGTCATGTTGCTGTGCAAAAAATTCATCCAAGCAAGCAGAAGCTGTGGAAGCATGCTCTAGCTCGCCAGCAAAACCAAGGCCTAGGGCCCAAGCCCGTGTTGCAGATAGTAAATCAATGTTTACCTTTTCTGTGGATATAATCAATATGTTTAATTCTTAAAAAGTTAACTATGCTTTTACTATCTTGTGTAATCTTCACATTGGCTTATGAAGCCATTATGTTTATCTAGCTGGTCTATGCATAACTTCCTGATACATGCTTTCAGGTATCTTTTGGGTCTGAGTTGTGCAACCGTGCACCTACATTTGACATGGATTTGGCTGATTTAATGGATGGAGACCAACCAATATCCTATGAGTCAGCTTGCAAATACTTTGCACAAGATCCATCCCAAAAGTTAGTGATAGTTTTTTTTTTAATATGTTATGTAGGCTTTCTCTTTTCTATTGAAACATCCCTTGGCTTTCATTTCAGGTGGGCATCTTATGTTGCTGGGGCAATTGTTGTGTTGATGACTGAATTGGGTGTGCGATTTAATGATAGCATTAGCATTCTGGTATAACATTCTTTTCTGATTTTCATTTCGCCTGATGACATGCATGCTGGCTTGGTGATTAGGGTTTTTAGCATAGGAATTGGGGTAGAATTTGGATTAAAATCTTAGGTGCTTTAATTTGTCTTTTTGGCCTTTAAAAATAATTTCTTCTTCATCCTATAGTGTTTATGAACTTACCAAAGTTCTGGTTCTATAAACTTCATCTGCAAGGGAGAAAACCAGGTTTATGTAGGCCATTTGATGTTTAAGTTAAACAGCCATGTCTATTTAGCTGGATCTGAGTATTTAGATCATACATGATGAATTTATAAAAACAGTTGTTTTAGGCAATATAAAAGCCTTCCTGGCAGTGAAGGAGGGTCTCTGACTACTTCATTGTGGTTAATGCTTGTGCTTAGGCACTACTAATCTAGTACCTGGCTGATGTCATAAAGAAGGATTTCTCCTGGGTTTTTGCTGAACATATTTTGCTTGGGTATAGCTAAAACTTGGGTACAGATTGAACATCTTTGACATGGGCAAGCTGCATGCCATCACTTTTGAATAGAAAAATGTTAATGGAGAGAGTGAACTTTCCCTTCTGCTTCACTTTTTTATACACTTTTTTTTTCCTTCTTTTTTTGTTTGGGGGGAGGGTAGAAACAGTAAAAGATAATACAAAGTTAACAACATGGACTTAAAATTCATATAAAAAGGATTATTTTAGGCAAAAAAGGTCGTTATGTTAATGCAATATTTATTTTCAGTGTTTTTCTGAAGGAAGAAAATATCCAATTTTCATACTAAAAGAATACTCCCTTTTTTGGCAATTAACATAATTAATTTTTTTTTTGAAATATCTGTTTTTTTGAACAATTAGTGATAATTTCAAGGCTAATTTAACAAAACATTGGGAATTGCTATATTTTCCTTGATTGGAACTGGGTATTTCCAAATGAATTCTGTTTTCAACTGCTAGGAATCAGGATTCCTACTTTTAAATCATTCTGATGGCTCCAGACCAGTCATACACATCAAAAACTTTATTTCCATTGGAAGCTGTTAAAGTCCTTGTGATGAGATGCATAAAGACCATAAATGATATTATTATGCAATCTCAGAACCAGAGTTGTCTGTCATACAGTTCTATTCTTTAAAGAAAGTAAATGGCATTTTGGAATGTCATTCACTATGACATCTAAAATAACTTACTATTTGGTTAACAACTTGGGAATGAAATGTTTCAAGGTTCATGGAGCCATTTCTTTTTCTTTATGGCTTAGATTGCGCTAAAGGACCTCAGATTGTGTGTCATTGTAGGCAGTGAAAATTAGTGCAAGGCTAGATAGGCTTCTCATGGAATAGAACAATTTGGCTGATGCATCTGAGATTGGTGTCCTGTAGACTTCATATTAATTTCGAAGAGAGTACTTCATTTGCATTCCCTGCATTTTGTTTCTAGTCCTTTTTTGTAGTGAAAACCCATTGTTGCACTGCTGCATAAACTAAACCTTCTCTCAATTTTTTGTGTTCCTGATCTACCCTGGCCAATAGCCAACATTTTAAGCTTTTTGTCGTATTTGGTTATATATAACGACTCTCATAAGAATGGTTGTTGCACTTATCACATATTTTATTTTCTCTAGAAAATAATCCTTTTCCGCTGATAATTGCGCTATTGTCTCTCCAGATAAATGTGTACTAATTTTCAGAAGTTCCACAAGGTTCACTTATTTACATGATAACTTGCAGGTTTCTTCAGCAGTTCCAGAAGGAAAAGGTGTTTCTTCTTCTGCAGCTATTGAAGTTGCCACCATGTCTGCCATTGCTGCAGCCCATGGTATGTTTTTGCTTTAAATTTTTCAAACATGCTCTTTTCCTTATGCCTGCTGATAACTTTTTGTTATGCTATGTTAATAGCTATCTTTTCCAATGACAGCATCATCACCAATATCAATGGTAAACTCAAATTGACCCTTTGAAGTGGTTAAATGTGAGTCAGACTTACAAATTGAAAGCTAATAAATGCAGCTTGAGCCCTATGTCACATAGGTGCGGGGTGTGGGTGCGGGTGACGGAGCGGCACATTCCAAAAAAATTAGGTGCGGTAGTGCAGCGAGGGTAATTTATTATTATTATTATTAATTTATTATTATTATTTATTATACACACACATAACAAAATTGTTTATAAACAAAAAAAAAATTACAAATCTACTATGTAACACAGGTACTGCTCCAAAAGAGCAGTACCCGCACCGTACCGGTGTCGCATCGGTACGGGTGCGGCGTTGATCGTGTCAGGTACGGTCAACGTACCCGAGGTCGAATCCGACCATTTTCGAACTCGGTCAAAGTTGACTGAGTCCAATTTCGACCTTTTTTGGTTTTTAACGTGATTTACAATTTAACGTGGTTTACATTTTTCATGTTAAAAATATCGTAACCATTAAGCCTCAACGGTTCTTTTCACCTCGTCTTCACCGAGACCGATGACGGGAGGCGATTCTCCACTCCGGCGAGCGGCGAACGGCGAGAGGCGAACTGCGAACGGCGAGAGGCGAACTGCAAACGGCGAGAGGCGAACGTCAAATGATGAAGATAAAGGTTTTTAGGGTTTTCCGATGCAGCTTTTGGTTTCATCTGTTGAAAATCTTGTTTGTTTTGTGAAGATCGAGCTCCTTTTTTCATTTTTTGTGCTTCCGTTTTCTGTTTTATGCCTTTGTAATCATTCTTGACCGGTTAATGTTCATGCCTGTGTCTTGAAAATATCCCTTCTCCCGCTTCTTCATCGGCCCTTCTCAAAGGTATGGCTGCAAACCTGAATCTTCTGTCGTCACAAAAAAAAGAGGCCTGGGATGTTTGTTTGAAGTGGCGAAGGCGCATGCAAGCCTACTTATTAACACTTCTAATGAGGGGCGGGCTGGCGAGCACCATTAAGTGAAGCTATCTGCACAGATAGCTGACCCCGGCCCGGCCTGGCTTTTTGGGAAGCCCGTTCCCACCGCGCTCACGGCTCGACGTTCGAGGTGGAGTGGAGCGGGGCGCTTGAAAGAATCCTAGATAACCCACTAGCGAGCACCATCAACCAATGCCATTAGTGTTTCATTGAAACCATCGAAGATCTGACTTGAAGCGCACCTGAGCGCAGAGCATGTCCAGGACGTGCGTCGTCTAGGCAGTTCCCTGTTGCTCTGATCTCCCCTATGCCTAGGACGTTGTCTGGGCCAAGAGCCATAGTGAGTTTCCTTTCATTCCCACCTTCATAGGAAAGATCTTCCAGTTCCCTCCGAGCTTTGACTTTACTTTTTCCCCCTTCTTCCCGCTCCAATATTTGTTTTCGAAGGTCTTCAGCTTTATCATTAAGGGGATTGACTCGTTTTCTTACCTTCACTTTCTGTTGGGTTCTTTGTAGGGTTTTAGGGGTTTTAACATACGAGATTTAGCATTTCGGTTGATTTCTTAGTTCCTGAACTTGGCTAAATGCAATTTTCTGTTTTTTTTTTCAGTTTTTAATGTCAATCCTTTCCCTCTTCTTGCTTTTCCTGGTTTTGTTCCTTCTTTGCCTGGTTTCATTTGTGGTTCCTCTTTTCTCGTAATGCTTAACATGGAATTATTGGTCACAACGGCACTTTTTGATAGTTGTAGATAGAACCTGCTGTGCGTCTTTGGTCTAATAACCAGTTGTGTGCTGATTTTGTCCCGTGAGAAAAGGGTCATGTTTGAAATCGTTGCTTTTGTGTCCTTTTGTATATTGCAGATTGTTGCAAGTGAATTTCTTGGAGTTTTGGTTTTCCCCTTCCTCCTTAAAACTTTCTTCCAATAACACGATTTTCATTTTCTATCTGTTTGGCAGATCATCTCTTTTTGTGTTTTTTTTCCATGTGTGCTTGCATTGTATGATAGTATCTATAAATTTTGGATCATGATTTATGAATATGTTATTCTGTTTGTAATTTTTTTATATATATATGTGTGTGAATATGTTATTCTGTTTGTAATTTTTTGATATATATATGTGTGTGTGTATGTGCACTGCTGTACCTCCACACCCAAGTTTTTTGAAAATAGTCCGTACCCGTACCTGCACCCGTACCTGTACCCATGTGACTTAGCAAATCTGCACTATGTACATTCGGTGCTAAGTAAAATACTAAAATCTAAATCAGTAAATGGCAAATGAGTAAATGTTTACAATATGCTTCAAACATTCGGCGCTAACAGTCATTGTAGTAAAACAAATCAAATTATGGACCCTATAAAAAGACATCAAAACAAAAAACTGATCTAGGTGAAAAACATTAACACTTTAACAGCCAAACTCAAGCATGTATAGTGTGTACCATGAAAACAATGATCAAAGTTCAAACAATTCCACATTTTAGAAAATAATCATTAAATCCTGAACATTACAAAAAAGAACTGAAAAATAGTAAAACGCGCTGCAAATATGAGCAAATGCCAACCAAAGTTTCAGCCATCATTCCCAAAAGATAAAGTCGACAAAAACAATAATCAAATTAAAGAGAAACAACAATGAAAGACAAACACGCAAGCGGCAACAAGAAGTGACTAGATGGATCGCAGACTCGTAGCCGATTTCTGACACATTTGGGTGGAGACCCAGCGGCCAGCGCTTCTAAACGCCAAACAGAGATGGACCAGATGGTCTTGCGCCGGCTAACTTGTGCTAGAGATGAGTTGAAGATTGCCGTTGGTTGTCGGAAGATAGCATACCGGTCTCATATTGCTGGAAAACTGTGAAGATCGCCAGGACACACACAAAATAGCAACGTACCTCAAGGGTGAACGAAGGGCTTTCGACTAAGTCGAAGCCCTAATCCCCTTTTCTTTTGTGAACAAATGATTAGGGGTGGGTATTGGGCCTGCCCGGTAAGGGCTGCCCGATCCGGCCCGTCGGGCTGCTCAGCCCGGCCAGGCCTGGCCCGCCCCGACGTTCATGGCAGACGGCCGATCGCCTTTCCCCCTCGTCGATGGCCGACCCCCTTTCCCCCTCACCGACGGCCGACCCCCTTTCCTCCTCGCCGACGGCCGACCCCCTTTCCCCCTTTCCGGCGGCCGCGCTCCTCCTCCTCCTCCCACCACGGCGCCTTTTCTCCCTCGCCGACTCCTTTTCCCCCTCCCCGACGGTCTCGACCTGGCGCTCAACCTGCCGACCTGGCGTCGGAGCCGTCAAGCATGTTGGCGGCGATCTGGCGACAAGATCGTTGCGGGCAAGGATGCAGCCCAAGGTTTTCGATGGTGGAGCGGCGCAGGGTGGGGCTATCAGAGATTAGGGTGGGGGACGGAGGAGGAACGGGAGACGGAGGAGGAGGGGGAGAGGGAGACGGAGGAGGAGCGGGATACGGAGGGGGAGAGGGAGACGGAGGAGGAGGGGGAGCGCGGGACGGAGGGCGGGAGGTGGAGACATAGAGGTATCGGGCGGGGCCAGGCCGCTTATCCGGGCCGGCCCCGACTCGGACCCGGACCCGGGCCGCCGGCGGCCCGGCCCGGCTCGGCTCGACGGCCAGGCTTACAAATGATAAAAAAAATTTAAAAACGGACAAATGTAGACTTGACACAGTTGACCGCACGTGACTCACGTTTGACCTGAGTTAGGTGCGCACCAAAATCGGACAATCTTGGTTGGGTTTCTATCAGCCGCACCCAATTCTCATTGACTGGCTTGGGGTGCTGCACTGAAAATGCAGTGTCCGTGTGACATAGCTTGAGCCCTTGCTAGATATGGTAGAAGCAACTTAGGGATTTGTTTTAATCTATAGTGATTTTTATACGAACACAATTAGATTATGCTAACACTTTTCAATTATTATTGCTATTATTTTAAACAGAAATCCTGGATGTGACTTACAATTGATGGTAAGAAATCAGGAAAAACCAGCGGGGTTGGTTTCGGAAGAACTCAGGATGCTTTGATTTTCTGAGAGGAACTTGATCTAATCTGGCGGAGCTACACAATGCTAGTTCTAGCTCAGTTTCTGTTGAGTCCTCAAGGCTTCAAATTATGCACATGCCAGCATTTGAGCAAGATGTGATCAATGTGGGGCCTATCTATGGCCACCATTATTGTTTCCTTGAGTAACTGAATGCATTTTTGTTTCTCCTATTAAAATATGTTAGTCTTTATATAGCAAGTTGCAAAATGATCAGACATGTTTGTAAGATTGGAATACTGCAGTGGTAAAATATAACACGATGAAGTTAATATTTTATTACAAATTGCCAAATTGCTTTTGGCCCCGAGGCAGCCATGACATAGTATTTTAACATTTTCATGGCAGGCTGGATTTTACTTTATTAACTAGATTGCCTATTCACCTTTTTTGCATCTATGAATGCATTTTGTGCATTGATGTCTGCCTTTTTCTGAATAGGGTCATTCCTTTGTCTACACTTTTCAGCTTCTTCAACGTATCTATGGGTTTGATTTTGCAATTCTTTTTTTTGTCAGGACTGGAAATTGCACCAAGATATCTTGCCCTGCTGTGTCAAAAGGTAAGGGCATCATCTAAACCTTGTAGACAGTTTCCCCGTGTACTAATTTTTTAGAATTCTGTGGTTTGATGGACTCATTATATGAATGGGGAAGTTAAATTTCAGGACACAATTACATGTACTTTGCCTTAGGAACCACTTGCAGTTTGTTTTGGGATTCGGTATTTATAAATGAAATAGAGGCTGGCCAAGTTAAGAGTTTTGCTTTAGGAACACTTGCAGTTTGTCTTGGGATTGGGTGCTTATGAAGAGCCTGGCCAAGTTAAGATCTCATCGCTATAGTCCTTTCTAATCAACTGAGTCAAATTGTACAACTGAGTCAAATCAGCTGCCAGATCCCAATGACTCCACAATTTCCATAACAGGGATTCTTGATAAGCTGGCAAGTCCAGTGTTATCTGTATCGCATGATACGGGTCCGTATTGTGTGATACATATTGTGTAAGTTTGAAAAACCTATACGATACACCTATGATACACGATACACGTGTATCATAGGTTTATCGTGTGATACTGGGGTTGTATCATATGATACGGCTGATATATAGGCCCGTATCGTATAAATTTGAAAAACCTATACGATACACGATATACTTGTGTATCGTATGTGTATTGTGCGATACAGTGGCCGTATCATACGATACGGTCAATACACCCCTGTATTGTATGATACAAGGATAAAATGAATTTTTTGTATTTTTTTTACAAAAGAACCGCTCGCTTCTTCTTTCCAAACATGTCTAAAAGTTGTAAGAGGAGGAAATTTTAGTAGCTTTTCTACAAAAATTGCCCATTTATGTGATAAATCATTGGTTTAGGGGAGAACTCACTGGTGGAGAAGAAGGTTTACTCATGGCCCATGGGGATGATGAGACCTTGAGTGATGATAATCATGATATATTATATGTTGTGAACTTGTAATGTAATCTAAAACACTTTTAAAGTTTAAACATTAAAGTTGTGATAGACGCTTATTATGTTATTATAATTTCTTATTTCTCATCTCTAAATGTGTTGTTAATATATTATGGCTTATGAATGATGTGATGAGTCTTTTTTATGTTGAACACATTTTTTCCGAAACTTTCTTTGTTTTTCCTGATTTTACCGATTTTTTAAAAAAATTTTCTTTATTTTTTTATTTTTAAAAATCTTTTATGAAGTAAAATATTAATTTACGATACGGTACACTACATTTACAATACATTACGATACAGTGTGTAGGTTGGCCCAACCGATACACATTACGATACGCCTTTTACAACATTGGCCATGTCATTGATTTTAGGGAGAATGTAAATCCACCAAATTCATTCGTGTTTGATATTCTTCTTCTGAATGTAGCATCAGCACATTTTCTGCAAAATCCATATAAATATTTGGTAACATAGGTTTGTTGGAATGCATTCATCATGTATCTGATTGCCAGTATATCCATCATCTTGTTGACTTCAGCTTCTTTCACTCCATTTTTGAAGGACATTTTTCAGACAAGATTTTCAAACTTTCCATACCTAGAGACTACACCAACAATTCAGTTGACTTTCCTCTTCCTGCTCACCACATTGGTCCTTACCCCAATTGATTTTGCACTTTATGTTGCTCTTCCAACCCCATGAATCACCTTTTATTCTGAACCAAGAGAACTGTGTAATCCTATGCAAAATTTTGACAGGTGGAGAACTTTGTAGTTGGTGCACCGTGTGGAGTGATGGACCAAATGGCATCAGCTTGTGGTGAAGTAAACAAACTTCTAGCCATGGTTTGCCAGGTAAGCTGAAAATTTATAAGATGTTTTATTTAACATATGCAAGAATTTGTTTATTGGGACGCCATCTCATAGGCGTTTCTCTGCAGCCTGCTGAAGTGACAGGACTTGTCAATATTCCTACCCATATATGTTTCTGGGGTATTGATTCAGGGATACGCCACAGGTATGAAGCAGCTTGCTGCTATTTAGTTCATAAAAGTCTGTTTTAGCTGCAGAGAATTCGTATTTTGGTGATTGCTGCTAAGATTTTGTTGGATATTTGTTTTATGTAACTGGATCTGGCCTTAGACTCAAATTTTCAGACTTGTGTTCAAGGTATTCAGGATTCCGTCCAAGTGGGACCAGTGATTGTCTTCATAGAATATGACTGTCAAGATTCTATGAAGCCCTTATGCATAATCCCTATTGTTCGAGGACCTGAATCATGGATCTTATGGTGCTATGACTGAAAGATTGCCGAAAAGAAGCAAAAGAAGGTTTTTCATCTTTGCTGAAGCAGAATATAGTGCCATGGTCGCTACTACTGTGCAGATAGTGTGGCTAAGGAGATTATCCAGGAAAACAAATTGCTTTGGTGAAAAAATCTGTTAGGTAGAACTCTAAAGTGACTTAGGCCAGATTAAAATATTCTTATTTAACTTAATTTTAGTTCATCTCAATGCGCTTTGTTTACTCATAAAACATGTGGCTGCAAGCAATGTATACTCTTTTTCTCACACCACAATGTAGCAGGTTCAATCAGATGTATTGTCATATCTCGTGATAATCTCCTTAACCACACTGTCTGCATAGTAGTAGCGACCATGGCACTATATTATGCTTCAGCAAAGATGAAAAACCTTCTTTTGACTGTGATAGGAAGGGAACTACTAGCTGCTGGTACCTCTCTCTATCTTAATTTTTCATTCGAATGAAAAAAAGGGTTACATGATACTTAAAAAGGAATACATCAAGACAACGGGTCGGACAGGATCCAGACCCGGACCCGAACACAGATACACGTCAACACTCTCCCTCAAGTTGGGCATAAAGATCGAACATGCCCAACTTGGATACATTCCTCTCAAACGAAATAGACGGCAAGGCCTTGGAGAGTACATTAGTTGTTTGGTCTTCAGTCTTCATGTAGGGTAGGACAAGCTCCTTCGCATCAATTCTCTCTCGAATGAAATGACGATCAATTTCCACATGCTTTGTTCTATCATGTAGCACAGGGTTGTTGGCTAAGTTGATTGTCGACTTGTTATCACAATACATCTTTATTGGATCCTTAGATTTGACTCCTATGTCAACCAAAAGCACTTTCAACCACAGCAACTCCGAGACTCCCATGGCCACAGTCCTATATTCGAGCGAGAGTAGACATCTTGTCTCTTACTTATCCACACTACGAAATTTCCTCCTAAGTAAATATAGTAACCTGAGGTGGATCTCCCGGTGTCCACACATCCTGCCCAGTTAGCATCGGAATACCCTTCAATCTCAAAAGAGCCTTGCTTAATGTACATGAGGCCCTTGCCAGGACCCCTCTTCAAATAACATAAAATCCTGTCAATAGCCTTTAAGTGAACGTCTTACGACCTCCCACATTCTGTTTTTGTTCAGTGCTTCCATCTCTTCTTGCATCGCATGAGCCCACTTGAAATTGCTCTGAGCCTCAGTAACAGTCCTGGGAATCACAACTATAGAAAGAGACGATATAAAACATTTATAGTTCTTGCTCAGTTTAGAGTAAGATATGAAATTACCAATAGGGTGTTGAGTACATGACCTGATACCATTTCTAAGAGCAATGGGTAACTCTTCATCTTCAACCTCTGTCTGAGTATCTTCAACCGACATTTCCTGAGCACAACTTGGGTCATCCAGGGAAGGAGTAGCGTTAGGAATGGGGGAGTAGGACTTTTGTCACCAGTCACCTCACCAGTGGGCTCTGCTGTGGGCAATCTTTGCCTAGAGTAAACCTGCCCAAACAAGCAGTTATGTTCCTCCTCATTCCCAGTTGAGCAACCATCATTCTTATTGTGCTCTTAGAAGGTCTATAACCTGAATTTCTTCCTTTTTTTACTCCAAAAAATCTATAAACTGAATTTTTTGATTTGGAGAATACTTTTCTCTTGTTGTTGACCTCTCCCCTGGAAGAGAATTCTCACCAAAATAGGAAGTGTGTTCTAGGAAGGTGACATCTTTGATGACATAGACACGACCAGTGGAAAGGTCTAGACACTTATATCCTTTTTGAGTGGGAGAATAACCTGGAAAAACATCTTTAATCGACATTGGATCAAGTTTTTTAATATTAGGACTGTGATTGTGAATAAAACAGACACAGTCAAAAACTCTAGGTGGAAGAGAGAAAGGTTGACAACTCCCTGGTAACATAGAATGATGCGTCTGCCCTTTTAACACACGACTAGGCATACGATTAATTAGATACGCACTGGTCAACACAACATTCCCCCAATACTTCTTTGGGACATGACGTTGAAAAAGAAGAGCTCGAGTCACATTCAATAACTAGTGATTTTTTCGTTCAACAACCCCATTTTGAAGTGTGGTATAACTATAAGATGTCTCATGAACAATTCTCCTTTTTTGAAAAAAACTATCAACAAAATGACACATATATTCACGAGCATTATCAGACCGAAAAGTCTTAAGAGAGGTTCCAAATTGAGTTTTCATAAGAAGGATGAAGGTCTCTATGACATTAGGCACTTCACTACGATCTTTCAGTAAGTATACAAAGGTGTTACGAGAACAATCATCTATAAAAGTTATAAAGTACTGAAAACCATGACAAGAAGGAATTCCTGAAGGCCCCCACACATTAGAATGGATCAAAGCAAAAACTTCATTAAAACGATTGGTAGAAACATGGTATGAAGCCCTAACATATTTAGCCAAATGACATACATCATAAGACACCATAGTCATATCTAAACTAGAACATAAGTCAGCGAACAACTGTCCAAGAATTCCAAAAGGAAGATGCCCAAGGCGTTCATGCCAACATAAAACCAACTGAAGGGTGTCATCTCTACTTTTCCTTGTTTTGCTAACCGCCGTCATGAGAGTTGTGGCAACATGCATGGGTAACCGATATAGTCCATCAGAAACTAAACCAATCCCAATCCTCTTCCCCATTACCAACTCCTGCAAAACACAACGATTCACAAAAAAAAGTAAGTTCGCAATTCAACTCTTTCGTAATCTTACTAGCAGACAAAAAGATTCAAAGGAAGATGAAGAACTTGTAGAGCATTGTGAACTAAGAACTTGTTTAAAAGTGAGAGACTTCCTTTCTCGACTACAGAGATAGAGGAACCATCGGCAAGTGAAACCCGTTCCTTCCTGGACGAAAGCTTATACTCATGAAAAAACATGGGATTGCCAGTCATGTGGTGGGTGGCACCACTGTCAACAATCCATTCTCCCATACAATAATTACCTTTTTCTCCAGACATAGCAAGGGTGCGATTAACTCTCACATCATCTAATGCCTCAACCTAACTAGTTTCAATTTGGCTTAGGTATGCACGAAGCTCACGAATCGGATCAGTAGAGATAGATGTTTTTCCCCCATTAGGATTAGTGACATCAGACATGGGCTTCTTCCCACTAGAAGACCTCCCACGACTATTCTTCTTTTCAGGATACAAATCCCAATAGAACTCTATGGTATGACCAATTTTCTTGCAGTGAGTACATGTTCGAGAGAGTCGGGTAGCCCCCCATAGGAGCTCAACTAGCAAGAGCAGACCTTTCACTACATGAGGTATAAGCCTTCTTTTCCCTGTTATAACAAGACATCTTTGTTCTTTAGCTTCAATGCGAGAATAGACATCTTCAATGCTAAACGTTTCTTCTGAATTAAGAATTTGACTCCTTATACCTTCGAAGTCATCCTTTAGCCCTGCTAAGAACAAAAACACCATGTTCTTCCATTCCTTGGTCCAATTATACAGCTGGTCTTGGGGACAATTCCAAGTATCATCAGAATAGTAGTCAAGTTCCTCCTATTTTGATTTCAATGCCACATAGAAGTCAGTCGCAGAAAGTTCTCCTTGCCGTAAGGCATAAACATCCTTCATCAATTGGTACACTCGAACATCCTTCTTCTTCTGGCCATACATCTTGGCCCGCGAACGGCGATTCCACGGGCGGAGCTAGTTTTGGCGGGCACACCTTCAAACCTTGCTCACAAGCAACAAGCAGATAAGGGGCTGTTCCTTCGCTGCTGGTGGCGGTTTCCGCGCCACCTTCAATCGGAGACGAAACCGCCGGCATCTGCCACACCGCCGGTCGGCTACCCACGATGACGGCGAGGTTAGCTGCTGGAGGCGACGCCTGTTGGATTGAGCACAACACTGTCCCCTGCTTCTGTCCATGAACAACAGGTGGAGCAAGGGTCGTTTCGTCGCTGTCGGCTATGGGTTCAGTTTCCCCGACGGACAACGACAAGGTGAATGGCATCTGCATCTGCATCTCCAAGAATAATGGGTCTCCGACAACAGTTTGGACGGAAACCCCTTTTGACGCAACGACAACTGGTTCATAGCCCGACGTCCTCCCCAAACCTCTAACACTTTTCCCATGGAGATCCAGCTGAAACTCACCCCATCCAGCTTCAATGGCTGGATGGACGTCTACCACAGCAAATCTCTAACGACTACGTGGGTTGAACATAGCCAAGCTGAACATTTCCATCATTTCCCTGAGTTCATTCATTTTGGCTTCTAGTCCATCCGCTTTTCTCGTGAAGACAACAACTCCTTGTCTAATATCCTGCTGCAACAAGGTTTGCCGAACTTGATCTTTCATGTTGGTAAAAGCCTCGCTCTGATACCAATTGATGCAAGAAGGATTAAAACAAACTGATCTTAATCCAACTGCACTTACAACTAAACTAAAACTAAGCTTAAACTAAACTTAGCTAAAACTAACTAAAACTCAAGCAAATGAACAAGGAACAAAAAGAACAGACGAAGGAGAATAAGAAAATACTTCATTTCATTCAAACTGATTGATTCCTTACAAAATGATCCAAAGTCCCCTTTTATAGAGAAAGGAATGGGTTTCGGCTCTGGATCCATTTAATAAGTACCAAAAATATAATTAGATCCATTACATGATTTGATTATGCTTCCATCTTGCATCACATCTGTTCCAAGATGGCTCACATATCTCTGGCAGTCCTCTTATGAAAAATGAGGGGTTGAATATCGGAAGACACAGAGTTGACAATCCAAGTTTTGACTTGGTTGTCCTCAAGAAACCACATATCCCACATTGGGTTAGTCTCGAGTGGTTCAGTCTTCTTCCCATTTACATAAGCAATTTTCCCTCGACTAGCAATCCCCATAGTGATGGTAGTGGACCATTGAAGGTAATTATTCTCGGTGAGATGAATAGTGGTGACTTGAACATGGATATTTTTGGTTTTAGAGGCCTCAACATCTGCCTGGACAGTACTAACAACAGAGGAGGCTAATTCCGCCATCCCAATACAGTAACCCAACAATCAAGAATTGTAGAGAATATGCCTCTGACAAGCAGCAGCGCAACAACAGAACAACAACAACTTCGGCAGGCGGAAGCAGTGTAACTCAGTCGAACGACCAACAGAAAAAGTCGTGTGACACTGGCGACAATGAGCATTGTTGACGGCAGAAGCTTAGGCAACAACAACTTGGTCCCGGCGACAATGAGCTCTGGCAAGGTCCCGTCCAACAGCGTTCCACAACGGCAGAAGACAGACAGCGACGTGCAATAGAGGTTGTTGTGAGTCGAGCCACAACAACAAAGTCAGGCGACAGGTGAGCAGTGGTCGGGCGATGGAAGAGGCAGCTGTGAGTCTCGAGCGACAGCTGAGGGTGAGTCGAGTGATAGAGAGTCGGGGGATGACTCTGGTCAACTGCAAGGGAATCGGGTGACATAGCAAGCTTAGGCGACGGCTTGCGACAACTCTGGCGGACATGCAGTAGACCACCACGGAAGTGTTTCACGGGAATGCCACAACAACCGGAGATAGCATAGACAACAGAGGAAGACGAGGAAGGCTGCTGCACGATGCCAAGCACCGAAGAAGGCAGATTCTCCATCCAACACGAAAAAGAAAACTTAGAACCGCGTCGGCTCTGATTCCATGTTGAAATGTAGAATCGAGAGTGCAGTAGAAATCGAAGATCAATGTAACGTGGAAAACCCTCGACTCGGTGGGAGAAAAACCACGAAGGAGATAATTCCGGTGCCCACTAGCTGCTGATACCTCTCTCAATCTTAATTTTTCATTTGAATAAAAAAAGGTTACATGATATTTAAAAAGGAATACATCAAGACAACGGGTAGGACAGGATCCGTACCCGAACACACATACACGTCAACACCCTTAATCAAGTATCTCAATTTATGCATGCACCTAGAGATACTTACATGGATGCTGTCAAAAGAATATTAAGATATCTAAAAGGGACAACAGGAGATGACTTAGTTTATGGTAAGAGTCGAAATATAACTGTTGGACATCAACTTATGACATTCACAAATGTAGATTGGGCTGGAGATCCTGATCAAAGAAAGTCGATTTCTGGTTTTTGTATTTTCACTGGGTGTAACCTTGTGTATATCAATGTTAATGTGCGATAATCAAAGCGCTATTTACATTGCTTTTAATCCCATATAGCATGGTTGAACAAAGCACATTGAGATTGATCAACATTTTATTAGACAAAAAGTGGAAGACAAGGAGATTTAGCCTATTTATGTTCGTACAGATGAACAAGTTGCAGACTTATTTACAAAATGATTAACGAAACAACGATTTTGGTTTCTAAAAGGCAATTGTACGTGGTGCAAAACCATATACAACTTGAAGGAGGATGATAAGATATTGGATCTTATCTGATCCAAATCTAACACATCTAATTATGTTTGATCACAAGTATCTAGGCAGGGTTATGATTGTAATTTTTGTAATTGTTTTATTCTAGACTCTAGATTATTGTGTTGCTTCACTCTAGACTCTAGATTATTGTGATTTTTTCATTCTAGATTCTTGTAAATTGTGTAGAGGGATCATTATATAAATGGTCTGCGTGAAAATATAAACACTCACTTTCCTTTCTCATTTCTCTTTTCTTGTTTCTCTCTTAACCTTTCCTTTGCTGAAACTGATCGTGGGTTATAGTTTGATACCCAAAATCTTACACCCATGAAAGCACAATATCTCGATGTTAGCTTCCTACCATTGAAGTTTCCAGCCTAATCAACATCTATGTAGGCAGTGATGTCATAGATAGGGTGCATGGTCTTTTCTCGACTAAAAGTCCATCTCCAACAGTAGCCTTCAAGTATCTCACTATGAGAGTATCCTTTCTACTGCATCCATATGTCATGTTCTTAAGGCTTACCTGAAATGAGAAACTTGATTAACTGAATCTGTAATATCACGACAGGTAGAAGTATGATATTCAAACATTCCTACAATCTTGTGATATTTTATAGGTTCATGAAACATATCCATTGTCTTGACCCAGCTTCTGCATTGGGGATTGCAAGAGACTTGACATCTTGCATCCCTGCCTTTTCTAACAAATCCAATGCATATTTGCATTGACTAAGACAAATAGTCTGTCTTGAGCATCCACTTCCACATCTTGGAAATAGTGAAGACTCCCAAGATCTTTCATCTTGAATCTCTAATTTAAATGTATGCATTCTTATTTCTTATGACAATATTATCATCAACATATATCAATAGGAGTGTAACAATGCCCTCACCTCGAAATATATGTAGGCAATTGAGACTCATGAAATATATGACCTTAAATATCCAATGAAAAACTATCAAACCAAGATCAAGATGCTTGCTTCAGCCCGTAAAATAGCCATTTGCAGCTGACAAACATATTCATTAGGATCTTCTTATGAATATATTGGAGGATGCTCTACGTAGACCTATTCAAGTTTCCATAGAGAAAGACATTCTTAACATCCAATTGACTTGTCCTTCTTCCATGATGAACAACCATTATAGCACAATACAAACAGTACCTTTTGTCACAATAGGGCTGTAAGTCTCATTGTACTCATACCCAAACTCTTACATGAAACGTTTTGTAAAAAGTCTGCTTTGTAGCACTCCATACTTTTATATGGTTTAATACTTGGCTGCAGAGGGCGGGTGCACCATTGGGGCATGTGTGTATATACATATACTGAATATAAAAAAAAATTATGTGTTAAATGCACATACACACATCTATATAAGTGTATACTAAATAAAATATTTTTGAAATCGAAGCAAAGGTGTACTCTTTCATAAAGAGAGCACCTTTATGGTGTCTTTTGAAAAGATACAAATTGATGCTAGGGGTCCTTTTTTTGAACGTGGACTCCCTTATTGTCAGTTAGGTGCCTTCAAAAAAGACACCTAGTTTTTTATTGTACAATAGGGTGCCTTTTAGAAACATCCATTTCTTTTAAAAAGGACGTCAAGTTCTTTTAAAAAGGCACTTGTTGTCTTTTTAAGAAGGATGATAGACCTATTGTTTGTTATGATAGAGTAATGTTAATGAATGAGAGAGGGAGAGAGAGAGAGAGCCTGTCTCCTTTTTAAAATGGTAAAAATGTGAAGATAGAGAGAGTGGAGGAATAAAACCATGACACATTAAAAAATAATGGGACACACCATGTCCTATTGGTCAAGTGTGGCTGTCTGCACCAGACGCATCCATGTCGATTGGCATGTTGGTTGTTAAGACGTGTTTATACTCAGTATTAGGCTTGAGAGGGCACTTGTGTAATAATGTTTCTTTTAATGACTTTCTTGTAACTTATCCCTCTCCTCTAGTCTATATAAAGAGGAGTTAGGGATTCTTTCGATGTTAATCAAAGATTAGTTCTCTTAACTTTATCATGGTATCAGAGCTCCAGCCGTCTCCTCCTCAGCGAGTTGTCGCCGACTGAGCGGCGCCGCCGCCGCCTCATCGGCGTCAGTCGCCGCCGCCGCCCTTTGCCGCCCTGTCCATTGCCGCCTCGCCCTTTGCCGCCCTGTCCATTGCCGCCTGATCCATCCCTGCTGCCCCTCGTCGCCCTACCCATTGTCTGCCTGCGCCGCCTCCGCCTGTGCCTCCTGCGCCCGTCCGCCTGCGCCCGTCTGCCTGCGCCGCCGCCTCCGCCTGTGCCTCCTGCACCCGTCTGCCTGCGCCCGTCCGCCTGCGCCACCGCCGCCCGTCTGCCTGCGCCCGTCTCCCTGCGCCCGTCCTCCTGCGTCTTTCCGCTGCATGCTGCTCCGCCGCTGCTCTGCACGCTGCTCCGCCGCTGTTCCGCCGCTGCTCTGCCCGTGGTTCTGCACGCTGATTTTCTTCTCACCGTCGTCTCTGGTATCTCTCTTCGTTCAGCTCTGCTGTTGCCTCTTCTCGCCGATCGGACTTCTGGATTGCTACCTGCGTTAACTACATATTGCTTCATGATCAGCATGTTGTCTTTCGATATGTGATTGTATTCTTTTGCCTGCACTTCCTATTCCGTGGCTCGGTTTCCTCCTTTGTGTTGAAAGATGTCTGAAATTAGTAGTGGCGCTAATACCTCTTCCTTTGTATCGTCGGGAGAGATGAAGAGTTCCCCATTTTCCAGCATTATCACCAAAATGGATGGGGGTAATTACGAGATGTGGGCCATGCAAGTAAAAAGAACTTTGATCGCCCATGAGAAGGAACATCTCATATTGGAGCCCGAGCCCGTACAGAAGGTAGGAAAATATACTACTTGGTTTAAAGATAATTCATTGGTTATGGTATGGATTGTTGGTACTCTCTCACAAGAAATTGCAAATGAAGTCTTGCACAAGGACAGTGCAAAGGATATGTGGGATTCCCTTGCTGCCACTTATTCACACGCAAGAAATGAAACGCGCATTATGCAGCTTCATCATGATATCCATCAGATGCGCCAAGATGGCAGACCTCTTCACACTTATTATTCTAGTCTCAAGTCCATGTTTGAGAGACTGAATAGCTACTTTCCCGCATGCAAGTGTGAACAACAAAAGGCATACAGAGATATGCTTATGGTAGGGGTCTTTCTTTCTGGTTTAGACTCTGTTTATGAATCCGCAAAGAACCAAATGCTTACTAGTCCCTCGATTCCTCCTATTGATGAGGCTTACAGTAGGCTCAGCAGAATTCCGATCTCTGCATCGACTG
Source organism: Nymphaea colorata (assembly GCF_008831285.2). Lineage (NCBI taxonomy): Eukaryota > Viridiplantae > Streptophyta > Magnoliopsida > Nymphaeales > Nymphaeaceae > Nymphaea > Nymphaea colorata. Next base: position 23,066,149 of record NC_045139.1, on the reverse strand, counting down.
TTCCTGATACCACTTCTGCTATGCTTGCTACTCGTGGCAGAGGAGGACCCTTTTTTGCCAGAGGAAGAGGGGGCCGTGGCCGTGGCAATACCCCTTCGCGCCCTGTATGTCAGTTTTGTCACCGCATTGGTCATACTGTGGATAAGTGTTGGCAGAAACATGGTCGTCCAGCTTTTGCAAATCAGACTGTATCTACTGATTCTCCTGAGCAGCCTAAGCCTCAGCACATGGTATCCTCCAGTGAGTTGCATGTAGATGACATTCTCTCTCAGTTGAGGCACTTGATTGGCGACAGCGCCCATCCATCCCCTGGTCCGACCACTTCTACTGTTCCTACCGCTGCGAGTGCTTCTTCATCTGGTATGTATTCTGCTTGTACAGTCTGCTCTCCTCCTGACACTACAGATTGGCTTATTGATTCTGGTGCATCGACACATCTCTGTGGGGATAAGATGCAATTCACCTCTTACGTCCCTACTCCACCGGGTCGTTCGGTTATTCTAGCAGATGGAAAAGATTCACCAGTTGTTGGACATGGAGAGGTCCAACTTACTTCATCATTGCCGCTGCAGCACGTTCTTCATGCACCAGAATTCCCCCATAGCCTACTTTCTATCAGTCAGATTACCAGAGAATTAAATTGTCGTGCTATATTTGACTCTTCCTCTCTTGTGTTTCAGGATATACTGACGGGCAGGGTGATTGGCAGTGGCCGTGAACAGGGAGGTCTCTACAGGCTAGTGCACTCCTTTCCCTTTGCTGGATCTACCTCGTCGGGGTCGTCCTCATCCTCGGCTTATACTTGGCATTTACGTTTTGGACATCTCCCGTTTCAGAAACTGCTGCATGTTCTCCCTCAGCTGTCTCATAAGTCGTCTTTTCAATATGAGTCTTGTCAGTTAGGCAAACACCATCGGTCATCCTTTCCTCCGCGGTCTAGTAGAAGTAGCCACTCTGTGTTTGAGTTACTTCATTTTGATGTTTGGGGCCCGAGTCGTACTCCTGACCTTCAGGGTCATCGGTATTATCTTGTTGCTGTTGATGATTACAGTCGTGTTAGTTGGGTTTTTCTTATGAAACACAAATCTGAAGCGGGTCATGTAATCAAAAATTTTATCAATGAAATTCTGACTCAGTTTGATACTTGTGTCAAGATTGTGCGCTCTGACAATGCTCTTGAGTTCTGTGCTTCCTCTTTAGAACAATTTTTCAGGGATAAGGGTATCATTCACCAAACTTCTTGTGCCTATACCTCTCAACAAAACGGGGTTGCTGAAAGAAAACACCGCCATATTCTTGATGTCGCCAGAACCATTATCATACACAGCCATGTTCCCCATTCTTATTGGGGAGATGCTGTTCTTACAGCCTGCTATCTTATTAATCGCATGCCGTCATCCGTGTTGGGAGATCTTATTCCTTTCTCTGTTCTTTTTCCTGACAGAGCATTGTTTTCTGTTGCACCTCGTATTTTTGGATGTGTTGCCTTTGTTCAGTTACTTGGTCCTGGGCGAGATAAGTTATCCCCTCGGGCTATCAAAACGATCTTTGTTGGTTATTCCCGCACTCAAAAGGGATATCGTTGTTATGATCCTTCTACTCGTCGATATTATGTGAGTGCTGATGTTACATTTTTTGAGTCCACCTCTTATTTCTCTCCCAATGGAACTCAATTAAGGGTGCCTGAATTTAGTGATGAAGTCCACCTTCCTTTACCTCTCATGAGTTATCCACAACCCGTTGCTTCGCGTTTTGGGGCTATCTACCAACGTCGCACTAAACCTGTTCAACCTGCCCCCTGTGCTCCTGTGCCTTCACCCAGCATGCCCAAGGTACTTCCTGAACACACAAATCCTGCTGACCATTCTTTATGTGATGATGCCACAGGGGACTCTCCAGAGCATGCTACTGGTCCTCATATTAATGAACTTGATATGCCTATTGCTCAAAGGAAAGGCAAACGCAGTTGCACTATGCATCCTCTCTCTGGTCATTTGTCCATGGCTCGACTCACTCCTACTTACCGCCAGTTTGTCAAGGGACTGTCGGCTGTAGCTCTTCCACAGACTCCTATGGACGCTCTTTCTGATCCCAAATGGGCCGCAGCTATGCAAGAAGAGATTGATGCCCTTCAGTCTAGAGGCACCTGGACACTAGTTACTCCTTCTTCTGATGCAGCTATTGTTGGTTGTCGATGGGTATTTACTGTTAAATACAGAGCAGATGGCAGCATTGAGAGATATAAGGCTCGCTTGGTTGCAAAAGGCTATACTCAGACTTATGGGGTTGATTATTATGATACCTTCTCTCCTGTGGCACGACATGCTTCTTTACGGGTTCTTCTCGCTGTTGCCGTCAGCAAGAATTGGTCTCTATCACAGCTTGATGTCAAAAATGCCTTTCTGTATGGTGACCTACATGAAGAAGTGTATATGCAGCAACCACCAGGGTTTGTTGCTGAGGGGGAGTGTCAGAAAGTGTGTAGATTGAGAAAGGCAATTTATGGTCTGAAACAAAGTCCTCGAGCTTGGTTTCAAAAATTATCAGAGAATATTGAGTATGAGGGCTTCAGACGTTCTTCGGCTGATCATTCCCTTTTTGTCAAGAAAACTTCTACAGGTACAGTGATAGTTCTTGTCTATGTTGATGATATCATTGTTACAGGGGATGATATTCAGGGGATTTCCAACATCAAGGGCGTCCTTGGACGACACTTTGTCACCAAGGATCTTGGTGAGCTACGCTATTTCCTAGGTATTGAGTTTGCCAGAAATCAGAAGGGTCTTATCATGTGCCAAAGGAAATACGTTACTGATGTCTTGCAAGAGACAGGTATGCTAGGATGTCGACCTGCCTCTACACCCATGGACATCAATACTCGCTTGTATGATGATGATACTGAAGATGTTGATGCTAGACAATATAGAGGGATTGTTGGGAAGCTCCTATATATCACTGTTACTCGACCTGATATTGCCTATGCTGTCAGCAGAGTGAGTCAATTTATGGATAAGCCCAAGAAAGTCCATTGGGATGCTGCCATGATGATTCTCAGGTATCTGAAAAATTCACCAGGAATGGGACTCTTCTTTCAAAATGGTACATCTCTCACTATATCTGTGTATGTTGATGCTGATTATGCGGGATGTCACCTTGACAGAAAATCCACTACTGGGTTTTGTGTGTTTATTGGATCCAACTTGGTTACATGGAAGAGTAAGAAGCAGACAGTGGTTGCCAGATCAAGTGCAGAATCTGAGTATAGAGCTATGGCTCAGGCTACTGCTGAAGTTATGTGGGTTAGATCTCTGATGTTGGATCTTACTGTGGAAGTGCCTCTTCCTATGCAATTGTTAGGTGATAACAAAGCTGCTCTGTTTATTGCTAATAATCCTGCTTTCCATGAGAGAACCAAGCATGTTGAAGTAGATTGTCACTATACCAGAGACATGATTCAAAAGGGGTTTGTAAGCACCTCCCATATTTCAACTACAGGGCAAACTGCTGATATTTTTACTAAAGCTCTTGCAAGAGGACCATTCCAAAGTTGTTGTTCCAAGTTGAGCTTGTTTGACATATACGCTCCAACTTGAGGGGGAGTGTTAAGACGTGTTTATACTCAGTATTAGGCTTGAGAGGGCACTTGTGTAATAATGTTTCTTTTAATGACTTTCTTGTAACTTATCCCTCTCCTCTAGTCTATATAAAGAGGAGTTAGGGATTCTTTCGATGTTAATCAAAGATTAGTTCTCTTAACTTTATCATTGGTGTCACCCTGCAGCCTCACTCACACCTATCTCGCATTGATGCATGGGCAAGGGCCTTTTGAATCACCCATATGACTTAGACCCATTGTGACCCAATAATGTTTTTATAATGAGGACAAGAAACTATGATTCATGTATAACATTGATGCATAGCCTTCTAATTCTTTATTTGTAGCTTGAACCCATTTGTTTGAAATGTTATCTTGAGAGAAGGATTTAGGTTCAGTCTCCTTTTCAAGGTTGTGACAAGAACAACTGAAAATCTATGTTGAAATTCTCATAAGTAACCCACCGACCAATAGAGTAACGAATACTCTCTGATTGGCTGGTAGGAAGAACAGTACGTGAAGTATAAGGAGAATCATCAAATCTAGAAAAAGAATATTGATTAGATGTAAAAAGAAATTGTTTTCCTCTTGTATAAACCTACCTTGTCAATTTGTTAATCATTGAAGTCTGCCCTCCTATTTCCATTCTACATGAACTCCTGTCACTGTGGATCCTAAAAGGAAGTTTTGCAGTAAGCTATGGTTCATAGTGTGTCATACACATATCATTCTATTTTTTATCTATAAAGTATAAGCTCATAAAAATAACACTTTTTGAAATTTTAATCTGTCTGCTAGTTGGAACGTTCCTTGTAATCATTTGCATACTCATTAATTTGCACCTTGTTATTTCCCTGCATATCTTGTCTCCATCTACTAGCTGGATCACAACGTATTATGAAATAAGGTTCCTACATAGCATGGTTAAATTATCAAGCTAACATTTGGTGTTTTGCTTTAGTCCAATAAGGCTTTTCGCAACCTTTTCTTTTGGAACATTCAAACATAAGGTGACATTCAACTTTCAATTTAAAGGAGCACTTCTAATATTCAATATTCTAATGCTTAATAGTTGCATTTAAGAATTAGACACAGTGGTCTTGTTACGAGGTCTCACCAAAATCGATCTCTTATGTTAGTGTATATCCTTTACCTACAAGTTTAGTTTTATATCTTTCAAGGGGACCACCATTTTTAGTTTTAACCTTATACACCCATTTACACCCCATGTTTTCTTTCCTTTGGGTATGATGAAGTTAAGAGAACTAATCTTTGATTAACCTCGAAAGAATCCCTAACTCCTCTTTATATAGACTAGAGGAGAGGGATAAGTTACAAGAAAGTCATTAAAAGAAACATTATTACACAAGTGCCCTCTCAAGCCTAATACTAAGTATAAACACGTCTTAACACTCCCCCTCAAGTTGGAGCGTATATGTCAAACAAGCTCAACTTGGAACAACAACTTTGGAATGGTCCTCTTGCAAGAGCTTTAGTAAAAATATCAGCAGTTTGCCCTGTAGTTGAAATATGGGAGGTCCTTACAAACCCCTTTTGAATCATGTCTCTGGTATAGTGACAATCTACTTCAACATGCTTGGTTCTCTCATGGAAAGCAGGATTATTAGCAATAAACAGAGCAGCTTTGTTATCACCTAACAATTGCATAGGAAGAGGCACTTCCACAGTAAGATCCAACATCAGAGATCTAACCCACATAACTTCAGCAGTAGCCTGAGCCATAGCTCTATACTCAGATTCTGCACTTGATCTGGCAACCACTGTCTGCTTCTTACTCTTCCATGTAACCAAGTTGGATCCAATAAACACACAAAACCCAGTAGTGGATTTTCTGTCAAGGTGACATCCCGCATAATCAGCATCAACATACACAGATATAGTGAGAGATGTACCATTTTGAAAGAAGAGTCCCATTCTTGGTGAATTTTTCAGATACCTGAGAATCATCATGGCAGCATCCCAATGGACTTTCTTGGGCTTATCCATAAATTGACTCACTCTGCTGACAGCATAGGCAATATCAGGTCGAGTAACAGTGATATATAGGAGCTTCCCAACAATCCCTCTATATTGTCTAGCATCAACATCTTCAGTATCATCATCATACAAGCGAGTATTGATGTCCATGGGTGTAGAGGCAGGTCGACATCCTAGCATACCTGTCTCTTGCAAGACATCAGTAACGTATTTCCTTTGGCACATGATAAGACCCTTCTGATTTCTGGCAAACTCAATACCTAGGAAATAGCGTAGCTCACCAAGATCCTTGGTGACAAAGTGTCGTCCAAGGACGCCCTTGATGTTGGAAATCCCCTGAATATCATCCCCTGTAACAATGATATCATCAACATAGACAAGAACTATCACTGTACCTGTAGAAGTTTTCTTGACAAAAAGGGAATGATCAGCCGAAGAACGTCGGAAGCCCTCATTCTCAATATTCTCTGATAATTTTTGAAACCAAGCTCGAGGACTTTGTTTCAGACCATAAATTGCCTTTCTCAATCTACACACTTTCTGACACTCCCCCTCAGCAACAAACCCTGGTGGTTGCTGCATATACACTTCTTCATGTAGGTCACCATACAGAAAGGCATTTTTGACATCAAGCTGTGATAGAGACCAATTCTTGCTGACGGCAACAGCGAGAAGAACCCGTAAAGAAGCATGTCGTGCCACAGGAGAGAAGGTATCATAATAATCAACCCCATAAGTCTGAGTATAGCCTTTTGCAACCAGGCGAGCCTTATATCTCTCAAGGCTGCCATCTGCTCTGTATTTAACAGTAAACACTGGAGGAGGCAGTGTGCTGAGGCTTAGGCTGCTCAGGAGAATCAGTAGATACAGTCTGATTTGCAAAAGCTGGACGACCATGTTTCTGCCAACACTTATCCACAGTATGACCAATGCGGTGACAAAACTGACATACAGGGCGCGAAGGGGTATTGCCACGGCCATGGCCCCCTCGTCCTCTGGCAAAAAAGGGTCCACCTCTGCCACGAGTAGCAAGCATAGCAGAAGTGGTATCAGGAACAGTCGATGCAGAGATCGGAATTCTGCTGAGCCTACTGTAAGCCTCATCAATAGGAGGAATCGAGGGACTAGTAAGCATTTGGTTCTTTGCGGATTCATAAACAGAGTCTAAACCAGAAAGAAAGACCCCTACCATAAGCATATCTCTGTATGCCTTTTGTTGTTCACACTTGCATGCAGGAAAGTAGCTATTCAGTCTCTCAAACATGGACTTGAGACTAGAATAATAAGTGTGAAGAGGTCTGCCATCTTGTCGCATCTGATGGATATCATGATGAAGCTGCATAATGCGCGTTTCATTTCTTGCCTGTGAATAAGTGGCAGCAAGGGAATCCCACATATCCTTTGCACTGTCCTTGTGCAAGACTTCATTTGCAATTTCTTGTGAGAGAGTACCAACAATCCATACCATAACCAATGAATTATCTTTAAACCAAGTAGTATATTTTCCGACCTTCTGTACGGGCTCGGGCTCCAATATGAGATGTTCCTTCTCATGGGCGATCAAAGTTCTTTTTACTTGCATGGCCCACATCTCGTAATTACCTCCATCCATTTTGGTGATAATGCTGGAAAATGGGGAACTCTTCATCTCTCCCGACGATACAAAGGAAGAGGTATTAGCGCCACTACTAATTTCAGACATCTTTCAACACAAAGGAGGAAACCGAGCCATCGAATAGGAAGTGCAGGAAAAAGAATACAGTCACATATCGAAAGACAACATGCTGATCATGAAGCAATATGCAGTTAACGCAGGTAGCAATCCAGAAGTCTGATCGGCGAGAAGAGGCAACAGCAGAGCTGAACGAAGAGAGATACCAGAGACGACGCTGAGAAGAAAATCAGCGTGCAGAACCACGGGCAGAGCAGCGTGCAGCGGAGAAGCAGCGTGCAGAGCAGCGGCGGAGCAGCATGCAGCGGAAAGACGCAGAGAGGAAAAAAAAATCAGCGTTGAGGCGGCGGCGAAGGCAGACGGGCGGCGGCGGCGCAGGCGGACGGGCGCAGGAGGCACAGGCGGAGGCGGCGGACGGGCGCAGGCAGACGGGCGGCGGCGGCGAGGGGCGCAGGCAGACGGGCGGCGGCGGCGAGGGGCAGCAGGGATGGATCAGGCGGCAATGGACAGGGCGGCAAAGGGCGAGGCGGCAATGGACAGCGGGCGGCAATGGACAGGGCGGCAAAGGGCGGCGGCGGCGACTGACGCCGATGAGACGGCGGCCGGCGCCGCTCAGTCGGCGACAACTCGCTGAGGAGGAGACGGCTGGAGCTCTGATACCATGATGAAGTTAAGAGAACTAATCTTTGATTAACCTCGAAAGAATCCCTAACTCTTTATATAGACTAGAGGAGAGGGATAAGTTACAAGAAAGTCATTAAAAGAAACATTATTACACAAGTGCCCTCTCAAGCCTAATACTGAGTATAAACACGTCTTAACAGGGTACTTCTTGAATTTCCCAAGCTCATGTTCATTAGCTATGAATTCTCTTCATTCTATAATATGTTTAGGTTCATTATAAGATACTGGCTTAAAGCTTGAATGGATCACCATCATGAAAGCCTAATGTGAAAGAGAATGATTGATGAACCTACTAGGGATTCATCTGTTTCTTTCAAACCTATGAATAATAGAATGACTAGGTTCATTATCTTGTGAGTACCTTTCCAAAGAACTTTGTCAATCATTTCTATCATTATGACTATAAAGAGTTGATTCATTTGATATTTCTCCTCATGTGGAATGGTCCAAGCCTTTACAATCAAACTGATTTTCATGTCCATCATTTGGCTCAATATATTAATCACAAGAATCATATCTAATCTTAGATAACAATTCAAATAGGAAGGAATAATTCAGATCATCATGAAAAGGCTTGCATTGTTCATAACCATTTTGATTTTTATCTTTTATATTTTTGACACATTTAGCTTGTCATTCTTAATGTCATAGTAGCTATATACTTTGAGTTACAAAACATCATAAGGAAATAAAAACAATAACTTTAGCAGAAAGTTTATTATTTCTGTTGATCAGAACATAATCACTTACAACAACAAATTCTAAGTCTTTTACGAGTGATTCCACTTTGTAAAGTTTTTGCAAATGAGTGAGATGAATAGAGGTAAGACTCATCACAAATATCGTGTTTTATTTGAAAAAAACGCGATAAATACGTTAAATATAAGTCAGCTGTATAAAACATCAATAAAAAGCGTCTATTTCAAATAAAACACGATATTTGTGACAATGAGTTCTAAGAATTCTTAAGTTTGAATTGAATTGGTTTTTAATTTATGGATCAAAATTTTTTTGGAAGGATGCAAATGCCTTGTGTTTATACTTGAAAAGCATATCCAATATAAGCAAAGCACCTTTACTTGTAACTTGTAAGCCAATAGCACATAGAAGTAGTAGAAGTAAACATGGCAGCTGCCAAATAGATGCCTTAAGGTGTGATTGAACGGCTTCAACAAGTTATCTTAATGACATAGCTCCAATGATTGTAGATGACTCTTCCTCCTTAGGTTGAAAGATAGACATATCCGTGTCAGTCTGGCCAATAAATACGTTATATTGCAAAGTATCGCATCGTAGCATATATGTATCGTAAAATTATTTTTTAATTTAAATAAATAAGAAAAATTAGAGAAAAACTAAAAAATAGGACAAATCAAGACACAAACATTCATAAGTCATAATGCAATACGATAACACATGGTGATTGAAGACGTCAAAACGTAACTTATAACATTGATCTACATGATAACTCTCATAAGTAAGTCATATGATCCATGTCACATCAAACAACAAGTTTTAAATTTTTATACATCACATCACAAGATGAAATTGTTCAACTTTAATGCAAATAATAAATGAAAACAATCTCATTCCCAATCTTCATCATCTGCATTGTCATCTTCATCTTTCATAGAAATTGGAAAAACTCTCTTTCTCCAAACCAGAATTGGTCACCCACGTGCAAAAACTGCCCTCAAATTGACAATTTAAAAAAAAAAAGTCGATGATTCCTTTTCAAAATTGTTACAAACTTCCCTTTCATCAACTCTTAGATATGTTTAGAAATGAAGAGGAAGGCGAGTTCTAAAATTTATTTTGAAAGAGGGGGTTCAGACCCCCAATTTTTTGAAAAGTAGACCAGTATCATATTATACGGGCTGTGTATTGCACAATACATGCAATACATATATGATACACCACCTGTTTGCAATACAGGTGGTGTGACGATATGTATCGTATGGTATGGCCCCATATCATACGACAATGTACAACATAGCTTCTTCAAGATTGACCTACTTTGAAGATGTTGTCATGGCCACTAACATTTCATTTCTTTATAACGAATTTTGTCTCTTCCCACTTAATTTGGTAAGGATGTGACAAGGGAGGATAAAAGTGTGGACCTTGTTTACTCAAGCTAGGGTCAAAATGCATCTCGGAAATTGAAGAATTGTTTTGATTGTTGTATTTGATCCTTTTCAATGACTTCTTTTTTCCATTTACCATAAAAAAGGGCTCAATCATCTCAAATGAATGATAATTTGGTTTAGTAGTTATGCATAGTTGGCAAACCCAGGCAAGTCAACTTGGGAACTGCTTGAGTCAACTCGCACTAGGACAAAAGGTGGGTCATGATCAAGACTTGGACCCATTTAATCTCAATTTGCGAAGGAACTGGCCCTAGATTATAGGATCGTTGGTTCGCTGTATTGGATTGGATCAGCATGATCCAGCCACATAATTTTACATAGATAGTGAAAAATTGAGTTTTAACAACTTCACACCCCAATTTTATGCTAAAATGTTCCACACCTACAAAAAGATGCAGTTTTTTCCAAACTTTTGTTTCTGACCTTTTGCATCTGAGAGCGAGGGGTTCATGGTAGAGGTTGGCAAGCTCGAGGTCATCAGCATTGGCAACACCATCTAGCAATTTTTCAAGTGACTCTCTCTCTTTCTCTTGTGTTGTTCGGGAGTCCTGGCGATGGGTGAATGCCACAAGGTTGGAGCTGCTGGACTTGTCTTTCTCTCTCTCTTGCATTCACATTGGAGAACATGGTCTTTTATGACCCCTAAAGGTTGGGGGGGTCGCCAGAAGGGTCTCTCTCTCATTCCCATTAGAGTACTGGGTTTTTGGCGACTCTCTCTCTCTCTCTCTCTCTGATTTTTAGTAATCAAGTTCTTTGTTTGGTTGCCTACAAATTGTAGCCTTATACATATTTCATATTATATTTTGATGGTTTAAGACCTGAGCCAGCCGAGTTGCCAAATCCACTCGCTAACCTAGTAACACAGTTGTCACAAGATGCTAGTCTGATTTTTGAGTTTTGCCAACTATGCGAGGGCATCTTTCTTTGTTGAGGGCTTGTAGCTTTCTTTTAGAGATAGAACATATGAGGAAGATCTCCTAAGGTATATATCTTCTTGAGGTATTCATATCCTTGGCTTACTTTGTGGAATTTCAAGATGTTGGCATTTATCCTTGTCTTTGTAATAACGAAAGTCCATGAGAGGTTCTTAAAATTTATTTCCATGCACTGTGCGTTTGTTGTAGTCTTCAAAGGTTTTCTTTCTTCTCCTAGAAGAATTTTCACACAAAAACACCAAAGGTGTTGCCCTTTAATTTGTATTTTCAAGTTTCTTGCTAAACCAAGTAGTTAGTACCATTGAGCTTGAAACTGAGAGAGAATTGAGAGCCTTTTCAGTCATGAGATCTTCAGCTTGAGATAAACAAAAATCTAAAGGGGCTCCTTAGAAAAGAAACGTGGAAGATCTTCAACTAGCGCATTCACGAGGCAAAAATATGGCCTTCTCAAATCAAGTAAGCTTCCTGATATCTGGCTTCTGACACCATGTAAACATCTTTTCAATCAGCCATCCAAATCAAGCCACGGGCCCACAAACAAAAACTTGACAAGCTCTTCGAAGAGAAAAACACACACAGCACAAAGGCTCACTCTAAGCACCCAAAGGCATGCCAAAAACTATTGGAAGGTATATTAATTCAAACAACAAATGCTTGGAATAGCATAAGCCCCTTGAGGGAGCAACCCCTCCCTCATAGACAAGGGTCTGCCGGACTAGTTGTTGGGACTGGTCAACATTCAGCCGAGCAGTATGGTCAAAGATATTGCTTAACCAAAACCCAAAAAGAAATGCACACACATACACATGCAGATGCATATATTACATATGTCTATGTATGTGTGTGTGTATAAATGTGTAGAAAAAAATATATACATAGGTACCAACAATTATTGGATGTTAATTCTACAGCAGAAAAGTCACACACCTTGGTCTATGGGACCAACAAATTGGCACGTATGCCATTACACAAGTTGCAATCATATACTGAATCAAGTACGAGGAATTTAATTGAACCAGAATAAGGACCTGCATATATATGAAGAAATAAGTAATTGAGGATAGAAGTATGAAGTTGTCAAAGTTCAAAAATTGAACAGAATGAGGAAAGGAAAATAAATCATTCATGAGCACTAAAGCAGTTACTTGCTTCATCATGCTTGTTCGGCCTTGATTATGGTTTAGATGATGGCATGTTACCACAGAAGTTGCTGGCACTTTAGTATGAAATTTTTCCTTAATTGTTACAAGATACAATTGCCATACAAACTAAATTGAGAAGTTATCCACTGCCACCTCTTCCTCTTTTCTAATCCTGAATAATTTTCAATTGCAGCATTGGTGGAGCTGATTATGGATCTGTTAGAATTGGTGCTTTTATGGGTCGGACAATTATAAAGTCCGAAGCATCTACATTGTTATCTAGTACATTTGAAATTGCAAATGCCCAAACACAGGGGAATGGTGTGAATGCTTATGAATATGAAGAACATGGAATTGAGTTGCTTAAAGCTGAAGCTTCACTTGATTTTCTATGCAATCTCTCTCCTCATAGGTATTACAACTAACCTCCTTCTTCACCCATGAATGTAATGATGGACTATAGAAACATTTGTAGTTTGGCGTTCTCATTCTTTACATCTTATTTAAAAGCAAAAGAGCAAGAGAAGTGGTCGGCAACGTGTCTGAGTATCTATTTTAGTATCTCCCTATGCCAAGGGTCCAAAAGTGAATTAAACAATATACCAGTGTCAGTAAATTGGTAAACATGACATAGACTGAGATCTGTTTCATTACAATGGGTTACTTATTGCAGATATAAAGCTGTTTATGCACAGAATCTTCCTGAGTTTATGCTTGGGAAGACATTCTTGGACAAATACATCGATCATGGTGATCCTGTCACAACTATTGATCCTAAGCGTCAATATGCAGTGAGAGCACCCACAGGCCATCCAATTTATGAAAATTTCCGTGTGAAGGTAAGTTCTGTCTGTAAGGCATCATAAAGTGTCTCTATTATATTTATTATCATGAGGTGTTTGTCTGCTTAATGGTCATTATTGCACCAGGAAAATCAAATTTGTAAACAGCATAGCTTCTTCATCTGCTGCACTTCTGTGCAGTTTTTCATAATTGTTGTGTTCCTGCCCTTCCTTGGGTGTATATAGATGCTAGCTATGAATTTTTTTTATTCTTGTTGACATTTATGCCTGAGGTAGTACTTCTGAAGACTGACTTTTCTCCTGTTTAATTTTCTGATGCCAAGGCATTTAAAGCACTGTTAACAGCTTCAAGTACTGATGAACAGCTTTCCTCCCTGGGAGAATTATTGTATCAGGTAAAGTAAACTTGCAGATTCCCAGCTATGAAGTGCTATAGAACAATTTTTTTCTTAGTTCATATGATTTGCTTGGCAGATGAATTTCCAAAGAAATATAGGATCATGTCTTGTGATTGCTTTGGTTTCATAGTTTCGATCGGCATTGTTTGCTTCTATGTGTTTCAATTGATGGCATAAGCTGGTTCAAGCATCGCAACCTAAGATATTCATAGTGTAACAAATAAAACACTTTGGCAATGCCACATGTTCCTCCCAATCCAACAAGCCTTCCCGTCCTTCTGCCTCATTTCTCTTCTCAACACTTTCAATAGATATTGCTTATTGTTTAGTCGATAACTACAACTTGATTCCTAATTACTGTCAACCGAACAAGCAGCATCTTGTCTATCGTTTGATTGGAATTTGCTTCACTTTTAAATTTGTTTTTGAAACTAGGATTCTTTCTTTCTCAAGTATCCACAGGAAAAACTCATCTGTTATTTGTTTCTTCCGTTTTTGGATTGCTGCAGTGCCATTATAGTTACAGTGAATGTGGGCTTGGGTCAGATGGGACCGAGCGACTTGTTAATCTAGTTCAGGAGATTCAACATAGAAAAAGAGCTACAGGTGAAAATGGTACACTTTTTGGTGCCAAGATAACTGGAGGTGGGTCAGGCGGATCTGTTTGTGTCATTGGCCGCAACTGTGTCCGCAGTAATGAGGAGATTTTAGAGGTACACATTATTTCTTGCTTTATTTACTAGGGGAGAGGATAGGGTACTTGTCAAATTTGTCTGTTAGATAAGAAACCTTTGTGACGCATACAGTAGAGGATTAAGCATTGTTCATGTATTTGTATTCCATAGATATGCACCAAAATTTTTGTTCGGATGAAACTCTTGCCTTTTCTCATGTATGCAGTTAAATTATCTAATTTATCATGAGGATTGGACAATCTGAATTTTTTTATTATTTGTTGATCAGATACAACAAAGATATAAGGCTGCTACAGGTTATCTGCCTTATATTTTCGAGGGGTCATCTCCAGGCGCAGGAACGTTTGGTTACTTAAGACTGAGGCACCGGAAGAATTAATTTAAGTTCGGGCAAACTCGTCTGTGGCTTTAGGGAATAATATATTTCTATTCATTCATTTTTTATATTTAAGAAATATTATTATTTCATTTATACTATTTATCATGCTATATTCATACTTGAATGGTTTAGAATTTAGAGTATTTTTTTTCTTGAATATATATGTGAACAGACAGCTTTCCAGATTATTGGAGGGCCCTGCCAAGAACCTGCATCCTCGATTTTGAGGCACTGGTTTGGACAGTTTCTGTTGAAGCCACATGAGCATCAGACACATACTCAACCTTATTTATCACTATAACCAAATCAATTTGTGGTGAATTTTTGTCCGATGCACATGCAGTATATTGAGGTTTTTAGACACTTTGAATGTATTCGATTACTAACAAAAAACGGTTCCATCATTTTTCAATAATTGTTTATCGATGTTCAAGTTTGAAAAACTGCAAAAACCTGCTAATTCTTTAGGTTGGTCGCTGATGCAAAGCATGCTTATTCATAATCTTGGTACGATAAGGTGGTAACTGATTTGGAGGATGGATTACACATCAAGCTAGAACATGCGACTACTCAAGGCTGGATCATGTTTACCAGAAAACAAAATGGATACGATTGGGAAACGAGTCTCAAAAGTTACTCGGAAGCGAAAAACTTTACGTTGAAAATTGCTGGGAAGCAGGAAACGAATTAGATTTGTAAAACTAGTCAGAAAAAAAGTTATTACCGAAAAAACTACACAAATTTAGATAAAATAATATAACATGTGTAAAAAGTAAGAAAACAGGAGTTTAATTGCGTACCCATAATGGCATGAAGATGTAAAGATATTTTGTGAAAAACACAACATATTAAGAAAAATAATCATTGAATAATAGGGAATGAAAATTTTGTACAAATTAAATAAGCAACTAGTATGAAAATGAGTAACAATTAAAGAATAATTAATTGCATGTTACAAGACCATAAGGTTGCATGATTATTTTAATAGAAAACAAAAGCATTGAGAAAAATAAATGCTAAAACAATGAGAATAATACTCTAAAAACCAATTAAAAAAGACTGTGGATGAAAGGATAGATTATTTGAAAAGTTGATTTTTTTTTTTCATTCTAATGAAATGAGTTATCTACAAAGCCAAAAAGTTTCTCCAAGGTTTTACCTTTTTTGTTAACCTCAAGCCTTTTAATGTGTTCCTTAGAAACTCAGTGGGCCAGTGAACTGGCACACAAACAAATTTTAGAGGAAGACTTTATAGCGAATAACATATGAAAGGAAACATAGGGTCGACATGATTGTAACTGCATGGCGTACTGTGTATCTCACTGTAACGATCACATGTCGGTGCCAAATCACCGTTTGGAAAGAACGACGATCCGTCTGGGTCTATAGGATTGTACGTGCACATGAAGCCATTCAATTAACAATTTCAGGAACGAATACGGATTCTTGGAAAATAAAAAGAAGAATTTGGCGAAAATATGCACGTCTTCTTTTCTTAGATAAGAGTACTAACATTTTGGCTTGAGTAGGGTGGGCTAGGTAACATAGGGCTTTCAAGTTGAATAAAGACTTTTTTTCAGTTGCACACTTAAGGCCAGTGCTTTTTTTGCTCTTTCCGAATGTTGAGGGAGACTATTTGTTACCCTTTGATTATGGAATTTGTTCGTGATATAAGTGGTGCATGTTTCCTAAGTCATTTACTCTCTAATGAAAAATTACTGGAGTAGTAGTCATTTCCTGCCAAAAAAATTTTAAGAACTTAAAAAGAATCACGGCCACTATGTATTAAACTTTGAACTCCGGCTTGGGCTTTAAGGACGTAGTTAGGCCAAGTAATCTAGTTAATTTCATGGATGGAATTGATCCTTGTGAGGCGTTGGTTGCGGGTTGAATGCAAACCAAACGGAATTGGCCGTGAAAAAACAATTACTGCACTTGTTCGCAGTGAACAAATGGGTCGACCCACTTAGTTCATGCTGGCAACACGATGTTTATGAGTGGGGGTTGGCTGTCATTGAATCATATATATCTGTCATTGAATCATATATATCACCTTCATGCACATGCATGCGAGGAAGCACACTAATTAAAAAGCAATCGACAGCTATAACTCCTGCAGGGGTTAGGGTTTAACTATCCCAAAGCACTTCGAATTTAACTTTACAAACACCAAATTAAGTTGCACAATTTTATGTTGTTGGAAGTGTGAGGATGTAATTTGATTGTGTAGAAATCAAGAGTCTGCGATCTTGAGAAATGAAATTGCAAGAACAAGGATCGTAGTTTTCACTTTCAAAATAATTGAATTCATCGGCACTTTAAGAATAATTGAAAGCTCAACTCAGTCTAATATAAAAGACCATGATGAGCTGAAACCGGGTGGACGCAGGTCTTGGGGAGGCCGGTGAGCCGGCGGCTGAGCAGTGGCGGAGCCAGCGTGGGGCTGGTGTGGGCGCTTGCCCACGCCAGCCCAAGATAGATATATATAGATTCATATATATGTTTGAATTTCACTAGTTTTATTTTATATTTGTTCAATTGTTCTAATTATTTTTTGCTCTTTATATGATTTTCTTTATATTCGTTTACTCATTACTTAGTCTATTTTTTTTTTCAATATGCTTTTGTTGTTCTCATGTCAAGCTTTAGATGCCTTAATCGTGCCTAATTTGATTTTCAAGATCTATTTCAAATTTTAGATTTACAATACAGGTTAACTAAGAAAACGTGAACACCATTTATGATAGTGAAGGAGCCAAGCATTTAGTCCATTTACATATCGACTATAAGATCTTTAATTTCCATGATCTAAAATTTGAATCAGTATATATTAGTGCCCTACATCCAAAAATTTTCTGAGTTCGCCACTTATTTATTTATGAATCTACGATTACTTTCATAAGAGAAAAAGAAAATGATCTCGACTCTGCATCTGAAAAGGCATGTCATGTTAATCTCTGTCTTCTGATGTGTTCTTTGTGCTCGACAGCACATGCTTTGCTTCTACTCTTTCATGAGGACGAGTTCGATAGAACCCGATACCTTCCACTTGGGTCACGCCCCACCACTTTCCTCTGCCTCCAGCCCGCTTTCACTAAATTAATCTCTCTGTTTCGGCGCAGCTCTTCGCTTCCGTCTCCTCTGCCTTTGCTGCTCCTGCCTCCTGTTACGCTTCTTTGTTTCTTTTCTTAACTATTTGTAGGAACTTAAGAGCAAACGGTGAATCTGATAGCACTTAACGTATATGATTTTTCCAGTAGTGAATCTCAGTTTTCAAATTTGTCTAATTTATGAAGGATTTTTGTTTGGCGATTTGAATCGCGCTTGACGAATGAGGAGATCAAAGCTTCACCAAACATCCCTCAATGTTTGTTTATTTTTACATTAGTATCTGCAAATATTTGCTTTGTCTTATATGTGAAATCTATGAATGGCTGCCCCCTCCAGAAAACTTTTCTGGCTCCGCCACTGCGGCTGAGCCGTTCTGGGGGCGGCGCTGCAATGGGAGGTGGGCCAGTTTCTTGACCCACCTCTCTGATCCGCTGCCGATTGCATTCAATGCCCTTATCTCATGCAAACTCAGCCTGTAAGCATTCCCAAGAAAACATCACACAGAGAGCGCTCCTCTCCCAACTGCCATTCATTGCTCTTCACCTCTCCATATGAATTTGATTCATCACACAACCACTCTCTCTCTCTCTCTCTCTCTCTCTCTCTCCATATATATATACATATATATTGAATTTGATTAATATAAAGTTTTGAGTGAAGCTGAAAACATTCCGGCAACTGTGAAAATAAGTAAATAACATGGACGATTCCAATACAACAGAAGTATTATACACAATATTTTTACTTAATACAAACAGAGAATCTTCTTGGTAGAACTTAATTAATTAGCATTCTCAAACATGCTGAATCTGTAAAAGAGAGCTACCTGACCGCGGTTAATAGAAGTGGCTCTTTACTTCGAATTCTCTAGAGATGGAAGATTCAGCTTAAAAGGAAGAGAGAGAGAGAGAGAGAGAGAGAGGTCAACCTCAACCTTTGTCCTTGATCGACAAGTATCTCAGCATCTTTACTTCATCCCAACATGCATCTTGCTTGTAGGGGCTACAAGTCTGACCACACACACATAGGAGAGGGAGAGAGAGTAAGAGAGAGAGAGGGAGAGATCAAGATTAATATCTGATGGTTCTGATGCCAACTGAGATTCATGGATATATGCTGTACAGATCTCAATCCCCCTCTGCTCTGCTCCTCTCTCTCTCTCTCTCTCTCTCTCATACACAAACGCGCAAACACTCCCTCACACACCTACAATTTAATCTTAGATTTTGAGGTTCATAGATTTCTCCCCCTCCTAAATCTGCTCTTGCATGATCTGAGCTTCTTGTCCATGTGAAATTTCACGAAAGCATGAATGTCAAGGGTTTGATTTCAAATCCTTAATTAGTTTGATAAGCTTTGGAATTTGGTGCTGACCTGATGTCACACCCTGTGAATCCTTGGCAGATGTGATCTTTGAATCTAAGATCTGAGTTTATCAAATGCCCTTTATCTCGTTAAGTTATGGAAGGTTTCACTGCTGGCGTTAAGAAAAAAATGAACATTCATACTACAAAGTACCGTTTTTTTTTTTTTTTGTGGTTATGACTTATGCATATTAATGGGTTTGATGGTTGGCCACACTGAATTAGAGACGATAGTGACGCGGATGTAAATGTGCATGGACATACGCTTCCATGAATGAATTCATTTTGACTCTGAACTATTGGAAACCCAACCTAATAAGCACATGGGACCGTGTTGGCTTTTGCCTTTATGGGATATCACATTGTCCAGCTAAGGAGTTTCATTTTAGGTCATTGTCTATACATTTCAACTTTCAACTACAACAAACCAGTGGTGGAGTTAGAAAGTTTGAGCTGAGGGGGCACTGATTCATCTTATTGGCATTGGCCTGAGTCTGGTATGAGCACTCCATATGGCTAGGCCTGAGTCCAACACATGATAAAATTATATAAATTTTAGAAATGTTTGCACAGGCTTGGGTGCGCAGTTACCCACACCAACTCCATTTGGCTACTGCAACAAACCCTTTAGTAAACCATGTACTTTCTCCAACAAGTACAACTATGCTTTTGTCAAGAAATTGAAACGAATGGACGTATCACTGGAATTGCAAAATTAAGCGGTGAATGGTGGACAGTTCCTAACCCCTATTAACGAACACGTAACTCTGGCAGAAGATACGAATAAATGTTTAAGGAATTAATTAATTAACCTTTAACACCAAGATAAGGTGTCATATACCGATTTTTCTTTTTTTTTTTTTTCTCTCTCGATATTTTAAATTCTCTAGATATTATCTCAACAGTAATTTGAGAAAGTTGCAGACACTAGTTGAATGGCCCTAAATGGTCTATGAGATTTACGCATCTATCTTTCAAAGCACTGATGTTTTGGCCGTGGTGCCAGAAGGCCTACCAGACAATGGAACAGACATTCCACATGGAAGAAGAAGACTAAAAGGAAAAAAAAAAAAACGTTTAAACTAGAAAAGAAATGCAGAAATGTCTTATCGTACAGACGGGTGGGCCCGAATCATTATCTATATACGACGACTTTGTGAAAGATGGGTTCCCTATTTGAGGGGCATATGTGTCTAGTGCTGCAGTGCACCGTGGGCCTTGGTTTGGTTTGGTCCTCCAGTGGCTCCAGTGACCTAGGTGGGGCCACATTCAATGCTTGGGAAGGACGCTGGTTGATTTGCTACTAGGTCGAGTGAGTTCGAGTCTCACTCATCTAACAACTCGACTTGTTCGACTTGTTTATATTGCTTGAATTCAAATGTATGTTCGAATGTTAAATGAGTTGAGTTGAAATTGTAAAAACCCAACTTGTTTAAACTCAACTTGGCTCAACTACATAATAAATGCTAAATTATAATGAAAAATATAGTTAAACAAGTAACAACTAAATGAGTTAAAGAGTTGAGTTTGATCTCGAGCCTGTCCTATCGAGCTTTGAGCTCGACTTTTTTGTGTGAAGTTGAGTTTGATCTTGAGCTGACCCAACTCAAGGTCGACTCCGCTCATGTGCAGTCCTACTGTTTTGGGGGGGGGGGGGGGGGGGGGATTCAATCCAATCTGTTCCAGTTTTGGGTTTGGATTGGAGTTCCATGCACGGTAGCTATGGGTGGAGTCAAATGACCACAAAGTTCTTATCTATAAAATGAAAAGCCTCCCATGTGAGGGCAACAAAGGAAATTATGTCCATTTCCAAAATGACCAAGATACCCCTCTCGTTGTGCATTTGCATGGGTGCGTGGGCATGGAGTTGGAGGGCACCTACCCTTTTCAAGACAAGAGGGAAATAAAGTATAGCAGCCAAGACTGACCTGAACATGGCATTTTTCAAGGGTGGCCTGTGAGCAATAGACCTTGAGATCAGATTAATTTCACAGTGCTGATTCATACCAGTTGAAAGTTGGATTTTGAAGTTGGAACATGCAAAATATTGTAGTGTCTTCTTGCTTGAAAACATATATAATGCAAAGTTGGATATATATATATATATATGTGTGTGTGTGGCCATTGGGACCAAGCTGATGTTGGCTTAAGGTAAAAGCGACTATACGAGGGTTGAAGCGAAAAAAGCCATGTGAACAGTCGCTGCAATTGCTGGCCTTCCTTACATATTGAAGAGGAAAAATCAGCCATCAGCCCTTATCCTTATCTCAACAGTACTGCTACCAGTCTTTTTTGGTTGAGCCTTATCTTTCTTGAGGTGCACTTACCTTTCATTTGCACAAAAAAGAACTAAAAAGGACAAATTCTCATGAAAATTAAAAGTCGACTACTCATTCGACCATACATGACATGACATGACTCACTCCAAAAATGTAGCATTTATGATAAGAAATTAGCCCTCTTTTATATGTTACATATGAGACGACCCCGGAAGGAAATGGCAGGATTAGTATTTATAATGCGAAGCAAAGAGCACTCAATCCCACGGCTACCATTCAGTTGCCATAAATGGAGGGGTTGAGCTATTAATTTTTGAATTAAATTATAATTTCAAAATTTGAATGAAGACCGATTTTAAATGTTTTTATAAGTTAAATTAAAATCTTTAACATTTATATATAAATTTTTTGTTTTTTTTTTTTTTTAAATTTGAAGAGGGCATGCCACCGCCCCCTACATAAATGCATGATCAAACGGTATCATCATTGATCCGTGCTGCATGCTTGCTACTGCATCATGATCATCATTTGCTTTTTTTTTTTCAACACCATGTGCTACTTATTCTCGTTTTCCTGTTACAGATTCTCCTTTTTAGCATGCGGAGACAACGTCATGATTGGCTTTTAAAGTTTAAAGTTGGATGATTTTGAAGCAGGTCGCGCTCGCGCCCCGCCGGCCATTTCATCTGCCCATCAACTCCCGGGTTTTTAGGGTTTTCCTCTTTTCTCTTCGGCAGCACTGCACATTCACCGCTTTCGCCCATTCCTGATACGTCCTCATTCAAGTTGTTTAATTTCTAAAAGTTCAACCGTGCAGAAATGCTTGAAATATATAAAACAAGAGTTTAATGTATAATGTTTCATGAGCTCTTAAATTTTAAGACCATTATTATTGAGATTTTATTGTAATTCGCAGTCGAATCTTGGGGAATATTTATACAATTCTAGTACAAACTTTTAGGGCTGCACATGAACTAGCTTTTGCTCGACTCGGCTCCAAAAAATCTAGCTTGAACTCGAGTTGAGCTTGATGGAACAAACTTGATCTCACTCCACAATACAACGCACAACTCAAACTCGACTTGTTTAACTAGTTTTTTTTAACTCATTGAATTACTATTTTTGTAACTACCCCACCATTATAATTATGTACTTCAGTTGAGTCGAGTTTAAATGAATCGATTTCCTACCACCCAAACTCAACGCATTTAACATTTCAAACATACATTTGATTCAAACTAAACTTGTTTATAAATGAGTTTAGGTCAAGTCAAGCTTTGACGAGTGAGTTCGAGTAGACCTCGAGCGCGCCGCTTGACTTGTTGAGTCTTGCAGATTAACTGCTAGGGCAACCCATGCGTTGCAGCTAGCCAAGGTTCTGGCGCTACCTAAGTGTGTCCATTTCATCTCTTAGTTTCATACATCTAATGATGCGTTTTGAGATGTGATTGCAAACCTCTTAGCAGCCAAATCAAGTCTAAACTGGGGAGCAACTTTAAGTATTGGGGAATTTGTTTATTTTTTAATAATCTTTGATCTCTTTCCAAATTTAGTGGGCAGCGGATGCCCAAGCCTCACTACTTGACAACGGAAACTTGCCATGGATGGACCCATCCCTTACCTCTCATTGGTTGAGAAACCAATTCCCTCACAACCAAAGCAGGTATTTGTTTTTGAATTAAAAGCCAAAAGACTGTCACTACAAAGAAAGACAGATTGACCGATGCATGGAGAAACGGACATTGGTAAAAGGCAACTTTTACCATGCCATGCCGCCGCACCAGCCAAGGTAGGGCCGTGACTTGGCTCCACCTCAAAATAAAATATATATATATATATATAAATTTTAGAAAATTTCACTTGTTTCATACAAAAATTTTAAAAAATGATATTTTGATCCTAGTCAAAATTTTTAAACTTTAATTCGGCCAATGAAAAATTTCTAGCTCCTCCACCTATGTATTGTTACCATCCTTATCAGGTAGATAATTCGTTCCACTTTGTTCCATTGCTGTTCTTCTCAACCTCACAGTCAACCATTGCACTCTGGCTTTGATACCATGTGACGAGTTGACCTCAGGAGAAACTTCACCATCATCTATTCCTAAATAAGATTTTAAAGGCCTCATCAGTAGACATTTTGTTTCTAAAATTCAATCCATATCTTCAAAACCTATGGTGTTTTTTAATGCTTTTAGTGTTTTATGCAGTTAAATTCTCTCTGCATGCGTAACTAGTTTTTCTTGAGAAGTACTTAAAGAGATCTGTGAATATGCACGCACACATATACGTCTCAAGTTATTGACACAAAAAATGCGATCATATTGGAATCGGCTGATATGATATGTGGCCAATTCAAGAGTGCCAAGCGTGAAATGCTAATTAATTTAATATATTTTATTTTGTATTTTAATTTCTTTTTTGTATACTTTTTTTTAAAAAAAAAAATTTAAGTGATTTTTTGATATGTTTACCCGATTCACAACAGATCCACTAAATTATGAAGGGCCTATCAACTCTTTCTATGGCTGTTCTCTCCTCCCTCTTCCAGTAAAAGGAAACTCTACATTTCCTTTTGAAAAGAAATGGAGATGGGTGTGTTCGGTTTGTCTCTCACTCTCTTTTCATACTAATTTGTTATAAAACGGCATGAGAAAGTATTACTTCACCGTAATTTATATTTTTTTTCTTTAGTAACTAATGTTTGTGGCCTTTTACACTAATGTTTCAGGACTGCGACGATCGGGGCCATGTTGCTAAGAAAGTGCCAAAAATATTAAATTGCCGATTCACTTTGAGTTTGAGATGAGATGACTACACTTACCATATATTGCACCACTGACTCAAGAGGTCAAAAGAATTCTTCTTTTCCATTGGGCTTTCAGTAACGCACAATGGTGGGGGATTTGAGGGCATTTTAGCCATTTTTGAAAAAGAAATGGAAATTTTGGAGTTTTTTTTCTTTCTTCACTCTTCATCTTTTGTCCTCATAGGATGACTTCTTCATTGCATAGACCCATGGGAAATCTCTAGCTATGGGGCACCAAGAATTTAAATTTTAAACTTTAAGGGACACATATGCAGTGGGCAATAAAAAAACTAAGGAGGTATCAATATGGAAATACAGTAATTTTCATAGGTGGCTCTGCCACAGGGGCATTCTAGTCACCCTAATAAAATTGTGCATATTGGTGGTGCATATAACCAACTTATCCATTTCTTTGTTGACTAAAGTTTTAATTCAAAAAAAATTTACACAAAGAACTGTCGAAGATAAAGTTTTGTTTAAAATAGTTGCTCACGTATCTAGCAAGCAACAACAATAGTTGTTACACAGAAGCGTTTTGGAAGGACGGATTTGGAATAAAGATAGTGGGCTTGATGTGCATATTGTGCAGCTGATTTACAAAAGGAAGGAAGAGAGGGTTGGGTTGTCGCCAAGGTAAAATGGCAAGACGGCCCTTAACCTTAAGGGCGGAGCAAGAAATTTTTCATAGCAGGGGCCAAACTATAGTTTCAAAATTTCAACAACGGCCAAAAGAAAATTTTCTAAATTCTTTTTTATACATGTTAAACTAAAATTTTTGAAATTTACATATAAATTTTTAAAGTTTTTAAAATTTGAGGTAGGAACTATGCTATGGTCAATTGGGTTTAGATATATGTAGGGCCAATATAGAGGATTGGGCTACCAGATGATTGTCTGCAAAGCTATTAAAAATCAGATAGCAGCAGAGTTTGTTAGCCAAGGGATAACAAACTTCAAGAGCAGCCTTCTGTACATTGTCAAAGTTTTAGGTGTCCTTTTCAATAGTTTCCCACATGTAAAGCACGAAAAGCAGGCCTAAAAATGAAGACTCAATTATGGGTATGTTTGCAAAATATTACTACTGTCGACGACATTAACATGAAGGTAAGTGGGAGATCATGAAGGATAATGGTGATTTAGTGTAAGTTGAAAAGGAAAAGCCAGAACCGCTTTTTATGAGCCACTATTATTGAAGGCTTGTGCGCTTTCATTCATACCCAAGCAAGCAGCTGCTCCTTTTTCTTTACTTCTTTTTCTCCACAATCCTATCAACATGTTCCTTGTTAGCATCTCTGTAAGAGCTATTTTCTTTCCTTTTTTTCGCCCCATTTATTTTTACAATATGCACATTTTATGAGATAGATTTTCTTTCCATGTTGGGATCGCTCTTTTCCTCAAGTTTACCTTTGATTAAAAAATATTTCGGAAGAAAGTCGTCTCGTTATTAAAATTTGTCCAAAATGTGCCACAACTTGTGCGAAAGACCACCAATTAGATAATAAGAAGGTAAATTTTACTTTTCTTGACTTGACTTGGTTGAAGACTTACATTGTAGTGCTTTTACCTTCTTTATGCTGGGGGACACGAAAATGTGTTCAAGCTTTCCTTTTTCTCAAAATTAGGAATCCTCAACCTCCGGACTTATTTATTTTGACCGCCTTCAATCAGGGAGAGCAGTTTACATGTGCAATCAGGGGGCGGGGGGGCCCTGCACCCCCTCCAAAAAAAAAAAAAAAAATTACATGTAAATTTTACTTGTCCTATATAAAAACTTTGAAAAATGATATTTTGGCTCTTGTCAAAATTTAAAAACTTTAATTGGCTCTCCTCATGAAAAATTTCTGACTCAGCCCTGATTCAATCATAAAAAGGTGGACATGAAAGCCTGCCATTTTTCTATGCACATGTGCTTGTGAGGGAGGGCGATAGAGAAATCCTAAGTAGGGAGGAGCTTTCACGCCCTTCCCTCATATGACTGACCTAAGGAATCATCTCCCTTCAATGGCACATTAGGAAATTCAACAACAAGAGACTCTTTTTTTGCAGAATTAAAAAATGATGCAAGAAATCTATGCAAATCACTTCACAGGTTGTTTTTTCTCTAAAAGTAACTTTAATTTTGAATATATTTGAATTAATTTAGTATGTTATTTAATATTTCACGTGAGTTAAGCAGCTTCTATAGCTTATATTATATTATATTATATTATATTATATTATATTATATAGGTAAAGAAAGTCTACAGCCCTTAAATTCCCCCTTTGCTTTCTGGTTAATGGATTAGAAAAAAGGGCTGTAGGCCCCCATCTTTAGTGGAAAAGAAAGAATGTGGAGTAACGAGCATGGTATGAGGCCAGGTCAAGCACATTTTGGCAGGTACGCAAAGCTCTCGTTTAACACTCAGAAACAAACCACATAAATTTAATGTTGGAAAACATGAGAACCGATTCATACAATTTGAAGCATTGATACAATACGAATCGACAGCCACAACAAATTGAGTGAAACAAATGGACAGGTATTTTGTTACTGACTATAATGGTGGAGGCACATGTAGGCTAGTGTTGGCAGTTGCCCACACCAGCCCTGCTAAATACCTTTGTTTTCATATTGTGATAATCAGGTATTTGATTATCCATATATAATTGTGTCCCTAAAGGCAAGTAATTTTTTAAATTAATTTCTGGCTTTTGCTATTGACTGGCTAACGACTATTGTTTTATTTGATATATGCACGTGAAACTGGATTTTAAGAAATCAAAATTGCAAACTTTTGACAGAGGCAATGGTAGTCCAGGTTAATGGTGCACAGTAAAAATTTCTAATTCATCCTTAAAACAATACAGTTTGACATGGACATACCAACTACAAATTTTCTTCTTCATTTTTTTTTTGTCCTCCGTCAATGAAAAACTCATTACATGAGTGAGACTTGGTCACACTGATTTAGCCTTTCAAAACTATGAACACCTTGCTCTTAAGTTCTAACATCTGATAAAGACCTAGATTAGCTTTTAAATGTGAACAAGTTTCCTCTAAAAATGTTAATGCAAACTGAAATCTTTGAACAGTGACTGCCACAAAGTACTCCTTTTTCCTTTTTTTTTGTTTGTTCATGGTAATAAATCAAATAGATCTTGACTTTTCCTATTAATGAAATCCAAAACTTAAGAGCAACTTTTGAGTCCGATTTTGAAAAGCCTCTTCAACTTGTAGAGGACAAAGTGGTTTTGAGTCTCATTCCTTATGATCTGCCAAAAGATTTGGTTTGACTCAGGCTGCGTTTTCAAAAGGAATCGCCTCTTTCCTCTCGTTTGTTCTTTTTTTTTTTTCTTCAGAAGCAATTGAGTTCATTTTTGCACGATTCAAATGCTACCAAGTGATTCTTATAAGAAGTTATCATAAGATAAAGTTTCTCTTGTCATCGGCTCCACTGCTACCACCAACCCTTATGCCCAGATATTTTCTGTCAATGTTGTCTTTCCCCTTCCAGAACTGAGTTCTTAATCCTTATCTCTTTTATAAGTTTTTTAGCTCCTTGAAAATGGATTTCCAATGGCAAACAATTATGCTTTCTCTTGGGCAGAATGTTACCAATGTTGATTGGTTGCTTTACAAACATGTGCACAAGCCACCAATGTAAGATTGTGTCTCTATGAGTGGTGGGAAATTCTTGACATTTTTTCTTCAACTTTTCTGTCACACTTCCTAGGGGTAAGAAAAGATTTGGTGCAAATGCCTTCCTTGACATGATTCAGTGAAGGGTGTCGTAGGATACCTTCCACCATGTTTGATTTGCAATGGTGGAGACAAAATGTCCCTCATCTGCCACACAAAAACTTCTTGAAAAATGGACAATAAAAAAAAAATGAGCAGCAACTTTTTGTACTTAATTATTGTTTGCTAAAATAATACCTTGCAGATAACAATGAAGTCCTCTAAAAGGGAAAAAAGATCCAAGTGAGCCACAAACATAATACCATAAAAATGCACAAACTGTAAGATTGGGACTTGATCGATCGCTAGGGTTTCAGCTTAATGCCCTTCAAAATCCTGTTTGACCATCTGCTCTCCACTTGAAACATGGGGTATGTAAAGTCAAGGTCGGGTGTTGAATCTTTTTAACATCCCCTTGTGACACTTATTAGCATCTTGTTCATAGTGTAGGGTCTTTGTTTGAACTATGTTTATTTGAGAAACTTTTTGTTTTACCAATTTTCCTATCAAAAACTCACCTTGTTGTGTTAGCATGTAATAGGAGAAACATTAATCCCCAATTATGAAACCCTTAAGGGGCATTTAGTTACCTCAAATCCAAGATATGAGATTATACAAAATCTTAGATTTTAAGATTTCAAATACTTGATTTCTAGCAAGATACTTTAATTTGAAGATACAAAAAATCACATTCTACAAATAGGTGTTTTAGGGCTTCTTTTGGTAAAGATGCCGGCATCATCCCTCCCCTCTTGGGGGATGAACTGTGGTGGAGTTCCAGCAGATCCTTTTGGATGCAAGTGGGGCTTTTTGATGGGGTCTAGGTTTATGTTGAGATTAATATGATGGGAGATGAGCAAGTTTTGGCTCATTGGAAGAGAGTTAAGATGTGATCCTTGATCGAAGGTTTTGATTCGATGTGATTGCGGGTTTCAATTATAGAAGAAGCAAAACAAACATAGATCTTTCATGCTCTTCACCATTTGTAGGAAAAAAACGGCTTTTCATCCTCAAACTAACTCAGGGAAATGACTCACTAGTTGGACTTTTGCTATTATAGCTGCATTTGCTAGCAAAAACTGGAAAAGCGATTTTGATTACATCTGTATACCTAAGGAAGTTGTGGCCAGATCCTCTACTAATTTGTTTTACAAGGGTTGGAAATGAAAACTTCCTTTAAGAGCATCTTCATTCTTCATAGGAAGAGCTCAGCATCATCCTCACTCGTGACACACAAATGGTGTGCAGTCGTGTTTTAATGGCTAATAAATGGTGGATAGGATAACCAATGAAGGTAAAAGAAATTAGCCAAGTGAAACTCTCGATCCACCTTCCAAATTTTATAATTATGCATTTGGAATGAGAGTATTCTCACTGTTGTTGCCTTCATGCTAATGTGTAAACATGTGGGCTTTAATCAAATGTTTAACGCACTACAAAGGCTCAACTTTGCATCTAAGTAAAAAAGTTTATTGGTCATGAGTCGATTTCCAAGTTGAAATAGAAATTGAAGATGGAAAAGTCTTCTTTCAAGTCATAGAGTTCAAATTTAATTATGTCTGGTCTAATTTTTTTTCCTAGTCTATGTATATTGGCTTGGAAAACTAGACTAGGGTTTTCATGTAGTTGGCTTCAACACTAAGTTAGGATAGGCATTGAAGTACGGTTCTTAGGAGTCGGCAAAATGACCTAGGTCTAGTTTGATTTACATTTGGGAGTTATATGACCGGTCTGAGCTAAGCCCTATAAGAGCTATATATAGGTTAGTCCTAGGTTACATCCTTACTATGTGTGGACGTAGGATTTTAGAGAACATTTTGATAATGATGTTAGAGATTATTTTAAAACTATGGTTTATAAAGTGAGATTATCTAGAATTTAAAATAAAAGTGAGTTTTCATATATATAGACTGTCGTCAATAGTATGATAATTTTATATTCATTTTAGTTCTTGGACAAATTGTGTATATTGCATCATAAAAATAAAATACATATTCATACCCAGATTATGTGGGATAAATATAAATAGAAAGAAAACTATATGACTCATATAGAAAATAAAATTTTAAATTGAAATTGAAACTGAGAAGGAGAGAGAATGAGGCATATCTGACCTTCATGCCTAGCCTAGAGACAGAAATTCAAATTCCTACTAAAAAGGTAGGAAACTAGCATAGAACATGCTTAAAGAATTAAATAAACATAAGCACAGAAGCACCCTAGAATAGAAAATAAAAATTATACTAAACATGAGAAAAACAAAAACAATAAAACATAAGACATATTGCTAAGTAAGAAGAAAAGAAAAGAAATTTTCCAAACCTCCCTATCGCTAAGCATGAATTTAGCCTTGCAAAGAGTTGAGACCAAGTTCTTTCGTGTAACTCGCTGCAGGATTTTCTTGAGAAAACAAATGAAAAGAGTTTTGTCATTAATCTGGATTTTCCTACATTATATACAAAAGATGACAAGATGGCCATGAGGATTTTCAGTGCCTTTAAATTTACTAAACTCATGAGGCATGCCAACGAGGTCTTCATCACTAAACCCTCATACAAGTCTTTTCAGGTATAGACATGCTTGTCTTAGTTGTGGATTCTCTAGATGGTCTTCTCTATTTCCTCGATCTATGACAATATGGTGTCAGCAGATTTATGGGAGATTCCTTTTGATAAACCCTTTCTGCTCCTGAAATTGGATGCTCCAACACAATTCATACTATTGTTCATCATTTTTTAGAAGCATCTTTTGAAACATGCCAAATGCAGTAGTATCGATCTTTGAGTCCCTTCTTCTACTTCTTTTGTCTATTCTCATTCTTCTTAACTGTTTTGCCAATTCGTTCCTTTTGTATCTGTTTGCATTTTTAAAATTTATTTTGGTTTTTGGGGTGCTTTAGAAATATAAAATTTTATTTTTAAAATGAGAGAGAAAGGGACTTGCTCATCGGTACGATGATTGGTCCTTTCTAATGCCTTTACCAGGGTAACCAAACCAAGGGTTATGCTTATTTTTTATGCATTTCATTTTTTTTGTAGTTAAACATCATTTTTATTCTAAATGAGTTTCAAATTTTTGGATGAGAAAAATTTGAAAAATCATTTGAGTATAAACCATTTTGATGTCGAAGATTTTGAATTAAGAAATCTTTATAATATCATTTGGAAAGATTTGAAAGATAATATGGGTATTTTGAAGATCACAAGTCAATTTAATGTTCTTCAAGAATTAAGTAAGTTTAAGATTTTGCTCTAATTCGATTACTACCTAGATAAAGCTCCATTGCATTTTGCTTAAGTTCTTTTAGAGAGGTGTTTGTAATCATTTGTGAATTATACAAGTGAATGTGAATGCATGAATGTGTTGATTTTATATGACTGAAAACAAATTATTCATTCCTACCATATTATCCATCTAAAGATGTCCCTATCATCACATACATCTAGACTTGTTTACATAGTTGCTTTAAATATTCTCATGAAAAATCAAAAATTTTGAAAGTAAAATGGGTTTGTAGATCATCAAGCATTATTTCAATATTGAGTAATTACTTGAGTTTTGGACTTAATCAAGTCGATAAATGGGAGTTAAATCTTAAATCTTAAGAAAGAAATATTCGAAAGAAAGAAAGAAATAAAAGAAAATTTTTAAAGTAAAAGGAATAAAGAGAAAAGTAAAGAGAAAGAGATTTTGAAAATGAAGAAAGAAATATTTTAAAGAGAGAGAGGGATGAATATGT
The DNA here is from genome assembly GCF_008831285.2 of Nymphaea colorata. Taxonomy (NCBI): domain Eukaryota; kingdom Viridiplantae; phylum Streptophyta; class Magnoliopsida; order Nymphaeales; family Nymphaeaceae; genus Nymphaea; species Nymphaea colorata. The sequence continues at coordinate 23,034,678 of NC_045139.1, read as the reverse complement.
ATGTGTGTATATAGTTGTATAAACATACGTATGTGAAAATTTATAAAATGAAGGTCTTAAATCTAAGAGAGAGAGAGAGATAGAGAAATGTATATATATGCATACTATATATATGTGTGTGTGTGTGTGTGTATATATATATATATATATATATATATATATATATATATATATATATATATATATATATATATATATATATATATATAAAAGAGAGAAAGTGGAATACATATATATATATATACTTATTTATACGTATATGTATATGACAATATACAAAGGAATATATTAAATCATAGAGAGATGAGGATAAAAAGATATGTTCATGTACTTGTATATGTATATAACATATATATACACATACACAACATTTCCAACTTTGACTTTTCTATGTAGGCCGGAGAGGAACTTAAGCTCATGCAATAGCCTAGGCTAAGTCTCAAAGGTCTCATTGAAGAGAGTTCATATTTTCAAAATTCTTTTGAAAACATGATTCCAAATATTTTCATATATAAGCATAAAACAATAGTTATTTCATCTATTACAAGAAATTTTATTTGTCCCACTATTAGATATGGAATAACATCAAGCATGCACAAAAATAGAAAGTTAATAGCATAAGAAAGCTCTCATTGGGATCCCTAACTGAGTGATTAAAGAAATGCTAAATATGAGAATGTTATGAAGATGCACTTTAACATGCACACATTCGTAAGGGGTTTTTCTCGGGTTGAACAAATCTCAACCTAAAAAATTAATATAAAGTAATGAAGAAATCTAAACCCAAGCACTTATTCTTACCATTCATCCGTATATAAATAAAAAAAATCAATCAACTAAACAACATCTCAACACAAAGCACACATTCAAGAGAAGAGAGAGACATATTTTGATCCTAGAATGAAATCTTCTTTCACCTTCTTATGCTTTCGGTGTACGCACTTATTCTTACCATTCATCCGTATATAAATAAAAAAAATCAATCAACTAAACAACATCTCAACACAAAGCACGCATTCAAGAGAAGAGAGACATATTTTGATCCTAGAATGAAATCTTCTTTCACCTTCTTATGCTTTCGGTGTACTCAAAAATAGTTCGTGACTCTAGAGAAGAGACTTGAGAGTTATCTTATATGATAATGGGAAGATGAAGAATATGGAAAGAAAAAAAAAAAAGAAAATGATTGAGATATTGATTACATACCTCTAATCAGAATGATTTTAGAAAATGAGTCTCATACTTTGGATGAACCTAAAGCTTCCTCGAATAGAGCTCTGAGGTATTGAAGATGTCTCTCTGAGAATCATCCTCGTGCTTCCTTCAAGAGTGGAAGTTGGAGAAGCTTGCTCCCAAGGTTGGAGAATAAGAAGAAGAAAAAGAGGAGAGAAATGGAGAGAGAGCTATGAGAAAATTTCTAAGTCTTCAAATGATAAAGCACTAGAGGTTCTCCAAGGATTGACTCATGCTCAAGAGAGAAGATTTTGGGGGCATTTATAATGAGTTTTATAGCCAAAACTCAAAATTTATTTGTTTTTAATTAACGACATTATCATGAAAATTCTAAGTATTTTTGGATAATTTTAATTTTTTTAAATAACTCTACTCTTGTGGAGTACCTCTTAAAGAACTTGAGATTACACATTAAAAAAATTTAGCCCCAAAATGCCTGAGCAAAATGGCATTATTGAGCACAAGCATAGATTTGTCACTAAGTTGAGGCTTATAATGCTTTCTCATAGTGGCATCCCAGCACAATATTGGATCAAGGCCTTCTCTATTGCAGTGTGACTCATAAATCACCTTCCTTCTCAAACACTGCATATACACCATCTATATGAGATGCTCTTCAAAAAGTGTCCAAAGTATTCATGTCTTAGAGCTTTGGGAGTCGATTTTTCATACATTCGCAGTTACAGTAACCATAAATTTTGGCCTAAATCCCTCCTGTGTGTTTTTGTTGGCTATAGTGACCATCACAAAGGGTACAGATGCCTTTACCTTACCACAAGTCGATTTTATATCTCCCTCCATGTTGTTTTTGATGAACCCCTTTTCCTTTTCAAATCTTAGATTTATCGCCTAAAGCGATCAACTTTTAAGCAAACTTTGTCTCCTTTTCCAAGTGCCCACATGACAACTATCTTGATGCCCAACGTGTAGCAAAAATGCACAATCAAGAGGAGGCACCTAGTGATCTACCTAGTTTTCATTTACATTATGATGTTCAACCTTCAATTTTTCCATCAGCCTCTAGATCATTAAGTCCATTATCTCCTCTGAAATTGCTCCTCTATCTCATCCAATGGTTATCCATAAAAAATATGGTATTGTCAAACCCAATCCAAAATATGCTCTCATTGCTAGTTCATGCATAAATTTGCTCTCATTACTAGTTCAATACATACGGAACCAACCCCCCACTATTCTCAAGCTCTCAAACATCTCAGCTGGACCCAAGCTATGAAGGACGAAAGGGCTGCTCTCCAGACCAGTGACACATGGCTTTAGTATCACGGACTCCCAACACGCATGTTATTGGAAGTCCTTGGGTTTTCAAAACTAAACTGAGAGGAGATGGGCGGCTTGAAAGACTCAAAGCTCAACTTGTTGCTCAAAGGTACAATCACATTTAAGGGATTGACTTCTGGAAATTTTTTCGTTAGTTGTAAAATTTGCTACTGTTCTGATGGTTCGTTCTATTATTTTTGCTTTTAATTGACCACTTAAACAATTAGATGTCAAAAATGCATTCCATTCCTTAATGACCATCTTCGTGAATTGGTTTATATTGAACAATCATCATGCTTTTAAGGATCCAAATAAGTCTCATCATCTTTGACGGTTCAATAGATTACTCTATGGTCTCAAACAAGTGTTGAGTGCCTGGTATGATCATTCTGTGCAGGTCCCTTTCTCAAGGGTTTTTAGGCCTGCATATTTGATTCCTCATTGTTTGTTCCGTGTCAAGATAAAGTTGTCACTATTCTGTTGTTATATAATAACAATATTATTCTCATTGACTGCTCTACCGAGTTTCTCTCATCATTTATCACTGAGGTTCAACAGTAATTTGCTACGGATGATCTTCCGGATCTTAACTATTTTTCGGGAATTGAAATTGAATAGCATTCTACATGGTTGTTTCTGCATCAATATAAATATGCTCGCGATATTATCTCTTGTGCCAACATGCAGTTGTGCAACTCTACTGTTACGCCGATTGTATCTTTTGTCAAAAGAAACGAGATTTATTTTTATTCTACTGAGTACCACAGCCTTGCCGGAGCACTTCAATATCTCACCCTTACACGGCCAGATTTCTCTTATGCAGTTAATTATGCATAACAGTTTATGCATACTCCAACAATGAAATGTTTTCAACTCCTTAAGCACATTATTTGATACGTTCAGGGAACTTTAAATTGTCGTTTTCAACTTTTCAAATCTAAGGATTTCTCGCTTCATGCCTTCTCTAATGCCGATTGAGCTAAATGCCTTGGCACACACCACTCTACAATAGGTGGGTCTCAATTGCATCTCCTGGATCTCCAAGAAACAGACAATTGTCACTGTGGTCATCATGCAAAGCTGAGTATGAAGCTCTAGCCGTCGTTATTACCGTGCTCACATGGATTACTTTCATTCTTTGGGATCTTGGGATTTATTTATCCAAAATTCCAGTGTTATTTTGTGATAATATTTCAGCTCTTGAAACCACTATAGAGCCTGCTTTTTGCTTTGGGCAGTATAAAAGCATGTTTCGTCAGCTTGCTGACTTATTTACTGAGCCAAAAGAAACTTAATTTCCTTGTTTGCCATATTGGTATTGTACCCTACCCTTTCGGTTGAGAGGGGATGATAATGGTACCACACAACAGCTAGCTAAGGCAACTCTACAAAACATCGCATCGCATGGAGACGTTAAGAAATCAGCCGTTGAAGATACCATCAGTTTCAAATGGAAAGGGAGATTTAAATCATGAAGACATTAGGAGGCCAGCGATTCACCAAATTGAAAGAAGAGAGATTCAAGGAAACGAATGATAAGTTGAATTATAAATGGGTTTATATAAAAGCATTGGAGAAAGGCACCAATCATCCAATCTTTGATAATTGAGATCGTGGAAGTAAGACGAGTTTCTGAACCACGTTAAAAAAGTATCATCTGTCTATTCTCTCTCTCTCTCTCTCTCTCTTGCTCACTAGATTTCTTCGGCTGCGCCATCATGTGGGCCAACTCCTCCTTCCTCCTCCAATCTCAGCTTTCAATCTCCTTTTCCGCAGGGCGTCTTTAGACACAACCATTATTTCCTTCTGGTCTCTCCGGAACAGACCAATGCACCAAATTTTATTGCATCACAAGTTAAACTAAATATTTGGAGCCAATCAGAATCAGAGCCTCCCTTGGTGATTTTCTTGAACTTGAAGACATTAACTAAGCCACCTATTTGTCCAACTATGAGTTTTGGACACCTTAAGTTCAATCCCTTTAATAGATGCTAATGTTTACTTACCTAGATTACTTTAGTCACTATGAACATAAGTCATCGAAAATTGCTTGAAACATATTATTTTAACCCCCCCCCCCAGACGGCACACGTGAACCAAGGAAAAGCCTGAATCAGAGCATGACCTTTTCTTTTTTACAATTTACATGGAGTGCAGTGAATTTGGTTGCATTTTTTCACAGACAAGAACGAAAATCATGTGGGAACATGTATCCCACTTAACATAACTTCTCCAACCCCTGTCACCTACATTCTCAGCATCATCCACTACGAACAACTGGGGCTGATTCATATTTGCTGGTACAACACACATCATGAGCTTTTTTGGCGCTTACGACACGAACGTTTTGTCTATAGTTATTAGAGGAAGCTTCTTTTAAATATTAACTGCATCTTCTAGAACAAAATACCAAAGTCTTTGTCATGCTTCTAGAAAGACTGACCTCTCGAATATGAAAAGCATTAAAAAAAGTATTAACATAAAGTGCACCTTCTTCAAGAATAGGATGAGAAGATAAGGATGCCCTTAGTGTAGAATATTCATTTTCTTTGGAGGTGGAGCCTTATAATTTTTTTTTTTTTTTTTTAACGTTGTTGAGACTCTTGCAATTCTTGAAGTATGGATTGTGTTGATCTTCAATCCACTGAGGCTCTCCAGATCAAACATATAATTGATGGGTAAAACATGCTCCTTTTCTGAAAAAAAAAAAAGGATTCCATCATATTTTAAATATTGAAAAAAATATATCACTGCTAATTATGATTGAATATATAACAAGTTGTCACCTATCGTTCTTCGTAGTTCTTCAAGTGCCAAATTAAATATTGTGATAGAGTGTTTCAGAAGGTTTCTACTAAAAAAATTATCAGACTTCGAGCAAAAGTTGAAAGAACTTAGAAAACAAGAAAAAAAAAATTTGTCTGTGATAATGAACTTCATTTTGCTTAACCTCTAGTTGGTAAGATCCTTGAGGTTCTCTATCGCGTTATAAAAAGAATTGAGATTAAACTGCCGCTTGGGTAAAATATTGCTTTCTTTTAAAACTTTTTCATTTGAAAACAATTTAAATAGTTTTAAAATTGATCCAAAATTTTAAAAATATAACAAGAAACATTCTGTTACCAAGCCTGAAAAAAAGAAAAGATAATTTGCATGTAAGTTTTTTTTAAAAAAAATCATGTGTTATTTACAAATTTTGAAATTAAAAATTTCTATTATAACAGGGGCCCTTTCATGAAAAAATTTATGGCTCGTATCTAAGCCTGCATCGGGTCGTGTACCCAACGAATACCTCGCACTCGGCTCGACTCAGCCTGCATCGGGTCAGACTATGTTCGATTCGGGTGTTGGGCCGACCCAAGCTGACTCGTTATTGGGGCCGGCCCGATGCCCAGACCTACTTGTATCAGTATAGTTGGTGCCATGGTCCTCACCATTAGTGGTGAAAGCCGGCTCTAATCTCTAACGCTCTGCCAAGGAGCATATATATTCAATTCAACTTAAGTTCCTGCAAGGTACAGTAGTGGCCAACTTCAAAGTTGGCGATATCTGTGACGCTACGGGAGGAGGAGGAAAATGAAGTGCATGATATGATGGCTTTGTCAAAGTTTGACGGCTGGGTAGCTTTAGAAGTCCGGGTTTCTTGAACGGCCAGGTCGATCCCTTAAAATGTTAGGCCAACTAGTCTTTTCCTCATTATGAATTACACCTAATTCATAGCCATATCATATGTGCCTTGCATCACTTGCCATCTTCTCTATCTCTTTCAGTTTACTCTTCTTAAATGGTATACCAAGAGAACCATCCCTTGGGATGGATTAAATATTAATATTAAACTTATATATATATATATATGTTAAGAAAATCACCATTAATTAATCCATGCTATCGATGGTTTAGATGTGACCAAGGTGAATCCGATTACATCAGGGACATTAGGTTAAGAAAAGCATCGCCAATCCATCGACCTGAATCTATATAGAGGATGCCGGTCATCATCGGCCGAAAGTAAGACTATGGGTCAAAACTTCATAAAACCTTACTCTATGAATCTTATGACCGATTTGGTATATATAAAGAGGAAGATGGTATCTAAGATTCTTCAATTCATTGAAGGATTTCACTTAGAAATGGAGTAGTTCTTGGACGACTTGAAAGGTTTTAAAAACATGTTTGATTCGTTCTATCTAAATGGATACAAACGTCTAAATTCAGTGTTCGGCCATAGGTTTGACAAGACAAAAGTTCGTTCATCTATGATACGAAGGCGTTCAATCCTCCCCAAAAAAAAAGCAGGGTTTTAGTGGCACCCATGCCATTAGTGTGAATAGAAAACTCTAAGGAAATTCAGGAACTTACTAACTCCGGCCCATGTGCCCTTTCCTCTGCCACTCACATACCTTGATGTGGCCTTCAATGCCGAAAGAAGACTAGTTTATTTCATTTTTTCAGTCTGTATCATTTTATATTTACTTTGAAATGATGCACCTTAAATGATTTTTTTTTTTTTTTTGGGGTGAGTTTTTGAGCACCCATGTTCTTGACAGAATGGATAGTTAAGTTCTTTTATTGATGAATCAACAAATAGCACTTAGCAAGATTGTGAAATTTTTAAAAGAAATTTATTCGCAAGTTAGAAGACGTGTGGAAATTTACAAGGCAGTGAAAAGGGTCGCTTTGTTCTTCTTGCTGTTGCCGTGAAGCAACTAAACAACCAAAATCAACGCTAATCATAATTATTTTTGCTGGTCAATTCCACAATAGGGGATTTGGGGAATTCATTTTATAATATTATTTTTTGTTGGTCAAATCTAGGGTTGGAAGATTACGGGATTTCACTTTTCTTGGAAATAGATAACTTTGTAAAATCCCGATAGCATGAGATCATAAATTTATATCAAATTCGGACTTGATCTTTTCTTTATCGAATCTACATCGGATTGTTCATGAAATTGCATATTGAATTTAATACCAGCTAGTAATTGAGTTCACTTTTCTTTATCAGTTTTGACAAAACACATTTGAAATAAGAGCTGTAATTAAATTAACTGACATGATTGAATTGAAATTGTTATGTTTATGCAAATATACGAAGATGGGGTATTTTTGTCATTTGGTATTAATTCACAATTTTTCTTTTTCTTTTTTGTGAACCTATAATCTAGAAAAAAAAAAAAAACAAAGGCTGAAATGGTTCTTAGAGAGAGAGAGAGAGAGAGAGAGAGAAGGTGAAATCCTCTAGCTACTTGGACCTTTCGTTCAATCGCGACCATTCGATATTACTATGTGTTGTGAGAGCTTGGAAGATTTCTCCATCCATAAAAATTCAAGTTCAATTGCGCCACTTTGTGCATCAAATAACATAAGGTTCCATTAAAAGTGAACAATTTTTATTTTTTATGTTTAATTAGTTTTCTTTAATAGTAAACAACATATTATTTTAAACTAAGATCACCCGAGATCCTTTTTTCCCCAAAATTATATATGTGTTAATGTTACAATTCAATATTCATTGTCTACTCACAAAACTTTACTCTTTTGAACAAACATTTGTATTCGAGCTTGATGACTAGTTTATTAATAAGTTGGGTTTGAGTCGACCTCGGCGTTTGTTGTGAATCGACCGACCGTCTTCGCTTCCTCCATCTTCAATTTTGGGGTCCACATAAAAGTACCAAATTTAAGTTCTTCTAATATTTTCCGATGAACTGTTTAAAGGAATTCGGAAACTCGCTGGTGAGTAAATTATAATTTTAAGGAAACGGATGGAAGCGTGCATGTGAAGTCGTCGGACCCCCGTAAAAAGGAACAGTGAACGGTAAAAAAAGTCTGACACGAGTGGACGTTTACGTAATTTTAAAAAAGTCACGCTGAGCGAAAATTCGCATCTTTCCTTTTCCTTTGTTCATTCCCCAAAAAGCCTAACTTCTTTTAAGAAAGGAGAGAGGAGACTGCTCCCCGCTTCCCTTTTTTTTCTTTTCTCTATTTAATATTCTAAAATGACGGAGGAATTGCGAGAGTTGGGCCTCGTGCAAGTGTTGGACAGCACGCCGAACGCCTAAATGAATCCTAATTTCATAGAAGCCCTTTGAATTTTACCATTTTCATAAGTGTGGCCAACAATACTAACGGTGAGACCTCCCTCCATCTATCTTCTAAATTCAAATTAAAAGCACATTTAGCACCTAATTGTAATGCTTTTCAAGCGTACCTATCCCCATTGATTGATGTGAAACAAAAAAAAAAAAAAACTCTGTTTCGAGGTTATCTTGAGAATTGCCAAGGAAAAAGGAGATTTCGAAATTTTTAAAAATTGCGAATCCCGTTTCTCCAGACGAGGTATGAGGACCGCAAAATAAAGGGGTTGTGTTACTGTGAAAAACAAATAATAAATAAATTCGCACGAGATTAAATTAGTGAATAAAGAAATAAGAGGAGGGATTCATGGGAGCCCCTTAAGCCAAAAGGCATGTGAGCGAGCGGCGCCGCGTTTCCCGGCCGGCCTCCGGGGGCCACGTCCCTTCCCTCACCAAAGTACCAATTTACCCCGCCACGGCCCACCTCTTATGGTCCAAGTATAAAGTTTATGAATCATTTGCTTCTTCCAAATGAATTTGAATTTAAGAGTCCGGCGTTGGTTAAGGCAAACTCTCTCCGTGTCAACGCTTACAGGCGGAGTTAGATTTTTCGAACAGTATTTCTAAAATTTTGACGACGGTCAAATAATATTTTTTTAAAAAGATTTACTGGGGTTGAATTTTCAAATTCAAATGTTTTTTAACTTGAGGAAAGCCAAGCATGCATGAGGAAACTGAGATTGCAAAACATGAGAAGTCATATACATCATTGTATTGGTCGTAAAAGCATAAGGTTGACGTTTAGTAGAAATTACCAAGCAACTCGATATTTCATTTTACAAACTTAACTGTCTAAACATGTTGACGTCACTCTACTGAAATAACTCCCTCTAATATATATAGGTCATGGTTTTCCCATGCAAATTGTACTTCTAAATCCCACATGTTTTATTATGCTTTCTCTTCGTTTCTGAAATTCATGCATGCTTGGTTTCGTTATTCAATAACAATTGTTATCAATCATATTGAACCGTATACTATATATATATATATATATAATTCAAATTTTCAATGTTCATTGAAAATGAAATGACTATCAAGGGAAAACACATGCCATCATCAACGTCCGAAATTCCTTATCTATTAAAATCCAAATCCAAGTTAAGGAGGGTCCATCGGGATGGATAAATTGGTCTTTTTCTACCGGCAAGAGTGTCAGAGGGTGACACAGAAAAGATGGATCTCTGCAACAGTATAATGACTCATATACCCCTCACCGTTGGTTAACAATCACACTGCCACCCTTTTCCCATCACTTCTTCTTCGACCTTCGACTGCGGAAACACGGAAAGTGTCCATGTCCACAACAAATTCACAAGGAAAATAAAGCAGATAAGTTGGAAAATAAAGCAGACTCCTCGAGTTTCAGAACGTAAGATCAACCAGAATGAACCCTGAAAACGAACGTTATTTAACATATATATATATATCGTTAAATATTGGTAGGTTCAATTTGTCATTTCTTTTTAAGAATTTGACTACCGGTAATATCATAATAAAAAACAAAATAATGACTGCATATTTGCATTGGTAAGATCAATTTCTAAGTTGCATGACTTTGTGTATGAGTTATTCGTCCAGATCAAAGGACCTAATTCACAAATTACTCCTCCTGCAAACTTGCTTATTCCTTTTAAGTGTCGATATTTGAAAAGTTTTTCCCACATTGTGCTTCTTAAACTCGGCTTTGCACCCAAAAACAGTTGCGGGTAACGTGCATGTGCTGCCAATGTCATTTTATTTTTTGACATATGTTTTATCTTTCCTCGTTAGATGATCAAATTTTTGATGTGTTAAATAAAATATCGGATTTTCACTTGGATTATAGCAATTTAAAGATGCCTTTTTTATCAAATATAGCAAGCAACCACGTGGACCACATGTAAAGAGGTAAACTTAGTTGAAGCACTAACTTCTAACATTTAGTTTACTATTTTAACCGAAGTTAACTGCGGTAAATTGAAAATGACTCGATACGACGGTCAAGAGTTCAATAATGAGGCAGCGTCGGTGAAATGGAGATATAAAAGGGGAAGTTGATTATAAACGCCGTTTTTTTTTTTTTTTTTTTTTTTTGAATAAAAAGGTCAAACCCCAAATTTGTCCTCCTCGCCATTCGAGCCGTCTTTGACTTAAAAGGGGGTGGTCAGTGTCCCAGTCTTTTTCACAAAAAGGCGGACACAAAAAGCAAAATGCTTTTACCGCTGCGCTGCCCATTCGATCAATTTCGACAAAGAAGCTATTTTTATATATCAAAATAAAGTTTTAGAAAAGAAAGGGGAAAATGAGGAAGGGATGGAAAGAAGAACAGTAATTAACCATGGTTAAGGGGCCAAACCCAGAGACAAAGGAAAAGCGAAAATTGTTGGGGACAAAAGAGTTGGGGAAGTAAAAAAGGGAAGGATGTTGGGTTGTTGGCTTGGTTAACGGCAAAGATGAGCCTCTCTGGTCCGAATACAAGAGAGCAACCTCTGCCCTCCTTCCCCTCCCTTGTCGGCTACTAAAACCCGCCCCTCTCTCTCTCTCTCTCTCTTCCACCCCCATTTGCCGGCGACCTTTCCGGCCACAATCTTCTCCTTTTCCCCTCTCCCACTGAAAGAAGAAAAATTTCCGGCGAGCTTTTGGAAGTCCTTATGCTATCGCGTTGGAACGTGCCCAATCTCGAGGTGTTCTTTGCCAGGACGGAGGGGCATGTTCCTGCCTTCCGCTGCTCTACTACGTCAAGCGGCCGGAACTTCGGACGCCTGGAGATTTTCTTCTAGTTTTTATTTTTTATTTGTTTTCTAGTTCGCCTTTTCCGCTCGGCCGGGAATTGGGGGATCCGGCGTTCCGAAGAATGAGAGGGAGACCGCTCGCTTGACTGGCGGGAGGGCGTGGCCAATAGTCCGGTGCAATGAAGGCGTCGGCCAACGCCGCCGCACCAGCTAATCCCGTCGAAGGTGAGTGAGAGAGAGAGAGAGAGGGAGGGAGGCAAACGTTTCTTTCTTTCTGATTTCCTGTTCGGTTTTTTCCCCGCCGTTTTTTTTTTTCCCTTCGATTGCCGGAGAGGCGACGCCGACGGGATGGAACTCTAAGCGGCGGCGCTGCCGGCGATCGAAGCGAATGGATGGCTGACACGTGTCATGTGATGGAGTAGGGGAGCGGAAGAGCATCAACCCCGAGCTGTGGCATGCCTGCGCCGGCCCGCTGGTGTTGCTGCCGCCGGTGGGCAGCCTCGTCGTTTACTTCCCACAGGGCCACAGCGAGCAGGTGATCACACCCTTCTTCTGCCCCTTCTCTTTCCTTTCAACAACCTTCATCTTCCACCACTCCCCCGACATTGTTTTTAACCCGTTAATTACATCTTTATTTTCACCTAGCTGACAAGATGAGTCGTCCTTCCTCTCTTTCGCCTCGAGCTTGACTGGGACCCTCACTTTGTAGCTTCCCCGCGTCGTCTTCTTCCCTCGTTTCTCTGCAGCATTCTGCGTGTTCACCACTTGGTTTTACAAGCACCGGCCTTTTGTTTCTAAGTTTTGGATTTTTTTTTTTTCGCTAAATGCTCGGGAAAAACACGATCCTTATTTTGAAAACTTCATTGTTTTACACCAAATTAAGCAGATTTTGTTCTGTTCTTTCCTGTTGTCGTATAGTTTTGTTTATATATATATTTTTACATATTTCCACGGACTTTTCTTTCCGGAAAAACTGAAGAGCTTAACAAAAAAGCATCGTAATATTGGCGAGAACTGTAACTATTCTATGGTCGTTCAGTTCACAGTGGGTGGTCTAAAGGGACGGAGTCATCAGGTTGCGAAAAAAGGAGGTGCTTTTCGCTCCAGTCGAAGTCCACGGGTTTCACTGGTCATTTAAAGCTTTCTTAAGGGTAAGAACGGCAGCTACTATGATTAAGAGTTGATTAAGTAGGATTAATGATTCAAAACGCCTCTGAAGCCTTCCATTATGGGGGGTTTAATGGCATTCGGTGTCCCCTCAGTGGGCCAGTCGTCTAGGAAAATGACGTCTTCGTCCCTCCTCAGGGGCCGACGTGGAAGGCTTTCTCTTCTGGCTTTTCCGCGGTTGACCGAATTGCCCTTTGGGGAGTAATGGAGGGGTTTGCCCCTCTATTTGTGGAACGTTCCCGATCATTCTTGCCCTTTTTGGAAACAACCACTTTTTTTTTTTGGGGGTTTTCCGGCCAATCCTGGCTGCGCCGCGGGTTCGTTACGCCTTTCTTGGACCACGTCGGGTGGTCGACACCCGGCCCCTTCCCCTTTCTTCAACTTGTACAAAGGAAAGGGACGTGCCGGGGAAGAAGATTAATTTAGGGGTGCGCGATAAAATGACCAAAGTGCCCATGGTCCCCCTCCCGATGAATGATGCATGGCTTGCCGTTTCTCTTCCCCATCCCGCCACCCCCCTCATTAGTGGTTCCTTAAAATTGCCTTCCTTCTTTTTTTTTCCTTTTGCGATGCATGGGAGGTGACTGTATCTGCAGAGTCAGGGAGACCCGACGTGGACTCGATCGATCCATGGTTGTCTTTCGCAACTCTTCTTTTGCATTACCCGAACCAGAAGCCCAAAAGCTCATGACTTCGTCGATATGCTCGATCGGCGGGCATCCCTCTTTGTCTAAAACAAACTGGGCAGCGGCTTATTCAAAATGAAGACTTTGCTTTTCCATTAAAATACTATGATTCAGAGGTTTTGGTTGAAAAAAGAAAAAAAAAAGCAAAAACAAAATGAGAGGCTGGCCATACATGGAAGTATGTGCGGAGCTACAGTAGTGTTCTTGATTTTGGTTATAAATAATACTTCAATGTTAGCAATTTTCAAGCTACAGTAGCAATTTTTTTTTTTTTTAAGTCGGTCAAGCTACGCTTTATTATGAGAGGTCTAAATACGCATCATACTGCGCGAAACCCTTGATCCCATCCACCACGGTGGAGCATCAAAGCGTGGGGGTTTGTTTTTGGGGTGCAACGCGGTGGGGCAGTACACAATAGGTTTCCGGTTTCCGTGCTGAAGCGCCGGCCGCGTGTCCGTGGGGAGGCTTGATTTAGCCCATAAAAACAAGCTTGTGCAGTTGCAGGGTCGGAGCATCGCACGGCATTGAAGTGCGGAAGCAGTGGGGATGCTGGAATGCGGTCAGGGGAAACTTAATCTGTGCGCCATTGCTATGCTGCCTCCTGTGTTTCAGATATTCGGTGCAGCGGCTGGGATCAGATGTAGTGACGCGTATCACTTTTTCTTTCTTTTTTTTTTCTCTCTTTGAGTCTTGTGTTCCTTTTTTTTGGTCTTTGAAGAGGATCTAAAAAGATATTGTGGTTCTCTTTTTTTTAAAAAAAAAAAAACAAAAAATTGTTCTTTTAAACTTGAGTTTGTATTAATCTGCTACTTTTTGAAAAAAAATCCTTTATGCTCTTTCGATTAGATTTTATCGTCATGAAATTTAAAGTTTTATACACAGAAAATGGCCAGCATGGCTGAGATATCCTTTGTGCTCTTTCGATTAGATTTTATCGTCATGAAATTTAAAGTTTTATACGCAGAAAATGGCCAGCATGGCTGAGATTGGATAAGCGCGCCTGGCTTGCTTTACTACTGTTAGTTGGCCACACACATCCGCTGACACACATAGATAGATATACATATGCATGGAGAAAGGGCGATAGCTGGCTTTTCATTCATAACAGCTTCACCACCAATCTGTAATCGTGAAAGTTTAAGAAACATGAAGATTGGGCACATCCGCAATGATAGCAATTTTACATGAAGATGCTAGCATTTAAATTTGTTATCTATTCAAACATCGATCAAGTAGTGCCATCGGACTATGTCAATCTTGAATAGAAGTAAAATTTAAAAATGAGAGAAAGGACTTACCGTTTAATTTCGTGATATCCCGTCATCTGCAATACTTTGTGCTTAATACTTAAGGACCTGCTTTGTCCTAGTGCATGATGAGAAGCATTTGAGGCCAATAATATGTTTGTGAAGAAATTTTCCAACGATGGCTGGTCAGTTAATGAGCTCATTCTTGCCAAGTAAATCCAAGGTGGATCCACAATGATCCAAATCGGTTATGCCTAGTATGGTTTTATTAGGTGGGTAGAGAGGTTACGCTCTGTTACCTTGCGCCTGTTTCTGATATGGGAGAATGTGATAATTTGTGGCTAGAGGAGTAAAAAAAGATTTTGTATATTGGCGTTCTTCGTCAGACAATTGGTTCTTCCGTTGTTTTCTTAATGAACGCCCCTAGATCTTCACTCTTCAACCTTCACTTTTCGTAGCCATAAGCTAATGATACTTGCTGTTTCCCTGTTATTCTTGGAGATCTTACGCTTTGCAAGTCCCTGATATTTTCCTTTTACAATTTTCAGGTTGCAGCTTCTATGCAGAAGGGCAGCGAACCCCAGATACCTAACTATCCAAATCTTCCAACAAAGTTGATTTGCCTGCTTCATAATGTGACACTGCATGTATTCCATTTAAATTTTGGCTTCCTTTGCAAATCTATAATTTTCGAAAGCCACAGGCTTTTATAGAAATGGCTTATAGTTCTCTTGGCGAGGTTTTGTTTTCCTTATGTTTCCTTTTCACCAGGCTGATGCAGAAACGGATGAAGTCTATGCTCAGATGACCTTGCAGCCTGTCAATACAGTGAGCACCTTCCTACTTGTTTTGCATGGAATACTAGCGAAAGGGTTAGATATTGTTTGCCTGGCTCTGTCATTTGAAGAATGCATCATATTATATTGAAGTAATACTTCTCTTTATTATGATGTGACGTGTTAGTTTTGAAAAGGAATATGAAGTAGAAATAAGTCTAGAGTCTAGACAGAAAAAAATGGTGTACATATTAGCAAAGACACGTTAGCTATTAAAGTGAAATGGGCGTAAGATCCTAGAATGTATCCTTGTAACTGGAACTCTTAACATTGAGCGGTATGTTTTTTAGCCTTGTTAGGACACGAGGATATGTCAACCTTGTCAACCTTCCACTTGCCTTTTGCGTCAGCAAGTTATCCTGTTAAACATGAGGTTCATTGTTTGGAGGTTGGTTGCAGAGGCCAGGGGAAGAACTTACTGTCTGTCTTATAATGGGCACTCTTAATATCAAACAGGACGTTTATGAGCTCATTAGTACACTAGAACATATCGACCTTCCCTTTTCCGCAAGTATCATGTTAACATGAGGTTGATTGCAGAGGTGCGTTGACATACTTACTTTATGACCTACGGATGGTAATAAATTAGCTAGGTAAACGTCAGTGCATGCGTGCACACACACACCACTGCGCACAAATTTCCTTTCATTTGTATTGTAACATGTAAAGAATGCTTACCAAAGCATAAAAGAAGTTACTCATAGTCGTCATGGTCTTTTGCATAGGTTAAGCCAATGAAAATAAAATCCATTGCAGTGGTTTGTTATGCTGTCTGGCTTTCATTTTTTTTCACACTTAAACACTGTCCTCTGTGTCTGACAGTCCACAGCTTGATTCTTCGTTTCCTCACCTTAGGACTTGATTTTTCATATACCAGTATGACAAGGAGGCATTATTGGCGTCTGATTTGGCACTCAAGCAAAACAAGCCACAGACTGAGTTCTTCTGTAAGACTCTGACAGCAAGTGATACAAGCACACATGGTGGATTTTCTGTTCCCCGTCGTGCAGCAGAAAAGATCTTTCCCCCTCTTGTAAGTGAATATATGGACCTATTGTTTTTTGATTAGTTGACTAGTAGACTTTTTATCTTCACTCATAACTTCTTCTGGAGTCAGGATTACGCAATGCAACCACCTGCACAGGAGCTTGTCGCGAGAGATTTGCATGATAACTCTTGGACGTTTCGCCACATCTACAGGGGTAAGTTCTTAAGTTGGTTTCTCTATTGACGAAGTGTTCAGACACGATCCATTATGATACTGATATTTTGTGGCTCTGGATACCGTTTCATATCGGTTGATGTTTTAAAGCGTCTGTGCCTAAAGAATTTTATTTTGCTTCTTTCTGCAGGTCAACCAAAACGCCATCTTCTGACAACCGGGTGGAGCTTGTTCGTTAGTGGCAAGAGGCTCCTTGCTGGTGATTCTGTTTTATTTATAAGGTATGATCAACGACGTATCCTTTCTAAGTGAGGAATCGGAACTTGATGCCCTAAAACCTTTTTTTTTTTTTTTTTTCTTTTGGCAAAAGACCATGAAATAGGAGAACCTTCAAGTCTCTTAATTCTCAAAGTTTGCAAGTCGGATAACCCGGTAAATAGAACTTGAATGAATACCCACCCTTGATCTTCTTCTAGTAGCGTTAGCTACAGCTTTCCCATTTGCTGAAGTTAGAATGAAAGAGACCTGGCAATCGTTCTTCCTGAGCAGCTTGGGTGGAAGTCATATACAAGTTATCGACTATATCACATGGGTGCAAGATGTCATATACAAGTTGTCGACTATATCACATTGGGTGTGGCTGCGGCGATTGCATATATATATATATATATATATAATCTGTTATGTAAGTAATTTTATTTATCTCTCTATATATTTTTGTCTTGGTTACTGGTTACCTTAACCTCATATACAGATATTAAATAAAATAATAGAATGATGAGGCCTGGTCGTCCTCCTTAAAGGAAGGTAGTCAACACTCTTAGTTGTTTAAAAAGGATAAGCAGACTTTTAACCTTCATTAAAAAATTAAAACGTAGACCAATAAAGTCTGATGTCTTTAAAAAAGACTTCAAGTTTCTGATCGTTTGAAAAGGACTCTTCCATAGAAAAGAGAGAGAGAGAGAAGAGAGGGAAAAATGGAAAGAGAGAAATAAGAGGGAAAAGTTGAGGATGATAGAAAGAATGGGAAAAAGGAAGAGAGAAAATGAAAAAAAAGGAAAGAAAAACAAGAGAAAAAAGGGCCGGTCGGTCAGCAGAGTCGGGTGCCTTGTGGGGGCACACCCGTACTCGTGTCTGACTTGGGTGCGACACCATCTTTTTTACATCTGTGTGACTTGGGTTATCGAAGAAGAAAGTAGCTCAACTAACATTAATTTCAAGAAGCTCCTTTCTGCTGCAAATGTGTCCAAATGTCTTCATATGGAAATTTTTTCAGGTTAGTTCCACCTGAATTCACAAAAAAATCAAACCATACTTCACTTCCTAAACAAGTTGGAAAACGATAGCGTGATGTTGGTTCTTTGCTATTCAGTCACTGCCAGAGTTGACGTTTTCACTTTTCTGGTGATGAGCAGGGATGAGAAATCACAGCTTCTCTTGGGTATAAGGAGGGCTAATAGGCAGCCCACAAACATATCCTCATCAGTTTTGTCGAGTGACAGCATGCACATTGGAATTCTTGCTGCTGCAGCTCATGCTGCTGCGAACAGTAGTCCTTTCACTGTGTTCTACAACCCCAGGTTAGTTACCAGGTGGTGTGTGTTTCCCATATTGGCTTGTACAGTGAAATTTAGGTGTCACAGATTAGCATCTCTTCTAATTTTCCTCGATGTAGTTAATTTTGTATCATGCTTCCTCTAATTTTATGGCCAAATTCTTCACATTTTTTTATCAATGCATGCCTATCATTGTTCCAATTTTTCTCCACCCTAGGTATATATTGCTTTCATTTAGTGAGAATCTAGATGCTGAACGCTTTATGCTTACAGGGCAAGCCCTTCAGAGTTTGTTATTCCGTTAGCCAAGTACAACAAGGCAGTGTACACTAATCAACTCTCTCTGGGTATGCGCTTCCGAATGATGTTTGAAACTGAAGAATCTGGGACACGGAGGTAATCAGATTTTATTATTATTACCGAATTCTCCAGACTTTTATCTCAAATTTATGCTACTGAATTTTCCTGATTATCACAAGAATAGGCCGCAACTCATGTTCCATAATTTTTAGTGTATGATGCAACTACTCTTGTCACACAGATACATGGGCACTATTACTGGTATCAGCGATATAGACCCTGTTCGGTGGAAAAATTCACAATGGCGAAACCTGCAGGTAAGATGGTGGAAGACATGCCCATGTTTGAATATTATTTCCTGTTATTTTGTTAACATTTTACTTATTGAATCAGGTCGCCTGGGATGAGTCAGCTGCAGGTGAAAGGCGTACTCGGGTTTCAATTTGGGAAATTGAACCTGTTGCTGCTCCTTTCTTCATTTGTCCACCTCCATTTTTCAGATCAAAGCGTCCTAGACAACCAGGCATGCCAGGTACGTCATGAAGAAGCTACGATCTATGTATCTTGGATGTACTTCAATATATTTCATGGACATGATGATCAGTCATTCTAGGCCTTCAAGTGTGATTTTTTGGAGCCACATCCGGACTGAGTTTTCAAACTCCCAAACACTGAAGTACTTGTTCTTATTTGCTGGACCACAGGAGCCAGCATATATAAGAGAGGGTAGATATCTTAGTAGAAGGGGAAATGATATGACTAACCAAACTTCTGTAGAACTGCTTCTGCAGATGACGAGTCTGATATGGAGAGCCTTCTTAAAAGAACTATGCCATGGCTGAATGAGGAAATTTGCATAAAGGATTCTCAAACTCAGAATTCCATCATCCCTGGCTTAAGCCTGGTTCAGTGGATGAGCATGCAGCAAAACTCGCACCTTCCAAATATGGCCCTCCAGCCTGACTACTTACGGCAATTAGCATCACCATTTTCACCCCTACTACAAGGCCTTGGGAACACAGCTGATGTGTCAAGACAACTGGGCTTGCAATCCCAGATGTTGCAGCAGAACAATTTCCAGCTCAACCCTCCAAAGCTGCAGCAACCACAACAGGTTGATCAATTGCAGAAGCTACCACCCACAGTAAGCCAGCCTGGGGCAGTAAATCGTCCTCAGCAGCAACTGCAGCAAATAGATGAAATTAATCAACAGCAGCAGCAGAAGCAACAATGTTTGGCTAGCCAAGCTTTTATGCAGACTCCAGCCCAAACACAACTTCTACAATCTCAACTCCTGTCTCCAAGTCACCTGCAACAGCAACAGTTGCTTCTGCAGTCCCAGGGGATACCTAGTATAATGCAAAACCAGCAGCAGCAGCAGCCAGTTCAACAAATAAATGTTCAGAGCCAGCAGCAAAACAGGATCCCCGTCCAAACCATCCTTTTGCAACAACAGGCACTGACCCACCAAGCCGTCCAGCAACTACCACAACACATGCAGCAGTTGCAGCAGTCGGAACAACAGATTCAGTTGCAATTATTGCAAAAACTTCAGCAACAGTCGCTGATGTCACAATCTACTGTCACACAGTCTCAAACAACCCAGTTGCTTGAGCAACAAAGGCAGCTTTTGTTGGACACACCACAACTTTCACAAGTGCAGTTGATGGCTCAACAGCAAACCCAGCAAGTGACACCGGTGCAACAACAGCAGGATGCTGCAAAGAACTCACAGACATGGGTCCAAACTTTACAACCTCTGCAGCAAAAATTTCAGCAGCAACCAAGCCCGTTGATGGACTTGGCTGGATTGGCGCTGCCATCAGCAACTAATTTTATGTCAGTGTCTACTAATAGTGTAATGGCCAATGGGACACCATCCGTAGTCACAGATGATGTGCCATCTTGTTCTACATCACCTTCCACAAACAGTGCTCCTTTAGCTAATCAGTCAACCATCACAAAGAGTAGTCGAAGTATTGGTTTGTTAGAGGAAATCGGGCAACCTGTGGCAACCGTTCTGAGTCCCAGTGTCTTGGATGCTATGTCAAATGGAAACAACTTGGTCAAAGAACTTCCAAGAACTGAAGCCAAGCTATCAGTGCCTCTCACAAAGGCACATAACCAAGTTAGTTCTCAGATACACACGAATCCCATGCAGATAGATTACCTCGACTCATCATCTTCTGGAACTTCTGTCTGCATTTCTCAGACAGATGGGCCTCTTCAGCAGAACTTTATGCCTAATTCCTACAACCTCTCACCCATGATGTTCAGAAATACATCAGACGTTGGGGACGTGCAGAATGATCCTAGAAATGGTGTCCTGTTCGGAATCAACATTGATAACCAATTAAGCGTCCCTATTTCACCTGATCCATTGCTTACAAGAAGCTTGACCTCTGCAAATGATTTTCAAAGCCACATTTCAATGGGGAACATTGTGAATAATTTCAATAACCCAAAGGAAATTCAACCTGAATTGTCATCCTCCGTGGTTTCCCAGCCATATGGTGTCCCTTCAATGGCTTTTAATTCAAGAGTTTCTGTGGATTCAAGTATCAATGATGGCAACTTCTTAAACAGAGGGTCGGTGATTCAACCACAGTATCAGAGAATGAGAACATTCACAAAGGTTTGTTTCTAAGTACAAAATATGTACATATCTATTATTTTGAGCTGATGATGGCTGACTCGATTCTTTTGCTCTGAAGGTTTACAAGCGAGGTGCAGTAGGCAGATCCATAGATGTTAGTCGCTACAAAGGATATGAGGAGCTCCAGCATGATCTTGCACGAATGTTTGGAATAGAAGGCCAGCTTGAGGATCCTCAAAGTACTGGTTGGAAACTGGTCTATGTGGATCACGAAAATGATGTCCTACTCGTTGGTGATGATCCTTGGGAGTAAGTTTGATGATCCTTTCATCTTTCTTCCTTTTTCAAATATGAATTAGTTAACAGTAGGAACTAGTCCCACTGAGTCTTCAGGTAGAACCTGCATTTGAAGTTTGGTTAAAGTTCAATTACGTTTGCAATTGGAGTTTCTCTAATGTTAGTGGCAACTAATGAGTTGCGTTGATGTATCACACAACCTAACTACCCTAGTGACGGTTCTTTCTCCAGTTATATGGGTCTTAATCAATAACTTGAGTATATTTTTCACTCACCAGCTGCAACTGATGTGTTGGTCATATGCCTCAGGGAATTTGTGAACTGTGTACGATGCATCAGGATTCTATCACCTACAGAAGTTCAACAGATGAGCTTGGATGGTGAGATTACAAATAACGTCTTGCAGAATCAGGCCTGTAGTAGTTCAGATGGTGGTCATGCATGGAGGGGTCAATGTGATCAAAACTCCAGCAACCCCTCTGCCGGATCATTTGAGCACTAAAGTTTGGAGTTCAATTTTTTACAATATGGACCAGGGAGATCACTCATAAATATGAACTGGAGGCTTCTCGAATCTTAAACAACCTAATATACTTCTTTTAGGGGATCCTTTATGCCTTTCCACTACTTATGCATGGGGATTAATTTATACTATGACATGTTACTGTTATTAGATTAAAGCACACAAGAGGTTCATACCTATACCAAGCCTTAATCCTCAACTGGAGCAGAAGATTCATACTTGGTTTGCAAGAATGCAATTGCCATTATGCAACGTGCGATTTTGTGAGGATGGACCAAGGCCAGATTTAACACAGTAGATATATACCTGATTGTTCAGGTACCATGCTTGTAAGCATTGGCTTCTGATATTTCAACTTCTCAAAAATTAGAAGCCCTTATCAAACTTGTACTGGAGGCTCTAAATGTACAAAAACAATGTAGATGTTTTTTCTTTTGT
This sequence comes from Nymphaea colorata, assembly GCF_008831285.2. Lineage (NCBI taxonomy): Eukaryota > Viridiplantae > Streptophyta > Magnoliopsida > Nymphaeales > Nymphaeaceae > Nymphaea > Nymphaea colorata. The sequence continues at coordinate 23,012,508 of NC_045139.1, read as the reverse complement.
CAGTGCGCTGGTGTAACCTACTTCATATGAAAAGAATACTTTCCAGAAATTGTGCAGGCATGGGTTTGGGAAGCTGTTGCTTAGTGAAATGATGAAAAATTGTGCAGTATTTTTTTTTTTTTTTTTTTTACATTGATGATTCGTTACGGCATACTCAATCACTAGCAAGTAAATAATGATAAGAACGACAATTTTTTGTGGTTAATACATCATGGCTTCTACTTATGATCCTGTAGTCCACACGGTAAACATCTTTTGTCAACTGTCTAAGGTACTGCAAACAAGCTATATATCGGTCCATCAGAAAACTTCTGTGCTGACGTCTACATTATATTGTCATGATTGACTGGATTCATGGCAATCTGACTACTGAATAGGACCGGGAATTGAACTAGAGTAGCATATGCATTGGACTCAGCTGATGTCCTGCCAAGCCTCCATCTTGATTCAGTTCACTAGTTTGATGAGATGACCACGTGCTGGTCAGTAACCCGGGGATTGAACTACAGTAGCATATGTCTGAGTAACACGGCTGTTAAGAAAACACTGTACCTATTATTAATCATATTTGAGTTTCAGGACCCAATCTAATTAGATGTTAAATGAGAAGGACCTACATCACCTTAGTTCAACTACTGAGTTTGGGTACCTGATGCAGCGATTAGAGTTTTTAGAGTTCCACACTCTAATAGTTGCGGAAGTGCAAACTATTAGAGTACCCTTGATAGGGAAACAAACTAAACGAAGACAATAGGGAAAGGAACGTAAAGGAGAAAGGGATTATGGCTAGTTACAATCAATCAATCTTCATTTTCATCCCAAGGTACCCTTGATAGGGTTTTCCACACGATTTGGATCTTTTGGATCCAAAGCAGAAACTAAATAACATGTCCCAACCAAAACAAATAAAGTAAATAAACAAAGTAAAAATAAAAATAAAATGAATCAAGTCAGGGTCCGCTTCACTTGAATCAGCACTGCTTCAGTACCCAACCCCACTCCTACCTTAGGCCTTTCGGCTGGCAACCTAAAAACCTGGTTTTGGAAGCAAAACCAGATTTTTTTCTTGGTGTTTGGATGACATAAAACAGTCCTTTATGAAAACTCACTTTTCACAAAACTGTGTGTTCATATGAAGACAAAAAACCTGTAACCCCTAGGTTTTTCATCCAAAACAGTTTTGGGTGGAAATTAACCTAAAAAAAGAAACAAACTGATTTCCTATTTGATATATACCAGTTGTTATCATGTATCACGCTTTGGCAAAATATAAATACATTTATGATGATTTCCAGTCTAACATTCATCAGTTCTTGTGACAAGCTCTTTTGTTGGAGATGTAAAAGCTTGGTGGTATACTTGCGTTCCATTTTTTCTATGTTCATTTGGACCATAGTTACAAATGACGTTCCAGAGTTTTAAACGGTGTTTTTCAGGTATAATACAGCAAGCTCGAAAAAAAATGAAAATAATATGGTAATTTTTTTAAAAAAAAAACTAAAAATGGAGGAAAAATAAAATAAATAAGAAACTAATAACAAAAACATAAAAATAAGTAGATTTGAAACAAATAAAAAATAGAAAATGAAAAAAAAAACTTTTTGGCATTAAAAGAACATGAAAAAATGAAAAAAAGCATAAAAACGTGAAAAAACCATTAAAAACGTATTTTTTTCGTTTTTAAAGTAAAAAAAAACGCGTTTAAATTGAAATTTAATTTATCAAGTTTAAAAAAAAACGTGTTTTTTGTGACAATGACTTTAAGTTAAAGTATGATTGCTTTTTGTTACTCTGCTCTGTTTATGTAGGACATGTTCCATCTTGATTTTCCATAAGAATGATAGTTTATTATTTTTTCCTAGTTCTTTTTCCTAGTTCTTTCTTCTTCTTTTTTTTTGTTTTTCTTTTTTTTCATATTTTTTAATGAAAACACAAATTTACAATACTTTACATTGGTGCACTTTACATTATTACATAATTTGGACTACGTGGCTTTTGATGTTGTCCCTATCTATTTCTTGTAAATAAATGATTCATACAACTAAACAGTGACTGTATGTAATGAAACTTACATTTAAGAATACTTTCGCTCTATTTTATTTGAATATATATGTATTACATATATACACACTCCCTCTCTCTCTCTCTCTTACACACACACACACACACCCACCCACATATATATAATACTTATAATTGCAACATAATTGATGTTAAACATCCAACTGAACTTATTTTTTATAAGCACCCTCAAAAACTCAATTTTTGTCATCCAAAGAAAAACCAGGTTTCAGAAAGTGAAAACGTAGTTTTTGCCTTGTCATTCAAACAGGTAAACCAGGTTTTCACAATTAGCCAGTTTTTGAGGGTGTCAACCAACCACTCGACATGTTTTGCATGTGAAAAGCAAACACTCAAAGATGATAACTACATACAAATTAGAGTGATAAATTAAATTTCTCAAACAATATGAAGCTTTTTGAAGTTGAAACTAACTTCATAAACCACTTCCATGAATCATGAGCCCTGATGGAAGGAGCACTCATAGGCAGCCACCCTAGCATTCTGGTTCCTCAAGTTCAGCTGCAAAACTACAGGTCATAACAAGATAATTGTCTATATGTTTTTCCTTCCACTCCTGCAAAATAGCATGATGAAGAAATGAAAAGCGCATAATGTACAGATCGGACACAAACACATGGCAATCATATGACTGATGAAAATAACGCCTTTCACTGTTCTTTATTCGCTATTATATCTAGACACGAAAAATCAAATATTGCGGTCAACAGCATTTGGCCTTGTTTGCTCGTATCAGTACTAGAAGGTGTTGGCACTGTAGTGATTCCATTTCAATCACTAATTAAGCATGACCAGGTGCAGAGTGAAAGAATATCACTTAAGCACATTTACAATTATACATTCCGGTTGGTGGTCACAAGGAGAGAGAGATAGATAGAGAGAGAAGGGCATTTACCTTTAAATCCCAATCTCCATATAAATCTGGATCTGATTTGTTCCTCCACACATAAGCATAGGCCTGCAATATTTCAGAACTTTCCTGCAATTGCATGCATTACTTTTTATCATCAACATAAAAGGACAGTAGTGGTCAGTCAACCAAACATTTACAGGTATACTCTGCGAACAGTTTTTGACTTCATTCATCGAGATGAATTTAGGAACCAAGAGGAACCGACTCACGTTAAGCTACTTGAAGGCATGTTCCCTAAACACACTCGCCATATCCACGTGGACAGAGACATATTACCAAGTCAACATGTTCTGTGAAAACAAAAGATGTTCGACTTATTAATGGGGTTTGAAGCATTATGTCTTCCAGCAATTTTGATACTTCTAAGTTATGTGCAATCAATACTTTTACCTTCAAACTCCACATATCATTTTCGAGTGCAGGTACAAAAAATTTCACATCCATACATTTATCTCTCTGCATAGGACATGGCTGATACTTCATTTGAAATCATTTAGTGCAGAACATAGGTTACTTCCTTGGTGAAACAATTTAAGTTATCCAATCTTGTTTTTACAGCTGGTAAGTTGATGACCAGTTCACGTATCTCTCTCCCTCTGTGTGTGTGTGTGTGTGTGCATGCAGCCAATAAGAACTGTGTGGTCTAGGATCTAATCATTAACAGTAAAAAATATAACTTGATGGTTTGAAAGCTTTGAGACAGGATATTCATAGTGCCTTGACATGAGTTAACCGACTTCATTATCTTACCAGGAGAAACTCAATCAGTGAAGATACAATGCACCTCAACCAATCTGAGATACTTTCTACATAAAATGGGGTCCAACTAATAACTAATTTGATTAGCTTACAATTCAGTCAATGGTACATATTCCCATCCATCAGCATTCAGAACAAGGCCAATTAAAACATCCAATTGCATACTTCTAACCAATGTATATGACAAAAGTAGAATCGGAAAGCTTACCACCAAAGACACCTCAACAACGTTCCTTTCATATTCAAAATCTTCAAATTCATCCAATATGCATAGCTCAGGATCTGTAATCCCAAAAAGGACCTGCATGGTTCAACAATTGAGGGAAGCTAGATTAACTAAAGCAACCAGGACATCCATGTCTATTTGTCCTAAGCATGTCATGTTGGCAACCTTCATAAAACCTTTGTCAATTCCGACAGCATTCTTCATTATCCTCAAGCGAGACAACAAAAAAGTTCATCCAGCTAGAGAAACTCCCACGAAACCATTAAGTATATTCTTCTTTACAAATTCATTTTTCACTTTATCAATGATATTCATCATAATATCCTGTACTATATTCTTCTAGCATCGAACCATGCCTGACTTCCTATGACACACGGACACAGCTAGACTGCCCACGGATCCCGACACGGGACACAGCTGGGACACACCAAAAAATAAAAGTTATTAATTTATTTTTTTCTCATTTTATCATTTTTTTGTGATGCATCCAATTATTTCCATGAACAATCCTTTCAAATACTCAGCACTTTTGTGCTAAAACAAACTTTCTTAGGAGATTGTAAGAGTGAACTATTAGTTTAATGTTTTTTTTTTCATTTTTTCATTTTTGAGTATAAAATTTGTCATGTCTGCATGTGCAAAAATTTTGAAAATTGCCGTGTCCCCGTACCCGTATCGTACCCGCACCCATGTGACATAGCTGACTTCTATATGTTTAACACAATTGAAAGGCATGAAATTTGAAAGATAATCTACAAATAAAGCTGCAGAATCTGAATTGAGACCACATTTTATGTGGACAAACAGGTTATCCATCAAAATAGTTGCCAAAGAATCGAGACATGTAATATGGTGGGGCTTACAGCCTGTAAGATATCAGATAGCTCAACCTCAGACAAGTACCACCTTCAGACCACAGTAGACAGTTGACACTTCAGATCCCAATAAAAATATGTGCATGCTAAGGGAGATCATTGTACTCTAACTTCAAGATTATTATGTGAATTCACAACAGTAAGAAACACTGAAGGGCTATGAGTTTCTAGCTCATAGATGGAGAGCTTCTACTACGTACCTTTCCAATTACCTCTATCTTATCAACAGGTAAAATAGCTGGATAAACGCGATTCTTGATACTATACCTATGGCTGTAATATAAATTTCATATCAGCAGAATAACCTAAAAAAGATGTGACTGGAATAGTCACAAAGGATTGTTTGCAGCAATTTATTGCAATGAGCAGGCTGCACTGCAAAGCAACAATTATCTGAAATTGAAACATGAATCAGACTAGCTTCAATCTAGCAGAGTTACCACTAAACATAAAATTGCAACGCAAAAGCTATCAAAATATGGAACGCCAAAAATTATAGGTTGAAAAGAAACAAGTGAATCTAAGTCAAAATTCAGGAGTAAGAGAAACATCAAGATCGCAAAGGAGAAAAAAGAATCAACATGTTCAAGGCAAAAGATTTTGGAGGAAAAGCTTAAGAACCTTACATGTTTCAAAAGAAAAACATTCATAAATGAATGTCCTCCAAAGGAGGAATATCTTAAAGACGGAATGCAAAGTAGGCTCATGAGGACATTTTTAATGGAATTTTATTCCAAAAGGAAAAAATCAAAGGAGATGGTGTTACACCATTCTCCAACACATCATTAAGAAGTAGATACATGTTCTTTCTCAATATATAAAATTCCAGCAAAACCGAAAAGGAATTCATGATATCCAGAAAATTAAAACAGAAAAGAAGATTATCCCACTTTTCAGCAGAGATTGTAAAGTCGAAAGAAGAAAATAGACTAAACTTACAACTCAAAGAAAGCAGAAAGTGGTAGTAAAGATCCAATTGAAAAAATTTCTACAGGAAAACAAAGAACAAAGCTACAATTACGGCACAAAAAAGTTCTTACCAAAGAATCGATCCAAGAACTTCTTCATGGTCTTCATGGTACGATTCTTTCGATGGGATTTTGCGCAAAACAACATCCGGAAACATGATGTCCATAAATTCAGTGCATAACATAAAAAAGATAGTTTCACCCGTTAACAGAAAGAAGCTTAATTCGAAAGGCATGGGGAAAAATGATCAAGGACAACCAAATCGTTGATGGTGATATGGTCGCGTTAACCCAAAAAAAAAAAAAAAAAAAAAAAACGAAACTAAGAAGGTTCGTACTGTCGAAGAAAAGAGAAAAGAAAAGGCAAGATTCATTCGCTCACTAGTTGGGGAGGATAGCAGGAGCAGAGTCTGGCACACGCTTCAGCAGCACATGCACGACTTCGTCTGCAAGCAGGGTGCCATATACAAACACGTTATGGAGTGCAGAAGACGGAGATGAAGAGACGGCCATATCTATCTATCTCCCTCGCTCTCTCTCCAATGGCACGACGTCTGCGACTCATTTTATATCTTTAAAAGCTTATTTTAACATTGAAAAAAGCGTTTTTCTCGCGTTGTTTATTTACCAGAACATAATCGATTCCCATCGCTTAGAAATGGCTGGCTCGTTAAGAAAAGAAAAGAATCTATGGAAGCTCCATACAACCTGTGCATGATCATCGCTATGCCCGCCTATTTTGTGAGATAAAATTGTACATATCAACAACAAAGTGAGATAGATCAACTTCATCTCCAGCAGCCACGTTGCAGAAAAGAAAAAGTACATGAACGAAGAAGAGAGATTGTTAATTGTTCCCATCGGATCAATACAGTCAAAAGTTTGTTCTAGCCTTGGAAATGCTTTGAAAAAAAGCACAACGTCATCCCCCCACATCACATGCTGCTAATCGACTACCAAATATAGCAGGTATCGATTCTCAATTTCTTTCAACTGTAAATTCTTAAAGAAAAAAAAAACCTGCAATTGTCGCAGAATCGCAGATGCTCTGGATGGTATACTAATATAGTTCTGACACAAAATATGAATCAAAAGGCTGAAATTTCACAATAACCTACAGATAAATAGAAAGTGATCCACTTGAACAACTATGCGAGGATCACTCTTTGTTGAATTTCCTTTAGTCAAGGGAGCGCCACCATAGCTTGTTATTTGGCATCAGAATAGTTAATAAAAGAATACGTAAAACCAATTTTTTGGATAATCATGTGAAGTAAACAGTTGCAAAAATTTAAGAGTTAATAGACGGAGGATTTTGTACGATTTTTAAACAGGGAAAAAGTTTCTTACATTCCTTTTAGAAGAATGACAATTTCTTGCCCACTTTTGTCATGTATGGTTGATTTGATAAAAATTAGGTTTCAAGTCCATTTTTTGGCTCAATTTTTGAGTCACAAAAAATGCCATATGCAGTAAAAAATCCCATATGCAGTAAAAAATCCCGTAATCTAAGGGACTGTTTAGAAATGATAACATTGTCCTACTATCACGTATTGATTGGATTGATTAGACACTTTAAAAAGTGTTTCATTAATCTACCTATTTTTAAGACAAATACATAACTGTTACGGTTCTCAACCAACCCTTCGAGAATTGTGGCCAAATTCTGCAAAAAATAACAAACATTTGAAGTTTTGGATATACTTGTGCGCCTTCGATCCCAAGTGTTTAGCTAACCTATAAAAAACCGATGAATTGAAGGACAAATACCAAGAAGATCATCATCCTAAGACTCATTTAGCCTCTAATCAAGTCGCTAAGATTCAATTAAATAAGACATTTACATGGCTATACGTCACATGAAGACTTGCGTTTTCGACAAATAGCTGACAAGGTGCGGCCTCCATAGCTTCTAGTACGGAAGCCCATGTTCTCTCTTAAGTTGTGCTGGTAGGTTGGCCCAGCCTTTAAAGTTTAAAGAACCAGGTCTCACTACCGCTCGAATTCAATCAGTCCGCATCATTATGCATCTCTTGTAGAAAAAGCCAAAGTCGAGTGACGGCAGGAGACTTATCATGGGTTCTACTGGCTGGAGGCCAACCAGCATTGCGTTGAGGACTTGGAAAAGAGAATCAGTGTTCTTTATTCCGATTCAGTTTGGTGATCTCGGAAGTGGGGTTCCAAGAGGATGAGGATAGATAGTAAATATTTTCATACACACGTGCATGCATGTGCCACAAAATACCAAGAAAAAATTAATTAACAGAACGAGCATTCCTTTGATTTTTCCCCAATACAAGGGCACAAATCACGTCCTAAAATCTCATGGAAGAAAACGGTAAGAACTTGCAGGCCTCCCCATGGTTGCCTGAAGACTAGGCAAAAGTAATAAGTGTATTAGCAATCTCATTTGTCACTAAGAAGAGAAAAGAGTAACACATGGCTGTTTGGTCCTGAACAAGTAGAAAGACAACCAATGAAACTGAAGGATCAATAACCCGAGGAGGAGTTTGACTTCTTAAGCACGAAACCCATGAAGGCAGCCAAAAAGCCTCAAGAGGTCATGGGCTCAGGACTAGAATGTCAAAGCAAATCCAGCAGAGAGCCGGTTGCCTCAATCTCCTCGTGCCATAGTGGGAGGATGTCTCCTGGATAGTATTTTCTTGCAACGCCCTCAGAGTTTATCTGACAAAGAGGACGAAGAAAATGTTATCATGGCCATAAGCAAATAAATCCACTAAACAATAAAATGTCATGGGCACTAGATAACAGGAGTAACAAAGCTTTAACAAGCAAATCTAGATACTGAAAAGGGGTGCTTAAAGATGCAGTAATACAAGCCATGATTGTGAGGAAAACACTCACAGTGACGGTGCGCACAACTCCCCCACTAGCTCCATCTCGAGCTATGGCCAGAGACACAGCCTTCACCACTAAATTCTGCAGTTAAGTATGGAACGTTAGAAAGTATGACAGTGAGCTCATTTCACCAATAGCTGCCCTGTTGGATGTATTTTTACCTGAATGAACTGCAACTTTCCTTTCAAAGAACAGATTCCTGATCTTACTAAGTTGAACCTTTTTTTAGACATACTTGGTATGCACAAGGGGTACAAATGTTGATCTTGCAAAGTGACCAGTTCCATAATGAAATAAGGTTGCCGATGGATTAAAGTGGAACAGTTGATAAAAGACATTGTTCTTCAACAACTTAAATTCACATGCACAAGCCAATATTGGCCTCATGCTAAAGGGGGACAACTGTTGATTAATATTACAAAAACTGGAAAACAACCAGTGGCCTAAGTTCTACGCAAGTCTAATGGGGTCATGATGGATCCCCGTGACTTTAAAGGAGGGCCACTGGGCAATCAAAGGGCCAGATCTAGACATTCACAACACAAGCATAGCAGTAGAAAGGACAGATTGCCTTCTCTATAGGAAAGACGTTCTGGTTCAGTAATTTGATAATTGATACCAAGGCAGGAAGGGACGAAGAAGACATAGCACAAGGTACATATCTACATTTAAGTGGCAACTTCCAACATAAGCAATACTAGATTTTTCCTATAACTGCAAATGACTGAGGTGAAAAGTTTTTCCAAAAGAACACAAGGCACGACCATAGTTTACAGAATTAGATTACGCATACCTCAGCTTCGTCCCTTGTCATCCCTTCCCTCCAAGCTTGGTCAAAGAAACCGTACAGGTAACTGGAGCCAGATCCTGCAAGATGAACCATAAAGTATCAAATGTCAATACCTTGTCATTAAACCTCTTCAGACACTCAGAGATGGCTGTTGAATTTGTCCCAGTAGGCCCAGGGGCCTTGTCAGCATTGGCAAAGCCCTATGCTTTGTGAGTGCTTTGTGGGCTTATCAAAAGGACATGACGTTGCTTTGCTTGACCTTTGTCCCTGAATTTTGTGCCAATAGGCAAATTACAATGCTGACCTTGAAAGGCGTCATGTCACGAGCAAAGTGAACCGTAGGACTTATCAAAATGGCATGACATGATGGACTATAGGGAAGCCAAAGAGTGCTTTCTTATCAAAAGCACTAGGCTCTAATTATGAAAAAGAAGGCTTTGTTATGACGTGACATGACCTTCAAGAGAAGATTGAAAGGAGTGCTTGAATTGGACTCAAAGGTAAGCACTAATGCCATTCAATGTGTCCCTTAAGAAAGCACTCGCAAAGCGAAATCTTGAACAAAGTACTCACAACTTTGAATTGAATGGCATTACTTTGATGAAAATGAGCAAATGGCATATGCCAGATGAGGCAAAAGACAACAAGAGAGCAATAATGGGAAATTCATCATCATCATCAACCCAGAACCAATCACGTGAAGTTGAGTAGAAGTCCATCCCATTCTTTCTTATCAAGAATTGTATCTCCAACCAACTTATAACCTTAGAGGTCGTTTGAAAAACCATCCTACCAAACGGAATGGACAGCTCGCGTTCTGAATTTACCATGATGACACAAACAACAGACGCGGAACGGTCAAGACAGATGGGACACGGAGCAGACGATATAAATATTTTGTTCTGTTCCTTAGTGTTCCGTGGTTTACTATGGAACGCCGTCGCCCGACCTCGTTGCAGCTCCCCCGATTTCACCCCTGCCCCTCCATCCCACCCTCTTGCTGCTTCCCCTCTCATTTTCTATTGCTCTCTCCTCTTTCTCTCTTCCTCTTACTACCTTCTTCTTCCTTCCCCCTCTTCCTCTATTGGCCCCTTTTTCTGCAGTTGTCACCTAGGGTTTGACTATGAATGGGATGTGGTCAATCTTGGACAGTATTGCAGTTGCAAGTGAGTCTCCATCCCTCTTTCTCGCTCACTTCATTTTTTGTCATCCAGTCCAGCTTGTAGGGCTTATCGGTGGGTCATTTTTTCTCATTTCATTGAAACGAGCCTCTTTTTTTAGTAGGTGCATTTCTTTAAGGATTTTCTCTCTGTTTCCCTTTTCTTTTGGTCATTTGGATGTATATAAAGTGTTTGTGCATTTGACTGAATGAGTTTAGTGTTTGCTTTTATTTGTAATTTATGTGTAATCATAATTGTTTGTAATCACATTAACTGTTTTATTAATAGATATTATTTCTAAATTCTAACAAATCAAAACGTCTTCTTTAGTTTCGTGTTATCGAATGCATTGATTTGCATATAGCATGTTGTTAGTTGTTATGAATTTTCTACTTGTTTTGATATAACATGTTCAAAAGATAAGATATTCTTGTCATCATATAGCGGCCAAAACAAATATAATAACCAAAACTGATTATAGAAAACACAAACACTGGATAGAACAGTCAATTCAAACTAAACATAAACAAACACCAAACAAAACAAAAAGAACATACCATGGAAGACACAAACATCAGATAGAATGAATAGATCAGACAGAACAAAAACAAACACTAGACAGGACGGACAAAACAAACATATGTGAAACAAACACTCGACAAGAAGAAACATAGTGTTCTGTTCCTAAAATCATCAAACGATGGACAAAAAACATCATTGTCCATAAAAACAGGACAGTAGTGTGATGGATAGGACATCCTGTCCCAATGGACAATAATCAAAGCGAATGTATTGATTTGCATATAGCATGTTGTTAATCAGTAAAACTGATAACCGAAGCATTGACACTAACATATATAGGGCCACGAAGTTGAAGCGACAGTGGCCCACAACAACTCTGATGTTGAATTGATCCGTCCGTGCAATTGTGGAGCTTCAACATGAAGAAAAAGTGTCACTAATACATTTTACCATCACTTATGTTTCTTTGTTGTTAATGCCAAATTTGGAGACTTTGAAGCATTGCTTGCTATGTCATGTGGCGATGAATCGAGGGGACTGTTGTCTTGAATTTGAATGATTTTATGGTCCTTTTTAGTGAATTTGGCATCGGTATATTGCAGCAATTCTTCATAGCATCTCGAAGTCAATTTTTGAGCAAACTGAGAAATCTGATTGGTGCTTTTGGAACTGTCGGATGGCACAAAAATGACCATAGCCCAGAAATTGATTGCCTTGGGATCATATAGCTGATACTGCGACAGTTTCCACTGGCAGTTTTGATCTAACTCCATTCTTTTATCTTTCTTTTATCTTGACCAGATATGGAGGATGAAGAACTCTTCCTTTCGCTTCTGTTAGCTTTGGAGTAATTGATAGGCCAAACTGTCCAGCCACTTCTCCTTTGTGCAACCACAACGCAGTTGAATATGTTTTGTAATCACATTAACTGTTTGTAATCACATTAACTGTTTTATTAATAGATATTATTTCTAAATTCTAACAAATCAAAACGTCTTCTTTAGTTTCGTGTTATCGAATGTATTGATTTGCATATAGCATGTTGTTAGTTGTTATGAATTTTCTACTTGTTTTGATATAACATGTTCAAAAGATAAGATATTCTTGTCCTCATATAGCGGCCAAAACAAATATAATAACCAAAACTGATTATAGAAAACACAAACACTGGATAGAACAGTCAGTTCAAACTAAACATAAACAAACACCAAACAAAACAAAAAGAACATACCATGGAAGACACAAACATCAGATATAATGAATAGATCAGACAGAACAAAAACAAACGCTAGACAGGACGGACAGAACAAACATATGTGAAACAAACACTCGACAAGAAGAAACATAGTGTTCTGTTCCTAAAATCATCAAACGATGGACAAAAAACATCATTGTCCATAAAAACAAGACAGTAGTGTGATGGATAGGACATCCTGTCCCAATGGACAATAATCAAACGACCTCTTAGTAATGCTACCTTTTCAAGTCTTCATTCTTTAATGCTCTTTTCACTTGAATCACTCCTTTTCACTCATATCAAGTTAAGAATTCTTGCAGGTGTTTATGGCAGGTTACCGCATAGTTACCTGACATACTAAGAAAAGCAGGAAGCAGAAACATCAGAATCTTAATTCATTCGCAAAGAAATTGCACACTCTAGAAATGGGAATTTTCTGAAAAGGAAATCTTAGTTCTTAATTTCTCAGGACATAACTGATTCTTAGTCATCAAATTCGATGCCCATGAATAGGAATTCCGATAGCCAGGACCAAGGATCTCGACAGCACAGACATAGAATCCCAGCTCCTAAGATAGATCCTAATTCCCAATATCAAGAACGCATTGTCACATATATCGTTTATGGGTATTATACGACTAGGTATTTCTTGGATATAATACTGCAAAATTGTATTTCTTAGAAACTCTAAGGAAAATCTCAACAAATAAAAAAATTAAAAAATTATAAAAATAAAAAAATGGAAAATAGTAAGTTAAAAACATAAAAGTAAATAATAGCCCTGGGTAAGGTCACGATGTAATAAATTATGTTGGTCCCCATGCTAGACCCACTTTACTCAGCCACATGATATAAAGGCTGAGTTAATGAAAGAATGCAATGGGACTAAGTTTTTGTTCATTGAGGAGAAACTGCTCTCTCTCTCTCTTCTTTATTGTCTCTAATTTCTTGTTAATCATGTCCGTCACGGGGCGACTGTTCTCACGCCCCATGCAGTCCAACAGCTCTTCAAACCAGCACAAGCTTAATGGGGTAAGCGAGTGCACAGATAACTCGAAAACAAACAGTGCATAAAGAGACATAAAGAGGAGAATAACTTATAATGAGTTGTTTCATTCACTTAGAAACGTACTACATCACAAGAGAAGGCAAACAAGGAGATTGACTGGACTTTACTTATATGCCTGAAGACTCATACAAGGATCCTTATGCCGAACACCCAAAGAAAGGAATCTCAAACATGACACTTAGACAGGTGGGAGGGTACACCCTTACAAGTGAACAAGCATATACAAATGAGCCTTGTAAACAAAAGAAAGACTATACAGACACGAACACAGGAAAACAAGCTCCTCCCTTCAAATCATGTGTCGTCCTCAGTGCCAACTGCGTTGTGGTATGCCCTAACTTCTTCTAAGTAGCACTGCTTCATCTTAAACACATACTCCCACATAGGCTGCTCCTCATCTGCCTACTTGACAAAATACTTTTTCGGCATGCCGAGATAGTTGATCTTGTGCAAGAATTTGCTCCAACTGCTTGTCTGTTGCACGCTTGCCTGAAGGTGCTCTTTGCAAGATTGGCTCCTCTTTTGATCTTCAACATCAGCATAAAAGGGTTTCAAGTTGCATATGTAAAATACTGGATGGAAATCTGGCAACAGATTTAGCTTGTATGCTAGCTTCTCAATCTTCTTGATCATAGTGAATGACCCTTCATACTGCCAGATCAAAACACAGTGTCGCCTAAGAAAAATACCCGTGCGATTAGGATACAGCTTCACGAGCACCTAGTCTTCAACTCGAAACTCGACAAGTTATCAATCTTTGTCAGCCCATTTTTCATCTTCTTGGCAGCCTTATGCAAGAATGCCTTGGGGAGTTCTGTCTACTCCTGCCAGTCCCTGACAAACTATTAGGTAAATGTCGGCCTTCCCTTTTCAAGGGCAGCAAAAGTGTGTGCCATTAGTGGTTCTTACCCCATAGCTATTTTAAACGAACTGTGCCCAAAAGACTCGTTCTTCTGCAAGTTGTAGCAGAATTGGGCAATGTTGAAGCATGAAAGATGGGTCTTGGGACCGGGTCTGGGTCCAGACCCGTCCAGCTTGTAGCCCTTGTTGGGCCTTACTTAAAGACTTGTAACCCTAATTTCTGGAGTGAATGAAGTTTTAAGATAGAGAGAGTCTGGCGGCTAGTGGGCACCAGACCTCCTCACCAATGGTTTTTCTCCCTCTTGTTGAGGGTTTTCCACATTACATCTGTGTTCTTTTCGCTTTTACTGTTTCTACATGGTATCAGAGCTGTGACTAGTTTGTGGAAATTTTTGCCGGCCGTGAAGTTCCGGCCCTGACCTTTCCATCGCTCGCTGCTCTTATTCCGCCGCCGCCGCTGCTGCCGCCGCTTCCATTGTTGCTGCCGATTCCAGTTGCTCCTGCTGCTGGTTTCTGGCTGCAGCCCAGCATCGTTTCCCAGCTCACGCCCGTCGTGCTCCATCACCAGTGCAGCACAGCTCCGCCTTCTCTGCCGTCACCCTAAGTCCCCGTCGCTCAGCATCTGTCAATGCCTAGCGTCGTCCATCGCTCAGCGCTCACTGTCGCCCGCCATTTTGTGCTCTGTTGCTGTTGCCTGATGCCTCCCTTGCTGTTTGTCGTCGTCTGGTGTGTGTCGGTTGCCGCTGTTTTCTTCCTGCCCGTGGAGATCTGTCACACTGACCTGTCAGCTCCTTGCGTCACCACCCAACATTGTCCCGTCTGCTGTTTCCGGTTGCCGTTTGTTGTTCCTTCTTTGTACCTGTTTCTTGGTTAGGCCTTTTATGCTTTGGTGAACCCGACGTGGTGGCGGATTCTCATATGGGGGAGTGGATTATTGACAGTGGTGCTACCCACCACATGACTGGCGATCATAAGGTATTTCATGGGTATAAGCTTTTGTCAGGAAAGGAACAGGTGTCTCTTGCCGATGGTTCCTTTATTTCTATGGCTGGAAAAGGGAGTCTCTCACTTTTGAACAAGTTCTTAGTCCACAATGCTCTACATGTTCCTCATCTTCCCTTGAACCTCTTGTCGGTTAGCAAGATTACAAAAGAGTTGAATTGTGAACTTATTTTTTCTGTTGATCGTTGTGTTCTGTAGGACTTGGTGACAGGGAAGAGGATTGAGATTGGTTTGTTCTTCTGAAGGGCTATATTGTTTACCTATGCGTGCTGCTACTGCCCTCATGACAACTGCCAGCAAAACAACGAAGAGTAGAGAGGACTCCCTTCAATCGATTCTGCGTTGGCATGAGCGCCTTGGACACCTTCCTTTTGGAATTCTAAGACAGTTATTTCCTGATCTGTGTTGCAGGTTAGATATGACTATGGTGTCTTGTGATATCTGTCACCTGGCCAAACATGTTCAGGCTTCATACCCTGTGTCTATCCATCGTTCTAACGATGTGTTTGCCATGATTCACTCTGATGTATGAGGGCCTTCGGGAATTCCTTCTTGTCATGGTTTTCAATATTTTATCACCTTTATAGATGATTGTTCTCGTAACACCATTGTTTATTTGCTGAAAGACCGTACTGAAGTTCCTACTGTCATAGAGACTTTCATTGCTTATGTGGAAACTCAATATGGAGCATCTGTTAAGACCTTTCGGTCTTGCAATGCTTGTGAGTATACGTGCCAGTCTGTTGATAGCTTCTTTCGAAAAAAGGGAATTGTTCATGAGACTTCTTGTAGTTATACTCCTCATCAAAATGGAGTTGCTGAACGAAAGAATCACCAAATGAATATGACTCGGGCACTTCTTTTTCAACGTCATGTTCCAAAAAAATATTGGGGGTTATTGTGTTGACCAGTGCTTATCTAATTAACTGTATGCCTAGTCGTGTGTTGAATGGGCAGACCCCTCACTCTATGTTACCGGGGAGTTATGAACCTTTCTCTCCTCCACCTAGAGTTTTTGGATGTGTTTGTTTTATTCACAATCACAGTTCTAATATTAAAAAGCTTTATCCTAGGTCAGTTAAGGGCGTTTTTCTAGGTTATTCCCCCACTCAAAAAGGATATAAGTGTCGAGACCCTTCCACAGGTCATGCCTATGTTACCAAAGATGTCACCTTCCTAGAACATGCTTCATATTTTGGTGAGAATTCTCTTCAGGGGAAAAGTCTACAATGAGAGAAGAGTATTCTCCCAATCAAGAGATTCAGTTTAGAGATTTTTTGGAATACAAGAAGGAAGAGATTGAGGTTACTAACCCTCTAGAGCACAATGAGGATGATAGATGTTCAACTGTGGATAAGGAGGGACATGACCATTTGTTTGGGCAGGTTTACTCTAGGCGAAAGTCGCCTGCAGCAGGACCCACTGATGAAGCTGACGAAGCGATGCCCTCTGGTGACAAAAATCCTACTCCAAATCCTAATGCTACTCCTTCCCTGGATGACCCAAGTCGTGCCCAAGAGATGTCAGTTGAAGGTACTCAGGCAGAGGCTAAAAGTGAAGATTTACCTAGGTTTGCACAACGAGTCGAGCTACTCGAGCTCGACTCGTTTAAGCTCGACTCATAAGCGAGTTCGAGCTGCTTCATTAGTTAAACGAGTCGAGCTCGAGTTCACGAGCCGACTCGTTTAACTAATCAAGTCGAGTTCGAGTTCACTCAAGTGGACTCATTAAAGCTCAACTCGGCTCGTCATTAAAATATCGGTTCGAGCCTTAGTCGAGCCTTAATCGAGCTCACGTATTCGAGCCTTAGTCGAGCTCAACAAGTATGGATTTCTGTAAACGAGCTTATCGAGCTTAATCGAGTCGAGCTCGAGCTCGACAAGTGACTATCGAGTCGAGTTCGAGTCAGGATAGTCGAGCTATATTCGAGCTCGAGCCGAGTCGAGCTCGTGTCTTACTTAGTCGAGCCGAGTTCAAGCTGACCGAGCTCGGGCTCGACTCGACTCGTGTTCAGCCCTAGATTTATCCATTGCTCTTAGAAAGGGTGTCAGGTCATATACTCAACACCCTATTGGTAATTTCATATCTTATTCTAAACTGAGCAAAGATTACAAGTGTTTTGTATCTTCTTTTTCTTTGGGTGTGATTCCCAAGACTATTGCTGAAGCTCAAGGTGATTCCAAGTGGGTTGATGCGATGCAAGAAGAAATGGAAGCCCTGAGAAGAAACATGACATGGGAAGTTGTAAAGACCCCTGAGGCAACTCACTTGGTTGGATCCAAGTGAGTCTACACCATCAAATACAAACCAGATGGAAGTGTTGAATGATACAAAGCTCGTCTTGTGGCCAAAGGTTTAGTCAGAAATATGGGATTGATTACTTAGAGACCTTTGCTCCAGTTGCGAAAATGAAGACAGTTAGAGTTGTTATTTCCCTAGTTGTGATGAAGGAGTGGAGGATGTACCAACTGGATGTTAAGAATGCATTTTTCAATGGCGATCTCGAAAAGGAGGTGTATATGCGTATGCCCCCAGGATATGAAAAACCAGAAAAATGTTGTAAACTAAAAAAAGCTTTATATGGCCTCAGATTGCCCAGAGCATGGTTCGAACGACTCAGACGAGTAATGCAACATTATGGCTATAATCAAGGGAATGGAGACCACACTCTGTTTGTGAAGAGGAAAGAAGGGAAAGTCACTCTGTTACTTGTTTATGTGGATGACATGATTGTTACAGGTGATGATAATGATGAAATCACAAAGATAAAAGTGTTACTGGCTGTGACATGATTGTTACAGGTGATGATAAGGATGAAATCACAAAGCTAAAAGTGTTACTGGCTGTCGAATTTGATCTCAAGGATCTTGGTAAACTGAGGTACTTTCTTGGTATTGAGATTGCTAGGTCCAGTACCGGCCTTGTGTTAAATCAACGGAAATACACACTAGATCTATTGGAGGAGACCAGTAAGCTGGGGTGTAGACCAGCTTCTACTTCTCTTGATGCTAGGCACAAGTTGAGCCTTAGAGATGGGGAGTTGCTTTGTGAAGAAGCCAAAGGAAGATATCAACGTCTTGTTGGGAAGTTGATTTATCTTACCCTCACTCGACCAGATATCACTTTTGCTGCGAATGTACTGAGTCAATTTATGCATGCCCCGACTGATGCACACTTGAAGGCTGTGGACAGAATATTGTGTTATTTAAAGAGGAATCCAGGCAAAGGGCTCTTATATGTGAAACAAGAGCCTGTTGAGATCGAAGGGTATTCCGATACTGACTGGGCAGGTTGTGCTGATACTAGAAGGTCTACCTCAGGGTACTGTGTCTATTTGGGAGGAAACCTTGCTATCTGGAAAAGCAAGAGGCAAGATGTGTGTTCTCGATCTAATGCAGAGGCTGAGTATAGAGCTATTGCTACGGGAGAATCTTACCTTACATGAAATCTGAAAACCAAACCGCTGATGTTCTGACTAAAGCTCTATCTTCAACTTCTTTTGAGAGAAATGTATCCAAGTTGGGCATGTTTGATATGTATGCCCAACTTGAGGGAGAGTGTTGAAGCATGTAAAGATGGGTCTTGGGACTGGTCCAGACCCGATCCACCTTGTAGCCCTTGTTGGGCCTTACTTAAAGACTTGTAACCCTAATTTCTGGAGTGAATGAAGTTTTAAAAGAGAAAGAGTCTGGCGGCTAGTGGGCACCAGACCTCCTCACCACTTGTGGTTTTTCTCTCTCTTGTTGATGGGTTTCTACGTTACATCTGTGTTCTTCTCGCTTTTACTGTTTCTACAGGCAACATCAACAGGTACAATCGAATTGGCCTCTCTGTGAGACTGAAGCCCTACAGGTACAATCGAATGCAGAGGGAGGCCTTGGAAGGTTTGGTGCAGGAGATGCTCAAGTAGGGCATCATTCAACCAAGTCACAGTCTGTTTGCCTCTCGACTCCTATTGGTTCATAAAAAGGGCAAAAATTAGCGTCGCGCATTGAATGCCGTTAACGTGAAAGACGGATTCTCTATCCCAATCATCGAAGACGTTCTAAACAAATTACATAGAGTTGTTTACTTCTCAAAGTTAGACTTGCGTTCAGGGTATCATCAAGACAGGGTAGCCAAGGAGAACGTGCCGAAAGCAGCATTTTACACGTAGGAGGGGCACTATGAGTTCAAGGTCATGCCCTTCGGCTTGACCAATGTGCCTGCTACCTTCCAATTGGTCATGCATGATATATTCTGACCATTTTTATGCAGGTACATCTTTGTGTTTTCTGACAATATACTCATCTATAGCAAGAATGAGCTAGAACATCTAGCACACCTGTGCAATGATGTCCTTGTTGGTCCAGCACCAGCTTAAGGCAAGGCTGTCCAAATGTTCATTTGGCAATACAAAAATATCCTACTTGGGACACGTGATCAGTAATGGCCAAGTGAGGATGGAAAATGAGAAAGTGTCAGCGGTGAGAAATTGGAAAAGCCTTACCACCATGAAGGAACTAAGAGCCTTCTTGGGACTGGCAGGATATTACCGCAAGTTCATTAAGGGATATGGATTACTAGCTGCCCCACTAACAGCACTGACCAAGAAGGGAAAGTTCTCATGGGACAACAGGGCTGAGGGTGCATTTGAAGGCCTAAAGGAGGCTATGACAACAGCACCAGTGCTAAGGATGCCTGATTTCCAGACGACCTTCGTTGTAGAATCGGATGCCTCTGATTTGGGGGTAGGCATAGTCCTTAGCCAAGGATAGCACCCCATAGCCTTTTTCAACAAGGCAATGGGAGTGACTTTTGCTGCCAAATCCGCCTACGAACAAGAATTGATAGTTGTTGTTCTTGCGGTCACCAAGTGGAAGCACTACCTAATGGGCAGGCGCTTCACAGTGCTTACTGATCACAACAGCTTACGATTTTGTCTGATCACAACAACTTACGATTTTGTTTGCAATAGCAAGGCTTGACAACCACACTCCAAAAGTGGATGCCCAAGCTATTGGGTTTCGATTTTGAGACAGTATCGAAGAGGAAAATAAAATTTGGCAGCTGATGGCCTATCACGTGCAAAGGTAACTCCAGCTCATGTGTTGATGACGTTGTCTAGCATACAGGTGGAATTGTAGGCGTTACCACCAGAATGCAGCCTCAGTTCTTTTGTAGGCGTTACCACCAGAATGCAGCCTCAGTTCTTGAGATTAGGAAACGGTTGAACGCAGAACCCTTGTGTTGCTATAGTTACCAGTGGACAGACCCCTATTTTAAGTTACCAGGGATGCATCTACATATCTCCTGAGACAGAACTGCCATAGACCCTCATGGCTCACTACCACGGGACCAAGGCAGCAGGTCACGATGGGGTAGAGGGCACATACCGAAGGATACGTGACACCTTGTTCTGGCCGGGATAAAGAAGGCCAGGGATTTCATCAAGAACTGCGACACATGCCAACGCAACAAGTATGAAATGATGAGGCCAGCAGGGTTCTTACAGCCCTTACCAATTTCAGAACAGATTTGAGAAGACATTTTGATGGATTTAATGGAAGAATTACCCTCTTCCCATGGAAAGTCAGTCATTCTAGTGGTGGTGGACAGACTTTCTAAATACGCCCATTTTATTGCCTTGGCCCATCCCTACACAACAAAATCTGTTGCTAGGACATTCCAAGATCGTATGGGAAGGCTCCATGGAATGCCTAGATCGATCACCAGCGATAAGGACCCCTTGTTCCTAAGCAATTTTTGGAAGGAATATTTTCAAATGCAGGGCTGGAAGCTGCAAATGTGCACAAGCTATCACCCTCAAACTGATGGGCAAATGAAAGCTGTCAATCATTGTTTGGAGACCTATTTGCGATGCTTTGCTGGCCAAAGACCTAAGGTATGGGCCGATTACCTGTCATGGGCTGAACTTTCGTACAACTCTTGTTGGCACTCATCTACCAGTGTTAGTCCTTTTGAAGCTGTCTACGGGAGACCCCCGCCCGACATTAGACAATATCAACCGGGAATAGCCAAGGAGGCCACAGTTGATAATTCACCTTCGTTGATGCGATGACATCTTGCATGACCTGAGATTCTGAAGCAGCATCTAGTGCAAGCCAAGAACCGCATGGTCATTCAATACAACAATAGGCATCGGGATCAGTAGCACGAGGTGGGGTCCTGGGTGTACCTATGCAGGTCAATTCAAGGGACAAGATTTAGCTCAAAAAGGGGACACGCCAAGCTTGCATCTAAGTATGTTGGTCCATACAAGATATTGAGGCGTATAAGGCCACTTGCATATGAATTACAGTTACCAGAAGGGAGTGCTATCCTGCCTTCCATGTGTCAAAGCTTAAGTATTGCTCGCAGGAGATAGCCAGAGTGAAGTAGCTAATGCCCCAGCCTTAAGTGAAATACCCAGCATACACCCTATCGCAGGTTGGGGTCCAGGTCTGTAATTAAAGAGGGCAGGAAGGAAATTGGAATGGCTCATTGAATGGTCAGACCACCAGGATATTCCAGCCACCTGGGAACTAGCTGAAGACATACAAAAGAGATTTCCCGATTTCACACCTTGAGGACATGGTGTTCCTCCTGGGGGGGAATATTTGTTAGGCCCCATGTTACGGCAGCAGCTATGCATATTGGGTCTTTGTTGTCAGAGTTCTCTTACTGGTTCTGTTTTGTTCTATTTTCAGGTTGTTTGTGTTTCTTTGTTGTCTTCAGGAATAGGATGAAAGGAGCGGGTCATTAGATGGACGCTGATCCCATAAGTGGATCCTGTAATAACCCACCCGTGAGGAACTATAAGTATATTGCCTCAGTGGAGATTAACCCTAAGCAAGAAATGAAACTTGAGTTCTTCCCTTAATCGAAACTGGGGTTCGCAGGGGTGTGAGTGTGTGTGGATCGGCTCTGTTGAGAGCTACCAATGTGGGATTTTGCAACCAAACCCATAGTCATGGAGAGTTTGGCAGCAGCCACATGGAGCGATCAAAGATATACACAACAAGGGAAGGATGTCCACTTCCCGTTATACCTTGATGGCGATATTGCACTTTCAGTTGCCAATAAGATGGTGGAGCAATTGGACATCTCAAACCAGGACATTACGTTTATTGCTGAGCTCATTGATTTCGTTGATCTCAATTAGTGCCTGAGTGGAAACCATCTTGCATGAATCACACTGGTTTCATTTGGGAGGAGCTAGGTTCACATTTGAAAGAATTGTGGAGACCAAGAACATTAAGGTGCCTTCAAGTGTGGGTTCCAAACTAGAAATGCCCAAAATCATGTTTCGCAGAAGTTACACAAATTTCTCTCATGGCAGCAGGTATTATCGCTGCCAATTCATGATAGCCAAGGCTCAATCGTCATACATGCTAGAGGCAGATCTGGATGCAATGCGTTTGCTGACCTGCTACTAGGGGAGTTGGGAAATGACCTTAGAGGGGCCACATGGCATTATTGCCTGGGAGTTCAGATTTAGTTTCTCCCTTAAGTGAACAAGTTGTTGGATGTGAAGATAACAGTTCCTCAGGTTTGCAATTCTTGGCAAGAACCATGCTGGTTGACACTGAGAGCTAACACTTATGCTGGCTATGGGGATACTGTGGGTTCCTGGACGATACCACTATCAAGTCTCCTTTGTACATCTTTTTGTCCATATGTTTAAAGTTTTTCATAGGTTTCTTAAACACACTGCTGCAAGAGCCGTTGATATATATTTTCTATGTTATTTATTTGTTTATGTTGACGTATATTCTTTATTTTTATACATATTTTCTAAGTATTTCTTATTGTTTATATATATATATATATATATATATATATATATATATATATATATATATATATATATATATACGGCCGTACCCTCACAACCAAGTTTTTTGAAAATGGTCAGTACTCATGCCCGCACTGATACCCGAACCGGCACCGGTACCCATACCTATGTGACATAGATAGAGACGGAATGAGAAAAGATTTAGAGAAGCTCAAGCTGCAGCAGCTGTTTCTTCAAGGTCTTCTTCCTTGAGAAAGGATACACATGAAGAGGTTCATCCTGAAAATACTCATCATGAGGGTCCTTTAGGGGTTACTTTTACAAGTGGCAGGGCTGGGTCTTACTCTCAATTGGGTCTTCCCAGAAGGTAAAACGCTCAAATATGCTTCATCCTCCTCAACTAAGGTCCTTTGACCTTATTTATAAGCACTCTTGGATCAGTCCAGTGAGGATCCGATCCATTTTATACCGGGTGCCTAACAACTACAATTTGATAACAGCTCAGGCCTGCAATGTGAACAGGCTAATATAGTTATTACTTATTTGGGACCATATTAAACTTCAAACCAATCTTCCATTACTTAAAGCAAGATTAGTTGGTTGTGGGAAATCAAGAATTCTATTCATGCATGAGGAATTAACAAAAAGTACCTAAAGGAATTGGAGCTAAGAACAGAAACCAAGTAAAATTTGCATTAAAACAAAGATCATGACACTCCATTGAGATTTAATAATAAGGACCGCTAGACCTTCCAAAAATAAGATCCTTTCTAATATGTCATTATTGATTTAGTTTTCTCAGTCTACATGTACCAATCAATCAATGCATAGATATTCATCAAATATGTTTGGCAACAGTACAAGATCCGCAGTTTTCAGGATTTAGGACCACTATTTTGAATCAATATATTACAGACTTACAGTCCCAGAAATTCACCATGTAGACATTTTGGCAATCTCGGAGTAGCGCTATGTCCAACATGAGGAATATAAATCTCTCAAGAATGAGAATCACATTGATATGCCTTTCTCAGCATCACAGGTTACGGGATTGTGAATCGAACTCTAACCATGTTACTGGGTGCTTCTCACCATTCTTTTCCAACAAGACATTTATCTTCTTGTTTAGCCCCAGAGAAAAGAAAGAGAGCCAATAACTATATGCATCTATTCAAATGAAAAAAGCCAGTGCACAAAGAGCCAAAGAGGGTCTAACAAGCCAACATACTAATGAATACCTCCGATAGCAAAAGGTTGTTGCAGGATAGTTCCTCCAAGGGGTATAGAAAATATTTGTCCCCCTTCATACTTATCCCACCCACCAACAATCAGGCCAGTTTGCAGCATATTCTACCAAATGACAGCAAAAAAGGTAGAGTCACATAAGATGTGAATGTCATATGGGTGATACGGCAAGATACAAAATAAAGACTTCTTACTTATGCAAATACAAGAAACCAAGTTGTATATCCAAATAATAGCATGTACTTTTGTGCATGTGCACAACCATACAGACCTAGTCAAAAACATCAGGTGGGACCTATACAATATAACCAGTGAAAAGGTTTTGTGGAGCTTAGGCAGCACCTCATCCCAATCAGCAAGAAAGAAAGAAAGAAATGAGAAGATCAAGAGGAAAATAAATGAGGAGGGAGACCAAGACAAGTAAACAAAATGGTTGACCTCCTAGGAACCAAAGGTAGCTCTTGATTACATGGAACCAAAGGTAGCTCTTGGGCTGCCAAGTTCTGTCTAGACACTTGACCTCCTAGGAACCAAAGGTAGCTCTTGATTACATGGAAACAGATATAAATGGTGAATTCCAAGATATTCATTAATGAAAATTACATAAAGCTTATTACAAGATCATGGGAAATCACTTACTTTGTTTTGGTAAGATAAAAGCCGTATTAAGTTAGCAGCAACTTTAACAGTAGCAGGCTGTCCAAGTTGTATTCTGCAATCAAGAACTGTTATCTTGATTGTATGTCTTTAAGTCCAATGAGTAACAGTATAAGAAAACATGAAAACAGATAGCCAAGCATAAGGTTGAGTAGAACTAATTTATGTAGCAACTAACAGCAAATAGGCAATTTAGCCATGTAACATCCTTCAGTTTAAAAGAACAGGATAGAGCACATACTCACCAACATGACTGATATTTCAAAAATATCACTGATTTGATGCACTGTAACACGTAACAGAGCATATCATATGAAGGAAACAATATGATACACAGCTTAAAGTAGTTTCAGGAGTGTAACTATACCATAGTTGTAACTTACAATACAAGCGTGCACCCCCCACCCCTTTTTCCAAAACGTAAAAATTATCAAAAAAAGTTTTGTTTGGACTATATAAATTTCTTAAGGCTGACTATTAAGTTCAACATGAAAGGCATTTTTACAAATTTAAAGCAAAAACATAAAGTTTATGGCTAATTTCATACAAAAAACAAGAATGTTCATGGTTTTTGTTATAAATTTGTAGTAGCCTAGATCTGCACTCAGAACTAAAAAAAGTTCAAACTTTATAACCATTAAATTGTTTAAGGAGAGCATAATGCATAAAAACTTATTTATTCTGGTACCCATTAAGTAATTTAAGTAGTCAATTTTTTATTACTCCAAATGAAAGCGAGCATGTTGTAGGTAGCATATGCTTTTTTTTTTCTTATCTTTATGCACCCCATGTTTTTTCATAAGGAGATTTTCTCCTAGTTTTCCAAATTTTCTTATTATGTTATATTTTTCTGGTTTTTATTTTTAGAAAAAATTTATTTAAAAAGTTAAATGTGCAATTTTTTTGCATCATATCAGGATATGTACCTAACTTTAGATCCTACTAGTATGGGTTACGTTACGCACAATTTCATGACATTGATTTAGCATGACATTTCCCATGAAAACATATCATTTTCAACAACCTATTTCGAAAATGGTGACCTCTAACATATTCGTATCTAGTACATGTTATGTATAGTTTATGAATCGTTATTTCCAATTTTCCAGGATATTCCCAACAAAAAACCATCTTTGTGGAACGGAATTTGAAATCTTGTGTCATTACTCCAAGAAAACAAGAGTTCTAACCAGGAAAATAAGCATAATGAGAGGTGGACTGCAAAAGACTTACGTGTGTTGATCAAGAAAGTATCGAACATAATCAGAAACTATCTGTGAATCAGCAGCCTGCAAGAAAAAAGGAGAAGGAAAAGAATAAGTAGTGCAAAACAACATGCTAAGTCACATGGGTGCAGGCGCCAGTGCAGATACACCAGTGCAGATACAAAGGTACGGGTTTGGATGTGGCTATTCTGAAAAAATGAGTATGAGGTATGGCAGGGCATGTGTGTGCACAATCATGCATGAGCTACAAAATTGCAAAAAAAAAAATCATAGAAAAAAGGAGGGGAAATATAAAGAGAGAAAAAAAGAAAAATAGGATAACAGCCAAACAAGGGCTTTAAGGAAATTCCACTTCCATCAACATACTAGAAGATTAAACAAAAGAAAAAAGAAAGTTTTAGGGTTAAAATTCTAAAAAATTAATATTCTCCATTTGGACAGCCTAGGTTCCTCATACCAGGTCTTTAGAATACCACCCAGTGCCTCCGCTGGCCCAGACGGGTGTCTAGGCATGTTTTTAACTGGCAAAAGAACAGTCTGATAATTTTGTATCCATTCTATCACCTTATTACTAACGCATCACAAAGTATGTAGCATTTTTCGGTAATATCTTCCTTTTCTATAACTGACGTATCACACGGCATTCAACATTTTTTGGGCAATCTTTTCCTTTTCTGACATTATAAGCAAAAGAATTCAGTTTAAGATAAGCAGAGGCAACTTATATATAAAAGCGAAACTAAAAAAGTACCTATATTCCAAAGAAGCAACCGATGCTTCAAAAATCACCAGATGTTTCATCCTTTTACCTCTCTTACAACCATAACTAATAATAATGAAGCTCATTGCCCAAACCTTGGGTACAAATAAAGATTGAAAGAAAGAAGTGTTACCGATCCAGAGCGGCACAAATAGACGTTGTCAGTCAATTGCGTGATCTTGTCGGATGCCCTGTTTGCAACGTACATCCCTAGTGCCACAGATATAATTTCATCACTCTCAAACTCAAAATTGAGAATAATTTCTTCATTTTGGCCATCAAGAATTAAAACGGGTAAAAATATCAAGCAATTGCAGAAAAACATAATCTCGAAAACCATCCGTAAGTATCCGCAAAAACACAACCTTCTTATCACCATCAAGGAGATGAATTCTGTTAAGAAACATAATTCTATTTCCAGACGTAATCCTAACAATATGTGGATTTATACCGCACGAGGAACTACATTTTTCAACTGATCAAATTGTTTATCTACTTCAATCAAATGCAACCACTACGAAAATCAATACCAGCGACTACATTCTCGATCAACCATGGCGCAACACACAGAATTCCCAAGCGTACCGGAATCTATAGGAGGATAAATCATCGGGACCAAGAACTCAGTACAAAACCAGGAAGAAATGAAACGAACCAATGAACAAAAGCGAGAAGAAAAAAGCCGTCTGCAAGAGAATGAGCGTACCAGTGCTGGTCCGAGAGTCGGCGCCGAGAACAACGCCCCCGTCGTAGGTGATTCCGATAATCGTCGTGCCCATGGAGTGGGGAGCATTCAGATTCACGTCCATCCTTCCTCCTTCTGGATCCCGCAACGATGCGACGAAAAGAAGACGAAGAAGAAAGAAAACTCAACCGCAGGTGCACGGACGCAAACACAGGAAAGAACCAGGAAGAAGAAACCCTAATCCCAGCAGCTTTCCCGAAAGGAGACGAAGAAGAAGCACGGCTGCACAAGAGAGAGTGAAGCTACGAATCGAAGGATTTCTCCCTTTCCTTCCCACTCTTTTGCTCAGAGGAATCCCCCTTTCCAAGTTACTAACTGGATCTGGAAATGATGTTTGACCCGAACCGTTTAAACGTTTTAACCGACCCGAGGCCACAGGCAGGATTGTTTGTTTTACGAGGACAGACGTTTTAAAAGCACACTCGACGGCACCCCTCAAAACCTGGTTTTCCCGCCGTTCATGTTTTTTTTATGAAAGTTCAGATGAATGTTGAATACAGTTGGATAACAGTTGAACAAATGCATACAATCGAACTTGATAAGTATCGATGTAAGGCAGTAACTATGTGAAAATTGTGGGCATCAACTTTGGAATGTCATTGGATCGTAGATCTCCCTCTCCAAGATTGTTTCGGTTATTGTGGGCATGAACTTGGAGGGCAAAGGCAGCGGTGGAAGCGTCAAAATGGGTTTGTAGGCGGGGAAGTTACTGCCAGATAGATATAGGGAGGGGGCAATCTAGGTCTCTCTGGCTTTTCTCTCCTGCTCCTTCACATAAACCTTCTTGTCCCACCATCAACCCAAAATCGTCATTTTGCGTGAAAAACCCGGGGGTCCAGGTTTTTCACCCTCCTAAGCAATCCGAGTTTTTTACCTCACTGGGTTTCGATGACACCCAAACATACGTGAAACATTGTTTCAAAGGCAAAACTGAAACGCTATTTAGGCTTGTCATCCAAACACGGCTTATATTTTTTTATTTAGACAACTAAAGCACCTGGTTTTGTTCGAACGACACTCGTAACTGGACATATAATAATTTGTATATATATATATATATATATATATATATATATATGGAACAGCTTGTGATTGTTTTGATTGCTAAACACCTCATAGAATAGAAGGCATTTAATTACTTACGTCCTGTTTGGATCTAAGGAAAATGAAGGAAAAAACAATCAATTGTTTGGTTGATTAATTAAAAAGAAAAAAAGAAATGAGAGTAAAAAACTTGTTTGGTTGTAAAAGGGAGAGAAACAAAAAAGAGGGAATGAAATGTAAATCCAATTCCTTCAAAATTGAAGAGATTGAAAAGGAAATGAAAAACTTATCATTTTCTATCATATATGCCCTTTCTTTCTCTTTGTGCATGAACAATGTTTTACATGATAACAACATATTTTTAGATAGTCTCTTCTCACCACTATTCACCTAAACCATCACAATAAAGAAGTTTCTTCAGGTTCATCTATTTTCTTTTCTTTTCTCTTTTTTGTCTATCTTTTTATCACAACACATCTTTTCTCATCTTCATTGCCTGGTGTAGTGGTTTAATTGTAAATTAATATAAATTCTATCATTTTCAAACATGATTTTAACAATTCTTTCATTTCTATTATAATCACATTCTTTCATTCATTTCTTTTCCTTCTTTTCTCGTTTTCTTTCTCTTCTTTTTTTTTTCCTTTCATTTTCACTTCTTCCTTTCCTTCTCTTTCTCTCCCTCCAAACAAACCATTAGATTTAAAATCATAAATCTGATGTAATATGTTTTAACTGATATAGTGAAAGATTCATGACAAAATCTATGGTTCATTTTTTTCATCTTGCATTGAGAAAAACTCTTATTTAAGAAAGGAGGGAGAAGGTCTGATCTTAAACTAAATGATGAAATCCCCCAACCTGGAGGTGAGAGAAAGTTTGCTAGGTTTTCAACCTGCGGTGTCGAGGACTAGGAGCCCCCTCGCCATCATGGCTGCCAATTCTCCGACAGCTGAGCCGCTGATTCGAGTTAACCAACTGACCACAGGAAGCTTGCATGTCCTTATCCCTCAGAGATGAAGAAGGATCGTTGTGCATAGATGGCCAAATACCCTCAGGAGCTCTGCGAGGCTCTCCGCCCATCAATGATGCAAAAAGAAGCTTTTGATGGACCGTGGGGATACGGAAAAGGGCAGGACAAAGGGAGGCAAAACAATCGAGGATAGCAGAACCCAGACTGCATGGAAGAACTCATCGCATGTTTCTTGGGTGAATATTATGGATGGGCATGCAAGTCAGGGTTGTAAGGACATGGAGGAGTTGGAGGTCACCAACATGGGAGGTAGATACCAAATAATGGTCCATTGTACATCCCTAGAAGCTATGAAAGAACCATTTCAATGGTCAATTCTAGGGTGTTTCTTTTATCGAACAAAGAGAGTTACTGTTGAATCTAAGTTTAGTTCAAAGGCTTTGAAGAGATCATGGAAGACATCCCTCCCACCCCAGTTCATCGCCCTAGGAAAAGGTGATTTCCTAGTCAGATTTGCAGAAGCGGATGATATGTGGCTCGTCATGAGGTAGAAGGCTTGGAAGGTAATGGGCAAAAGCTTTGTTGTCAACCAGTGACTCCCTCTCTGGACATGGAGATAAAAACTAACCTCCAAGTGCTTATTTGGGTTGAACTCCCAATGTTGGTGTCAAACCTCTAGAATGAGGTGTAGCAAAAACCCTACATGACAACCTCGTTACGGTTGACCCCATTAGCGTCTAGACGCAAAGAGTCGATTATGTACACATGTGCATTGAAGTTCCTCTTAATTTTCAACTTGATGTCATACTAATGCAGGAAATCTGTTATGAGGCAGAATTAGGTTCTACTGTAAATGCAAAACCAATTCCTATCTTTTAGAGAGGTGCCCATTGGTGCACAAGGAACCAAAATCCTCCAAAAAAGGAAGTGATGTCCCCCTCCCGTGGGCAGAAGTGATGCCCAAAAAAAGAAATATGCATAACAAGTGTAATCGGGATACATGTAAGAGCAGTTTCCAGCTGAACCGCTTTAGCAGCTTGAAGCACCTCGAGGAGGAGGAGAAGGGCACTCCTTCCAACCCTCTTGACATTGATGACTAGTCAATCCAGGTGGCTCCGTCCTCATGCGTCGCTTGACCTCTCAGTCTATCTTACATGTGTGGAACCATAACTTTCCCTTCTTTCACCTCCGGTACATAACAGACCGTAGTTTAAAAAAAAAGTCGTGGGATTCCAATGAATATTGGATTAGAGCCTTCTAGTCCAGATAAGGATGTGCCTCAGGAGAAGCGACAAGGCCTAGACAGATGAAGTTGACCCTCCTATTGGCCCAGCTTGTGCCCCTGTACAAAACCTGAGTGAACCCCTTCGCTCCCTGCCTGTCGCGTCCTTTACCCTCAGCGGCGAAAGAAGCACCAGATGTTCCTTTAGAGGTTGTTTGATTGCTGTCCACTCGAACATGACAGACAAGACGTTCTATCTATTACACTACTGTCATGTCCTCATGGACAATGATGTTCATTGTCCACCGTTTGATGACTTTAGGAACAGAACACTATGTTATTCTTATCCGGCATTTGTTTCGCATATGTCTGTTATGTCCGTCCTGTCTGACGTTTGTTTATATCTTATTCGATCTATCCATTTTGTTTGTTCGTGTCTTCCAGTTCTGTTTGTTCTGTCTATCCTGTTTGGTGTTTGTTATGTTCTTTTCAAACCGTTTGTTCTATCCGGTGTCATTGAGGAAGACTGAATGATGAAATATTTGCAAACAATACAAACTAAAGTATAATATCTGTACAAAACTATGAGTGTGACTTCAATGTGATTTGACACATATTGGCTACTAATCGTATTATTCGTCATGAGCTGCCATCTATTTATATTATTATTCCAACTTTTTTTACATAATTAATAATCAATATGAACCTTAGCAAAAAAACAATAAAAAACCTCAAAAGATGGACATTTAGAAATTGTAATTGGTTTATGGATATGCTTCATGTATCAAGTGTTCTGCAAGTCATAGAAAACATAACGTCGACATTTAGAAATTGTAAGGGGAAATGAGGAACACAAAAATTTGCTGGGATCATTTATAGGATTACTACAAAAGATACTATTCTTGGGATCATTTACATAAACATATAAAAGATACCAAAAAACGATTGTTTACATCAAGAATACTAAAAACACCAAAATATGGTCATTTACATCAAAGTGCACCTGAGAGTGCAACAAAACTTCAACCGCAATTAAGCATAGAACAAGAGCAGTTTGGTAAACTGCAACTGCAATTGGGCATACAACAAAAGCAATCTGGTGATTTGCAACTACACTTAAGACTGCAAGAGCGTTTCAGTAAACTACAACACTTGGGGGTACATCTAGAGCAGTCCATTAAACTGCAATTTTTCAGGGTGCAGCAAGAGCAGTCTAGTTGACTACAATAACACTTGGACTTATAGCAAGAACAGCCTGATGAAATGCAACCACACTTGAAAATGCTGCAAGAGCAGTCCAGTAAGTTGCATCTACATTTAGCAGCACTTGTGGAACAATTTGCTGAACTACAACCACATTGGGAAGAGCAGCAAGAGCAGTCTTGAGAACTGTAACTACAGTTGGGAATACAGCAAGACCAATTAGGTAAGCTACAACTGCACTTGGGAATACAAGAGGAGCAATCTCACCAAATAAAAGTCAATCTCGTTAACTACCCAGTAGAACTTAAGAATCATAAACTGAGCCATGTAATAAAAATTTGTAAAGCAGAAATATAAGACTTATGACATGTCTGATCAGTTTTAAAGAAACATGCTTAAGTTCATGTGCGTAGAGAAAAAATCAACTTCACATATGAGAAATTCTAGCAAAAAAGCATATAAATTCAAAAAATTCAAGTTTGCATACGACAATTCTAGTCAAACATAGATAAAGCACAAAAAAGTAAGCATATACATGAAAAATGTAAGGAGGAGGGAGGGGTTTTTCCCCTTCCCATCAGCTGGTCGGCAGCAGTGCCCACACTGGCATCGGAGCTGCCAGACAGCACCACCCACACCATCAGGTTGCGGCAGGACGGGAAGAAACCTCGTCCTTCTCCGTCCTTCTCTCCTTTCTGCCGCTTGATGGAGGTGCCTAGGCTGTCGGCCGGTGAAGAGCTCTCCCTCCCATCCTCCTCTCTCTTCCTCCTTTCTCTTCCTCCTCTCCTCCATCGCACGATTTTCCCTAACAAAAAAAAAACAAAAAAAGGAAAAAAGACATATGAAAAGGAGAGAAAGAGAAAGGGCTAGGGCAGCGACTCCCATCCTCCTCCTCTCTTCCTCCTTTCTCTTCCTCCTCTCCTCCATCGCACGATTTTCCCTAACAAAAAAAAACAAAAAAAGCAAAAATGACATATGAAAAGGAGAGAAAGTGAAAGGGCTAGGGCAGCGATGGGGCAGAGACCGAGGAGAAGGGGCAGCTTGAGTAGAGACAAAGGAGAAGGAGCGGCTTGATCAAAGACAAAGGAGAAGGAGCGGCCTGATCAAAGACAAAGGAGAAGGAGCGGCTTGATCAAAGACAAAGGAGAAGGAGCGGCTTGAGCAAAGACGAAGGAGAAGGAGAGAAAGAGAAAGGGCGAGGGCAAGAAGAGGTCAGGGTCGGGAGAGGTTGGGGTCGGGGAGAGTCTGTGGCCTTCGACGCGTTGTGCTGCTGTTCCGTGGTAAATCACGGAACACATTGGAACACCTCGACTATTTATACCCCCTGTTCTTCGTTCGGTGTGTCTTGACAGTTCTCTGTTTGGCATTTGTGTCGATTTTATCAAAACAGAACGTGTCTGTTCTATTTTGTGGTGTTCCAATGCAATCAAACGACCTCTTAGGTCACATTTGAAGTAGGAAAATCTCCTCAAGATGGCAATCATGCTTGAAGTCTATACAAAGCACAATCGACTTATGAATGAAAGACATTGTCAAAAGTCTATAATGAGATGACATCTAACCTATGTGACAGACATATCTTGTGGAGGAGGAATGCCATAGAGCCAGTGAAGGGTGCCGTGTTCGTGGTTGCAAGTGGCAAAGAAAATCGAGTCCTCGGATCACCTAAGGGGCAAGTTAGAAGGGGAACCTATGCAAGTAACCTTATGCTACCGGTTGAACCAAATTTTCTCACTACATTGGATGAAGGTCACAACCTGAAATGTAAGAGGCCTCATGAGAAACACAGTGAGGTGAGCTCTTCCGCAATCCTTAGCTAATGGCATTCCTTACATGATTTTGCTCCTTGATACCATGCTGACAAGGATAAATTTTAACAGTTTAACTAAACACCATTTTCACTATGCTTGGTTTTTTAATGACCCTGACAGCAATTCCCTTGGTTGGATAGTTGGAGTGTGGTGGCCTTATCATTTAACCTGTTGGTGCGTTGCACGCTTTGAGTTTCGGTCTATGGTCGTGCTTGAAAAAGGGACAATTTCTTTTATGGTGATTGGCATGTATATGAGTTTCTTCGATTTTTTCCAGAAACAGATGATTATTCATCTGCTTTTCATGTTATGTGAATACTTTGGCAGATTGTCTCCTCCATCTTGAAAAACGAGAAGAAAACAAAAGACACAAGCACTTAACGTGGTTAGGCTAAACTCAGCCTACATCCACAACAAGAGGGAAACTCTCACTCTCTCTCAATGATTTTGGAGAGAGCCCTTTATTGATATATATATAGTTGGAGTTACAACAGAGATCCTATAATCATGGATCTTGATTTAGATAAACAAGGTAACTCTTGAATTTTAAATTTTTTCTCTTTGTGCTCAGCTGATTGCTGATTTTAAGAATTGATCCTCCAATGTGATCTTCAGCCAACTGCTTGATTTTAGGAGAAAATCTTCCATCGTGATCTTCAGCCATCTTTATTTTATCTGCCCCCTTAAACCAATACTTGTGTCAACAAGAGTGAGTTTTGTCTTTGAGAAAATGAAACCTCTACCCTGGTAACAGTTTAGTTAAAATATCGATTATTTGATATTCAGATTTGAGAAACTCAACTTGAATTTCTCCTTTAGTGACTTTCTCTCTAACAAAGTGAAAATCTATTTCGATATGCTTTGTCCGAGCATGAAAGATAGGATTGGCTACAAGATAGGTGGCTCCCAGATTACCACATTTTAAAATAGGAGCTTCATGTAGTGGAACCTGTAAGTCGTTAAGAAGGTGCCTTAGCCAAGTAAGCTCTGTAGTAGCTCCAACCATGGCTTTATATTTTGCCTCTGTACTTGAACGAGCTATTATGTGTTGTTTGTTTGATGCCCAAGAGATTATGTTTCCTCCCAACATAGTGACGAAACCATTTGTGGATCTTCTGTCATCAGGGTGACCGGCCCAATCAGCATCTGAATGAGCTTCAAGTTTCCAATGTGAAGATGCTCGTATATGTAGACCATAAGTTCGAGTTCCTTGAAGATAGTGAAGGATCCGTTTCACATGAGTTCAGTGAAGATTAGTGAGTTCATGAAGAAACTGATAGGCCTTGTTAACTGCAAATGCAATGTCTGGATGTATGATAGTTACATATTGTAGCGCACCCACAACACTTCTGTTAAGTGTTTCGTCTTTGAGTTTTTCTCCTTCAAATCTTGAGAGAAATATGTTAGGTGCAGCATGAGTGACAACAACTTTGGCTTCTCCCATTTGAGCTCTAACAAGGATGTCGTTTATGTATTTTTTTTTTTGTGAAAGATAAAGTACAGATCCATTATATTCAACTTTTATCCCAAGAAAGTAATGGATCTTTCCCAAATCCTTGATGGAGAATTTGTTACTCATCTCATTGATGATGTTCTGTATCTCAAGTGGGGAGTTTCCTATCAAAATAATATCATCAACATATATGAGAATATACACAATACATGATGGCAAAGTGTATATGAACAAAGACAGATCAGATCTGAATCCTACAAATCCTTTGGATATGAGATACGTACTCAAGCTTCCAAATCAGGCTCGAAGGGCTTGCTTAAGTCTATACAAAGACTTCTTCAATTTGCACACATAGTCAGGATGATCATTGTCCTCAAATCTTGGCAGTTGGCTCATATATACTTTTTCCTTTAGTGTGCCATGCAAAAAAAAACATTGTTAACATCCAGTTGGTGAATAGTCCACCTCTGACTAGTAGCAATAGACAACACCAATAGAATAGTAGTTGGTTTAATGACTGGGCTGAAAGTTTCAGAATAATCAATTCGTTCTCTTTGACTACACCCTTTGGCTACAAGACAGCCTTGAATCGTGTCACAGAGCCATCTGCATGTCGTTTGACCTTGTATATCCTCCGACAACCCACAACTTTATAATGAGGTTGACAAGGTACCAATTCCCAAGTCTTGTTTTTGTGAAGAGCATATAAGAGAAAAATTTGGGTCTTCGTCTCCCATCTTGAGATCTAGTGATCATAGGGTGAGTTCTGATGTGGTTGGCATGGGACGATGGTGGTTGAGGTTCAGGTTGATGAAGAGGTTCAGTGTGTTCAATATTGGTTTCAATGCTAGTAGGATTAGGCTCGGTACCTTCATTGCTGGGA
This sequence comes from Nymphaea colorata, assembly GCF_008831285.2. Taxonomy (NCBI): domain Eukaryota; kingdom Viridiplantae; phylum Streptophyta; class Magnoliopsida; order Nymphaeales; family Nymphaeaceae; genus Nymphaea; species Nymphaea colorata. Next base: position 22,976,186 of record NC_045139.1, on the reverse strand, counting down.
CTTTGGTCACATGGTTCAAAGGGTTTGGCAAAAAAATTAGAGACTTCACTATTGGTGGATCGGGTTTATTGCACACAAGCATTGAACAATTCTTTAGCTGTGGTCGGTGGTGAAGTGCTTAAATAAAGGAATGTACTTTCATCAAATAAGACATGTCCAGATATGATGGCACGTTTGTCTAAAGGGTTATAGCAAATGTAGTTTTCATGACATTTAGCATACCCAAGGACAATGCAAGCATAAGATTTTGGTGCAAGTTTGGATTTGTGGTGAGGTCTAGCAAGAAGGTATACCATGCACCCAAAAACTTCTAGATGCTCTAGTTGAGGTTTTTCACCAAGTAATTTTTCATATGGTGTTACCTTTTCTATATCAATTATAGGTAACCTATTAATAATGTAAACTGTCATTTTGAAAGCATCAATCCAAAAACATGTGGGCATACTTGTCTGAATGAGGATACTCCATCCCATTTCCACAATATGTTGATGCTTTCACTCAACAATACCGTTTTGATGTGGTGTGACTCAAGAATCCTCCACCAGAATCACTATGAAAGATTTTCACTTTGTGTTCAAGTTCCCGCTCAACAATCTTGTGAAAATTCTGAAAACAAGCAAAAGCTTCTGATTTTTTGACTAAAGAGAAAATCCATGTAAATCGTGAATAATCATCTACAATCACTAGATAATAGTTGTACCCTTCCCTAAATGTACATGGAGCTGGTCCCCATAGATCTGCATGAAGTATTTCTAAAAGAGAGGATGCCTTGAAATATGCTTTTGGAAAGGGTAATTGATGCATCTTGACTAAAACACACACAAAACACACTTTATATTTATGCACAAAATCAACAGAAATTAACTTTGATGCAATCATCTTATTCATCAAATGAGCATTAGCATGTCCCAAACGTGTGTGCCATAAATCAAATAACTTATTAGAGTCCCCTACAGAATGTCTAGAAACATCTCTCTGTGCAACATAACAGTAACTTTTGCAACCTTTGTGTCGCACTTTATTCCTTGCTCCAGCAGCTGCAATGTCTCCAAGAGCACTGAACCACAAACATAATCCATCTTTAAGACGTCCATTGTGTATTATCTCCCCCGTCTGCATATTCTTAACAACAAAATCATGAGGTGTGAATTCCATTTTGCAAGAGTTATCCTTTGTAAACTTTGCCACAGAAAGTAAGTTCTTTTGTAACGTTAGTACATGCATGCAGGATATTCTTTAAGGTAAAGGCAGTATTTTTGGATGGTAGCAAGATATTACCAATACTTTTAATAGCAAGTCTTTCTCCATTGCCTACAACAACAAAATCAGCTCCAGAGTAAGAAACAATACCTTGCATAGATTGATTGGTGTTGGTCAAGTGGTGTGTGGCTCCTGTATCAGAGTACCACTCTTGATTGTCATCAGCTGTATTTGAAGGAGATGCATCATTATTGGTTAGACTTGTGTTTGCTCCAACATTAAGTGCCATAGCCATAAACGTTTTTGGTATATCATAACACTGGCAGGCAGTATGATTTCTGCGGCCACAGTATTGATATATGATTCCTTGAGCGGATTTTAAATTGGTGTTGGGGTCATTGTTTCCATGCCCATTATTGCTGTAGTTACGACTATGACCACCATTTCGACCACTTCCTCTACCTCTTGCATAGTCGAAGTTACCTCGACCTACATAGTTGAAGTTACCTCGGCCTCGCCCATGTTGGGCCACAAAGGTGACAATGGAAGAGTCGCTGTTATTGTATGATGGTGGCGCAAGAATGCGAAGATGATTTATTGAATGACCAGCATATAAAAGATTTCAAAAAAACTTTGTAATTGTTTGAAGGTGGTAACGATGGTGATAAACGCTTCATAATCACTAGATAAGCCAATAAGCCATTAAGAGTATAGAGAACCAGATCTGAATCAGAAACCACATGATTTACAGTAGCTAAAGAGTCATGCAAAAACTTAACGTGATTCAAGTAATCAGCAATAATCATGTCACCCTTTTTCACATTTTGTAAATCACATTTCAACTGAATGATCCTCAAGTTAGACATGCATATTGTTGTTCAAGGGCACACTACGCTTGACGGGCCGAGGTGTAGGAAATTAACTGAGGTAAAATAGGTGCAGACATAGTTGCCATAATCCAACTTAAGGCTAACTGGTTGGCATGTTCCCATGTGTCATATTCTGCATTTGGCTTAGTTTTATCAGCATCAAGAAATTCTGGTGGGGCATTAAGAGAACATTAACGTACCTCAGCAAGCCTTGACTTTTCATCACACTGGTAATTTGTGAATGCCATAGCAAATAATTGTTTTTGTTCAACCTGATAGAGACTAGGCTAGAAAATGCATTCCATTGAGTTCTTGGATTAGAAGCAGGAGCAGTAAAGCTAGACGTGGTTGAATTAGCAGCAGACATGACAGACGTGTCTAGCACCTTCTATGTCTGCAGGTTCTTAATGATTCACCTCAGAAAAGAAGCAGACAATGGATCCTTGCTGAAATGAAGATGAAAAGCAGAACTCGTTGGCTGTCGACAAGCAAAAAGACCAGACGCTTGCTGGCTGTCGCACAAAAATTGATCGCTCCGTGCTGAGGGTTCAAAAAAATATGAGATTGCACAGAGACCTCTTGGGGACTCTTGGACGTCCAAGAGTTTACTACTCGATAGTCAGAATGACCAGAGAGCTGAACACCAGTGGATACAAGTGCCATGATCACACGATGACTCCTCAATCCCAATTCGTGGAAAGGAATTAGGGAAGCAGAGGATTCAAAGGTCGTAGTTGCTGGAGAGCTACCAGCGACAGGCTCCTCTTCCAAAATTCATATATCCTCACAGACAACGAGAAAAATTCTAAAAATTGGTATGTAGATTCCTTAGGAGGAGACGATTCCAATGAGCTACTGCTCGACCCTTGGTGTCACTGGAGCTGACAACGCCAGCCATTTTTTGCGACAGGTTCCCGGGCAGTTCGTGCTTTGTTCTGCGTCCAAAATAGGGACGGAAACATGGGCAAAATTTAGGCTGTCATTATAACTTTAGGCATTCACACCAACAGAACTGATCAAAACAAAATTTTTGTTGATCTTTTGTATGGGATACCATTCGCCGATAGATATCAGTTTGCCAGAAAAGGAAAAAAAGGCAGAAATTTTACTGCCGGTGATAACCACATGTTCAATATTGATATGCAGAGAAAAATATAGAGGCCAAAATGACTTTAATCTTGAACGATAGAGAGAAAGCACCAGATGGAATTGGAAGCATGCCCGACAGAAAAAAGAAGAACAGTTGAAGTCAGTGACCCTCTGGTGGCAGCCACAGAATAGACAGTAGATCTCTCTATTCTTCCTCTGTTCTTCACGATTACTCTAGCTCTGATACCATGAAAAACGAGAAGAAAATAGAAGGCACAAGCACTTAACGTGGTTTGGCTAAACTCAGCCTACATCCACGACAAGAGGGAAACTCTCTCTCTCTCTGAATGATTTTGGAGAGAGCCCTTTATTGATATATATAGTTGGAGTTACAACAAAGATCCTACAATCATGGATCTTGATTTAGATAAACAAGGTAACCCTTGAATTTTAAATTCTTTCTTTATGCTCAGCTGATTGCTTGATTTTAGGAAGATCCTTCAACATGATCTTCAACCAACTGCTTGATTTTAGGAGAAATTCTTCCATCGTGATCTTCAGCCATCTTTATTTTATCACATTTCTCTCCCTCGTGTCATTTTAAGTGACTTTAATGCTACAAGGAAACCAAGGGGATAAAATTGGGGACCTCCCAACCAGAACTCATGCACGATCTTCAATTCTTTCATTTTTTTATTGCCAACTTTTCATTCTTGAAGTATCCATAAAACATTTTACTTAGTGTAACAACATGGAAGAAGGAAGGAATATCTAGTGTAGATTGGATTGGACCTTTGCTAGCCCTAGATGGTGAGCTTTTTTTTATTATAGGAATCAAGTTGAGTGCATCCTAGAATGGTATTTGATCATAGCATGCTATTGGTGCTTACTAATGATCCCATCAATTGTTATTTTGGAAAAAAAGCTCTTCAAGTACATGCTTTTTTGGGGTAATAAAAGGCTTGCCACAACATTGTTGTTGAGCAGTGGTGTAGTTAGCTGCGGGGATGCACATTGATTAACTTTCTTTGTAAAGTTGAAGATGTTCGAAGAGGCCTATTAGATTGGAATAAAAACCATGGCACTGAAAGACTTTGTATTATTAATAGAATGCTGGGGTAGAATAGTGCTTTGCTTCTAAACTCTTATTTGGGCTTCCCCTATTTACAAGCAAGCTGACAACAAATCTTTGTGATTTTCTTATTTTCAAGTTCTCCAATTATCAAGCAATGTGGAAGAGTAAAGCCTTATTTTTCACTGATACACTATGCCTTTAAAAGGTTCATTCTCAGATGGTAGAGTATTGGGTCTTATTTATGCCAAAATTTTCAATGGTAAAATTTTCGTGGAATGGTAGTTAGGAACACTGAACTCTCCATTACATAGCATGGAAGCAACTCTGCATCCCTTACCTTGAAGGGGGTGTTGATTCATATTCTCCTTTTGCATTAACAAAGCTTTCTTGATTCATCTTGTGATATCTGTGTTGACTAAGGGAAGCCTATGTTGGACATCTTGAAAAAAATACTTGCAAGAGGACAACATTTGAACTTGCAAAAGGAAATCTCAACATTGGTGATTGTCAAAGTCTACGTTAAAACATTGGATAGATGTTAAGGATAAGGTTGAATGGGTCCCTACAAATGGAGGAATATTAAGTTTTGGTTGGACCGGTGGTCTAACTCAATCATGGTCCAATAAATTCACATAGATTTCCTAGGCCAAATCAACCCGAATGTTGACATGAGTCTCTATCAAATGAACTTGAGTTATAGGACTGGGATGAGGATATCACCAGAATGGTTGTAAGTAAACTTCATTAGGTCCACCTTGAAGATCTCCTAGAGAAGATCAGTTGATATGACTTGGTAAGGATGTGTCTGAGATGAGGAGGAAGGATGTACGGCGATGATATGACCAACAAATCAATTGCACAAGTGGCATGAATAGTTTTGGCAAAACCGTGGTCACCGCAGGACTGGCTGGTGGCTATACTTGGCATGTGAAGACAAGCTTCCAACACAAGAAAGACTAAGAAAGCTGGGAATACACCTCCCCAGTAGATGTGCTCTATGCTACTGTAGTGGAGAAGACCCTCTTTGCCTCTTCTTTCTCTATAAATTTTCAGCTAACTTGTGGGGGATGTTATGGGAAAATTTAAGAGAAGACTTTGGCATGCTATAACATTGTCCAAAATTCAACAGTGGTACTCGACTTCTTTTAAGAAGGGATGGAAGTCAAAGAGTTGGAGGGTTGTTTTTGCACTGTCCTCTAAAAAATAGGGGCATTAAGGAAAGAGGCAGTGCACAATGGTAACCTCTACTCAATTAAGAATTTCTCCAACTTGGTATGTATTGCTTACACTATGACTATGCTAACAATTGATTGGAAGGATTAGGCTAAGGAAGTAGATCATTGGCTTAGGCATGGGATCATAACGTCTTCCTGCCAGCCAGTCTATAACCATGGGCTTATCATATATTCGTTTACCTTTTGATTTATGGAACACGTGAAAATCGGTGTCCTGCTCAATCGTGGTGGCCTTCCCACCGACCAGGTAAAGGTATTTTGCAATGAGGGAGATAATCTAATGCATGAAATGAGAATTCTTGAAGACATTATCCAAAGGGTAGATTGTGAAACGACGGACATTGCTATTTTGTGTAGCAATGTTGCTTGAAAGGAGATACTTAGGCAAGCGATCGAAGGTAGAAGTATTGTCCTAAATCATCTTTCTGTGTTGTCCTCTATGGCCCATAATGTAACTCTGCTGGATGACAACCATTTAGTCCACATTATTGAAAATATTTAAACGCTGATGTAAGGAGCTGTAATGTAGCTCAGTTTTTTGTCTCATGTCTTGTCCATCTGTTCTTGGATTGCACTCTCCTTATTTCTGGAGTGTTGCAGCCTAGCGGAGCTCTTTTGATTCTTTTGTAAGTTTGTTTACAGCTCTTCAATGAAGGTAGGAAGGATCCTTCCCACAGGCTTGCATTAGAACTATCACCTAAATATGCTTTAAATGTATTTTGGAGGTATATGTTTAACAGTGTCACTAAACATGCTGGAAGTAATTATGAATATTATTTCTAAATTTAACAATTATATATTTTTTAAAATGTTTACTTTGGGTAAACTGCCTTCAGCATAAACCACCAAATCCGCACCCTTCTGCCTCCAAGATTTTGCCTTGTCACAAAGCCTGGCTGGATCTATGGTACACCCTTTAACTCAAATATAGTGCTTGCTATTGTTTATAGGTAGGAAAAGTAACACACCAATAAATTCAACAATTAAATGGTAGCTATGAATGCTCTTTAAAACAATAACATAGTGTTGCTTTATCAAATCATCATCAATAAAGACCATGATCAAACATACTCACGGCAGCCCCTCCAGAGTCAAGATCTTTTAAATCATTGCCTTTTTTCTCAATTATTTTGTCATGTAAAAGATTATTCTTTGAATTATTTATAAAAAAACTATGGGGAACTATTTACTTTCACAAAGTTTTTTTCATTTCAAGTAAAAGAAGCATGGGTTGTGCCAACATTTTTCTATATTTAGATTGAATAGAGAAATAAAGAAAAGTTTCATATGAAGATGTAGGGCCATTATGAGGTTATATTTAATATTTAATATTTAATACTTAAATTAGTTTAAAGTATTGAAAATTATTTTTAAGTTCAAGAAAAGTAGAACGGTACATGTTGCATGTATTTCGGTGATCAAACAAATAAAACGTATTTAGATAATTGGTTTGATATGGAAGTTCTAAACAATTGAACTAAATTATTAGTAAATGATGCTTTGAGGATGGGGGAATCGGTGGCTGGTAGCAGCTGGTTGCTGGTATGAACCTAAGAGGTCGTTTGATTGCTGTCCATTGGGACAGGACAGACAGGACGTCCTGTCCATTACACTACTGTCCTGTCCTCATGGACAATGATGTTCTTTGTCCACCGTTTGATGATTTTAAGAACAGAACACCATGTTCTTTTCGTCCAACGTTTATTTCACATATGTCTGTTCTGTCTGCTCTGTCCGTCTTGTCTGACGTTTGTTCGCTTAATAAACAAATCTAATTACAATTATGAAAGATAAATTAGAAATTTGTCTGCAATACCGAATACTTTATTGGCAGTCACGAGCACCAGAATGGGTGAAAAAGATTATAATATGTCCAAATAAACCTTTCTGGATGCGAAGATACATAACAATGGCTCCTGGTGATCTTTAAAATGAAGTTTCATTCACAGAGGGAAGAAGAGAGCCGTACAAGACAACCAAGTTTTTTTTTACCATCTTTTTCACATGAAGAAGAAAGAAGTCCAGGACAATAACAATAAGTTCTTATACTTTCTTTTCACTTTTTCTTTTTCACTTCTTTTCTCTCAAATCTCGTGTGAACATTGGATACCCATCTAAGGAAAATTCTTGCTGCACCCTAGCCAATCATACAAGGAGCTAGTAATCTTCATTTCCGCAACTTTTTTTTTCTAAAAACAAGGTCCTAACTTCACTTTAACCCCAGAACTAGTGCTGCCCTTGCTAAAATTATAAAAATACAGGACATATTATAAGGTAGAATATCCGAAATGGCAGCAGAACGATGTGGCATCATCATCATCATCTAAGATTCCATAGAACATAATGTGGATCATCATCAACATCATCATGCTGCAGCAATTGTTTCTCCTTTCCCGGAGGGCTTAGACCCAGCAGGGGCTGCCTCCTTCTTCATGGATGTCATCGAGCACTTCTCCTTCTTCTCATCGATGTTCATCTGCTGCTGCCTGCACTCTAGACTACAGTATGCAGTATCACCCCTGACCAAAACAAAAAAGGAGCACCGAAACAGAGCTAGAGTTAGCTGAGAATTTTTTTTTATCAAAATATATTGGTGACTGGCGAAAGGAAGGAACCTACGCAGTTTAAAGAACTCATTTATAATAACGATGACAACATGCTTCTTCCTTCTAAGTTACACCTTCCAATCCTCTTTCTATATATATATATGTATCCAGTATAAGAGAGAGAAAATGAAATATGAAATTTTGATAAACGCCTAAATTAGATCGTGGATAGCCATGGAACCAAAATGAAATTTTTTTAGTTGCCCTGCATATTTGTTACTATGAAAATGCAATACAGGAGAAGCATTAAGTGTTAACAGCTAGGAGATCTGATCACCAAGCGGAGAACCATTGTGAATATGTGACTATAATACAGTACAAGTGAATTGATCCTATATTTACCAAATTCAGGACGTGGGAACTGCGCTACATTGAATCAACACTCATAGAGATGCACCCAAAAGCAGCAGGAAATATGTAATAGGTTTCACCAGAAGAGAAGCACAGAAGCAATGACAAAACCAAGTAACCAACCCTGGAGATGAATCAGATTTTCAGAAGATTTAGGGATAGATCTAAACTAAATTGGCATCCTTTGTACATGTGAACCCAAAATAAACCAAAATATTACAGAAACACTCAATTTCTAATGATACAACAAAAGCATTTTACGTTTGATAGCTTTTTCATGTCGAATTCAGTTGTCTAGTTTAAAACATTTGACCATGAGCATGTTTTTGTTATTCCTCAAGAGTTGAATGTGTCTTATAGAATCCCCAACGGAACATTATTTACTAATTCGAAGCAAATTGACTGGTATAGGCCAGTTTGCAGTGGTATTGAAGACATCCATAGGACTAACATACAGACTTAAAAACGTGAATATTACCCAAATTGCTTCTTGTAGTTTGAGATTCGCTGAAACTATGATAGAAATGGCAAAATTTACCATTAAGAGCTGGAGGATTATGGTTATAAGAGACCATAAAGAATGGTATTTGCAGGTTGCTTTCATGCCAAACTGAGTATGCAAGAAAAGGAGTGGTGGAATCGGAGAATATACTTCAATTGCTGCCAAATGAGACTGATTGCTTTCCAGACTTACTGGACAAAATTCATCGCATGCAAAGGGTTCTTGGAAGGAAGAACATGCAGGTAAAATGATTCCAGAAACAATTGAACAGGATACTAGTAGGTTCAGGCTTCAGTGAGAATATGAATGAATCCTTTAAAAGAACAAGAACATGGTGCAGCTGCTTTATCATCTAAAAGTGGTAAAATTACCTACACACACACACACACACATATATATATATATATATAGACATACACACACACACAAACTTATGTGTACGATTATCCTTAATTTTTTTAGTTGCTTTAACTAAATTTTGATAAGCGCCTAAATTAGACCGTGGATAGCCATGGAACCAAAATGAAATTTTAATCATTAAATGAATCTGTAAGTCAAGTTGCTCTGTGCAGGGACCCATTAAAGTTAGGTAGAAACGAGCCTGTGCTAATCAAGCTTCAAGAGAATGAAAGGACGAAAGGTTATGCAGAAAATGACCGTGGGATCATGCATGTGTCAATAGACAGGTGGTTGAATGGTCAAGTCTTCTATTTTATCACCTAAGATCGCTCATTTATCCCCACTGGGAAAATGAAGAAGAGCTACGAAAGTGATATCAAATGATTCAAAGAAACAAGAAGTTGCCTCATTTCCCATTTGATACAATCGCATAGACGGCCCTGATTTATCTGAACATGTATAATAATGTGACTTCTCAAAGCGCCTCCTGGAGCCTTTTGCAGTTGCAAATGGCAATGGCCAATCCCCTAAAATCAGCAATCGATGACAAATCTTAAATCAAAATAATTTTTTTTTTCATTTGCTTTTCCTTCTGATTCAAGCATTTGGTCAATCATCTTTATGCAAATGGAATGTCTCTCTGTGTGTGACGACAAGATACAAAGTTCATTGTTCTTTTAGCTTCGAAGGTGCACACTTTACATATGTTGGCATAATATGTTCATGTTCTGCGACGCGTTTACATGGATGATCTCCCTGTCCGTGAGCATAACTTACTTTTTGACCTGCTAAATTAGAAAACTATCTCAACTGCTTTTTTTTTTGTGTTCCACTACTGGAATATTTTGAGTGTCTAAAACAAGCTCCCAGCGATCTGCACTTCACACATGTTGGCATTTTGACCTAAAGACAACAGATATTCGTGAAATTTGGGACTTTTTCTATGATGTATCATGTGGTTGTTGATGATGATCCAGGAAGTTAAACAAGGAAAAACCATCCCCAGATAGATTTCTTGTGGCTGATAGAATATTTGAGGCGTTACCTCAGTAAAGCCTCAAATATTTGAGGCGTCTGATTCAGTAAATTCAGTAAATATTTTGTTTAACATTTATTAAACAAAATGCAGACTCCCCTGGGTTGTTCCAATTTCTGAATATAAACAATTGAAAGATAATTTTCCTTGTGTTCGTGGCTTTCAAGCAGGTCAATGTATATCATTTCATTGAAAGCAAACAAGTTCCAACTAACAAATTTAACAATAGAAGTATATCAATGTGAACCAACCGAAAAAAAAATCTCAATAGTCATGAAACCTTGTCTATTATAGATTAATTTTTGTTGTAAAAAGGAGGACGCCCTTACCTCGGCGAGAAGCTGTTGCTGGGCTGCAACGGAAGCTACGGCTGGTCTGCTGGTGGCCTGCAAATGATAACCAGCAATAGAAAAAGGGCAAGAAAAAGGAGTAAGCCTGCGGTCAGGGAAAAGGAAAACAACAGAGAGAAAGAAAGAGAGAAGCAGCCTGCGCCTAACCTCGACAGAGATGCGGATGAGTCGCTGCTGCGGAGAGTTGTTGTTCCTGCTAAGGAGAGGAGAAGAGGAAGCTGAGGAGCTGCTTGGCTGCAACGGAAGCTACGGTTGGTCTGCCTGCAGGAATCGGACAGCTCGGGGGCATAGACGAGGGCAGAGATGGAGGAAAAAGTCAGTCGGGGGTGGAGAAGAGAAGAAAGGCAGGGGAGATGGGGGTGGAGGTGGAGAAGAAGGAGATGGGGGCGGAGGTGGAGGAGAAGGAGATGTGTCGAGGGCTCGGGGTTGGGGTCGGGGTCGTCGGGGGCGGGAGATGAGTTTCTGTCCTGTCTGTTCCGAGGGTTAGCTCGGAACAGACAGGGACAAAAAAATCATTTATACCATCGTTCAGTCGTCCGTCCTGTCCAGCCTGTCCGGTGTCCAACGTTTGATGAAAAAATCTGCTAAACAGGATACGCGTGTTCTGTTCTGCGTGTCCTGTGGCCATCAAACGACCTCTAAGGGTCACCACTTGTATTGCAAACAAAGATGCAGCGATATAGTAGTTAACATGTAACAAGGTGCTGATGTAGTCTTGGACCTTAGGGGCAAGGGAAAAGATCATGAGAGACTTTGGCTTTCACTCAAGTGGTTTGGATCCTATGGCCAAATGCTACGAGAATGTTAGCAGCTTTTCTTGTATATATAATGCTTTGTGGAGAATTTCTACTGATGATGAAGATTTGTTTAATAATGTTCTTTAGTTGTTGGTGGGGACATCTGATTTCCCTACTTAGGTTTTGATTATTGATCTGCTCACACGGCTCTGTTGGACTCGAGCAGTTTCTTTTGTTGTTCATGTTTCTTATTATTTGATTCTTTAATTTTTTATTTTTTCTTCTCACTATTAATGGAAAAGATCTCTCTAGCCCGTTTGTAGTAAAAAAAAAAAGAACGTAATAAGTTTACCTTTGAGTGATGTGTATGAAAATTCAGTTTTCAATCCTAAGGATTACTTCTCCAACTTTGAGGACAAAATGTCATTTCTTGAAACCTCATTCCTTTCCCTCCCAATCTTCCTAAATATTGGAGGGGGTGAAAATAGACTACCATGCCATTTCCATTCCTTTCATCTGCTCTCTATTCCCTCCTTTCCGAGCAAAAGTTTGCCTAAATCTTTTCTTTCCTTCCATTATAATTAGACAATCAAATACAACTTTGTTAATCCTTTTCATTCCTTTCTCCCTATTCCCTCCATCCAAAAAAGTGGTTAATGAAAAGCATATTTTACTTAGACGAGGTGGCAAACAGGAACTCAAATAGGGATTGCTCGACAACAACTAAGAGGCTGTTGTGTCTTCTACTTGATTTTTTCCCCTACATTTTACCTCACATTTTCCATTGTTTCTGTTCATATTTTTATTAAAATTTTTATAAAAATACACTTAAGATTTGACAGGGTAACAAAAACATGCTTAAGTTTTGGTTTTTGTCATTCAACCACCGAAAATGCTGGGAAGTATGCAGTTAATTAAATAAAAGAAATCAAAGCTTAAGTGTGTTTGCCACTATATAATCATCAAATTTTGAGAGTGCTTTTGTAAAAATGTTCCATCTTTAACTAACAATGCTGTTACCTTTTACCACATATAAGCATCACATACATTTGTTACTATTTATTTTAAATTTTTATAATTAAATTACGTTTTTGTAGTCGATCCTTTCTTTTAACACATCCTAATTTTCGGTATACACTTCTTTTGGTATTACAAATGATGGATTGATATTTTAGCTCGAATTTTTTCAAGAAGCTCAAAAAGAAACTCAAAGATGGACCTTGAGGCGTATAAGACCTTGAGCTCGGATTATAGACTTATGTGATTTGATTACACTAAGGAATGACACGTATTTGAACCATGGCTGGCGCTTAACAGCCCATGCTAAGTCCATCATGCTAACCTGTTCACAATATCTTTGAACTTGAAGAGATTGTACATCTTTTGCTTGCTCAATTCAGGTGTTTCCCTGTTCATTCTCACTGCTTCATTAATTGTGGACCAAACATCTATAAAATATTCAGTAAATATATAGGAGAGTAGGTTGTATGATATAGTACCTAACAAGGGACCATGTGTTATGAGATCAAAATGTCTAACACACCCCCTCTAATTGAATGGAAGACACGTCTACCTATCAGGGTGAACATGAAAATTTTTCTTCCTTTAAAGCTACCAAAATGTCCCTCTATTAAAAGGTAGGAGTTTGTCTTCCCATATTAACAGAATAACAAGGAAAGTGCCTTCAATAAATATATGAAGTTAAAAAAAAAAATTGTCATGTACGGTATCTACAAAATATCATTCTATTGTCTTTGTGAAATTTGCACAAGAGCAGCTTCCTTCAGTTATGTATTAAGAAAATCAGATTTGAATCATTTGGAAGATGCTGATATGTCATTATATTATCTTAATCATTTTATGTTTTTTCAGGGCTTGCATTTACTTTCGTTGACATTAAAGAAAAGTTCTTTTAGCCGACAAACATTACAACCTGCATGAGCTAATCCTGGAAAACTTAAAAGAAGTTATGGATTGATTCGTCAATAACAACAACATATGGACAAATACACCAATTCTATATCATGAATGATTTACAAATAAATATATAAAGTTCTTTCTTGAAAATAAGAGTACTACACATTTAATAGCTATTGAAATTTATGGTTCTAATGTTAATACAAATTCACTTTTTTCTAAAAAAGGCGTGTAAAAGGCATTGTAACATTTTTTAAGAAATGTAGTTCACCGCTCCACAAAATTGTTATTTTGTGTCAAAAATAAGTTTTTTATTAATGATACCAAAATTAAGTTCAAATTTTGTCAAGATAAAATTTAGTTAAATATAAAATATGTGTATCTCTCACCGATATTAGATCAACAGTTTTGTGTTTACTCAAGTTGATTTTCAGAACAACCTTGGCAAATTACAATTTAAAGAATGAAGTCCCTATAAGCCAAACTGATGGGTAGTCATAGGATAAGCTAGTATCCATTTTTAAGAGATTAAATAAGAACAATCTAATATTGTTCATCAAATTTGGTACCAAAGAAAGTACCAAGAGATAGAAATTGGAGCAGCCAAAAGTTGGCACAAATGCATCCTTGATTTTTGTATTCCTATAATTGTTGTTACATCATTCTTTTTTCTGTAATTCTTGATCGTAGAATTAGTCTGAATTCATGTTTTTGCATGATTAAATAGTAGGGAGTTCCTGCATTTTACTGAAAACAATTAATTTTGAAAACCGGCTCCAGAGAAGACTCTCTTGCTCCAGCCAACATTAGCTATCTTTGGCCAGTGATGGTGCTGATCTCTGACATATTTCTTTAAAAAATTTAGTTTTCATCCTTTGATTAGGTCATATTTCTTGAGTATTCTAGGTTGTGTTTAAGTTAGAACAACACTGGATTACGTTAATGTTTCATCCAAGGTAGGCTGTTTGGAGTGCTTAGTAGGAATATGCATAGTTTCTGATTTATTCATGTTATTGCCTATTGTTTACTATTATATATATATATATCTTAAGTCATGTTTTCATCTGAGTTAGGCTATGGACAAGTTTTGGCTCAAGGCAGTTTTAGTCTGACTTTATCTATTTTTGGTATACTAGTCTAGTCAGTCAGGATCAACTATGCATCTCTAATAATTTTAATTGCAGTTGCTACTTTTATTTTTTTTATGTTGAATAGCATGCTTAGTTACGATTTCCATAGTGTTTAATGGTTGTTCTAACATAGAATAGGTGTGAGAATTTCTATTTAATTGATTTTATCTAGTGTATATATATATTTTTTGTTCATCTTAAGTTTTTATTTAGGTTAGCCCTAAAATAGGGTTTTTTGGTTATCTTTGATTGTTTGCTTCACATTACTCATTTGATTATTGATTGGAACTGTTTTATAAGTAGTTTAGGGTCTGCAAGTGTGAAATAACGAGGCCCATTTGGTCCTACCTGCAGTTCTAGTTTGTTTAGGAGTAAACCTGTGATAGAGTTGGTTACTTTTTCTTCCTTGAAATTGGGTAGTATTGGCTTTGTGGACATTGATTAGTTGTGGTGCTTTCATAATTCTTGTAATTTGGAGTATTTTGTGAATTATTTAGTGCTTGAAGAGTTGTGCATCATATGGTTTTAAGTGATCCCCAAAGTACTATTCTAGATGAGGAGTCAGTAATAAGTTAACATGGCTGTTTGTGTTTTTTATGCTTTGTTCATCGTTTTGGTCAAGTTTCACGGTTTAGGTTTCTTTTTCAGTAAATGAGTTATATTAGTGTCTTATAGGTGTATACACATTGGTTTTGTGTTTTGATGTCTTCTAGCTTTAGTGTTTGCTTAAAACTTCTTGGGTATGTGAGCTTTAGTAGCTTTGCTATGTACATTTTGCTCTTGTTTGAAGAGGTTCTAGATTAAATCGGGTGTCTCTTGGTTTATAGCAATCCATGTTAAGAACTGGGTGAGTAGTTGTGCTTCCTTTTTCTATAAGTTATGCTTGAAAACATTCTGATTCATGATTGCAAGTGGGGAAGTTTGAGGTTTCATTGTGGTTCATCAGGATACAAGTTTGTTTCAATTTGGTTTTTGGTAGAATTAAGTAAGTCTTCGTGTATAGTCTCTAGTTTCTAAATAAATAGTTTATGTTTTTTTCAAATTGAGTATGTTGTTTTGTTTGTATTATTGCATAGATTTACTTCATTTCTCCAGTAGCTATATATATAGTTACATTTACTCTAGAGTTTATATATATAGTTACACTTACTCTAGAGTTTTGGTAAGGTTTAAGCAGTTTAGAGATCATTTAATCTAGATTCTAGCCAGTTTAAATTAAAAAAGTATAGTTTAGCCTCTGGAGTAGCTAAGCAGGCTATTCTCATAATTTTTTAGTCTTCTTTTTTGAATTTTTGTTTGATATCTCGTGTTTTAGGCAGATATCTTCATATTTTAAGTATAAACAGAGCTGGTCAAGTTAGAAATAGAGAATATTGGAATTCCATTTGAGTTTAGTTTGAGTCACAGTACCTAGTCTCTTCGGTCTTCCCTACCATAGAGTATAACTAAAGGTTTTGCTTTGGTTTGCTTGTTATTGGGTTTTAAGGTGGTGGATGTGCAATCCATTTCTATATCTACAGGAGAAGCTGACCTCAAGCTTATGAAATTCCTTTCATTGTTTTTTTTTTCAGATTTAGAACATTAGCCATTTTAAATATGAAGGGTTGCAATTAAACATGCTTAATTTCGTACCAAGTCTCATTGTTTTTTCTGCACACTCTATTTTTACATTGAGGCAATAAAGAGCTTGCGTTTATTGAAACTATGATGTTCTCTTTTATCATTCTCTATGTTCTTAGAATTGCCCCTAGTAGCAGGGATAGACATTTCTAGCCAAAGGGCACCAATACATTAAATTATAACTTTTAAGGTGTAACCAATATGTAAATTATTAAACAGCCATGAGGTATTAATATAGGAATAAAAAAATCTATGTGGGTTGGTGTGCACAATTTCCCACAGCATCTCACATGTGCCTTTGCTATTGGTTGCTTCCTATAGATTTGACCAAGTCTCCAAGTGCAGCCATTCTCTTGCTTGAGGAAGATGTACAAGACATGTGTGCAGTCCCCTCTAACAGCCATGACCTTCTCTTCTTCTCATAGGAAACCATTTTTTTCTTGAATATGAGCTTGCATTTCTCTTCATTTCCTACAGTTGTGAGCCTTTTGATATTTCTAGACATTCCTTTGTTGTTAAATTACTTAAAATCGATTTGGGATTTGGTTCAATATTTCAATGTCTATCCTTTAGATGCAAAATTTGGTTGTTTCTCTTTTAGGTCCACATTTGTAACGATAGTTCACCTTGTGCCTAGGCGTAGTGATTAGGTTTCATTTCCATGATGACAAGGAATCTATTTTTTCTAATATGCTTAGTTACTACCTCTAAGGAAGAGTTGCTTGATGGAATGAGCAAGAGAGGAATCATTACTAGTGACCTCACATGATGGTTGTCTTAGATTGAATCTCATTGTTGTAAAGCCTTAGAGTCTTTTGGGTTAGTAAAATAAGCAAGCTAACCAACTCAAGATGCAATACTATAAATCAGGGTATATAGTTGCAAAATCAATCATTTTTGCATAAGACAAGCTCTAATGGTGAAATAGATTTCTTGTTTCCAAGTCTCTAACTGATTTTAGACAAAATTTGTAATCTTATGAATCTAAATATTTTTCTTCTGATGAAGATTAAGAACACTGTGCTGTACAATTTCAAAATTATGGGGGTTAAACACTAATGACCATGAGTAGGATCTTTTTGCCTTGGAAAGTATGTACAATATTCGGGTGAGCAGGAGGAGGTCGCACTACTTTAGTGAAGGCCGAAACCTCTCTCCTTTCCTCATCCTCCTGAGGTCCAAGGCTGCTTTTGGTGTGTAGGGAGTGGTGTCCCCATGCAGTTCAACTTATGCACCAGTGCCAAGGGATGACACTCCTGACACTCAAACCAGTGACTGGCTACCAACCAGCCACTGACTGAAGCCATTGTGTCAACTTCCTCAGGGATTTGGAAACTATTCACAATAGCTACCTCTAAAATGGCCTTACACTTTTTTCTCGGCACTTGAAGCTCGTGGCATAATCTTTGATACTTCTAGAAGGTTTCATTTTTCATGTTTTTGTTCCCCTTAGTATGCTTGTCTTTATTTTCAAAGTGAGTAACAACAATAGATTAGCCATATCAATCAACTTAAGTTGTTCAAGGTCAATAATTTGACCAATAATAGCATTCTTTTGTGTGATATGGATTGCCTCTACCAGCTATAGCTTTAGTCTGCAATTTGATTTTGTATGCACAATTATGAAGCTACTTGAATTACATTTTAACTATTTGAATTTGGATTTATGAGTTTAAAGAATTCATATTCATAATTTTGATTCAACATGCAATTGGGTTTAAATTTTCATTCCAATGCAAATTATATAAGATGCAATGAACCAAGTTATTGTCATCAAAACAGTGATTGGGTTGAATAAAATGAAAATTAAGTTTGTAGTTGCCATCTAAACATGCAAAGCTATGTTCTCCAATAAACCTCGTCAGAATTTCGGCTTTCTAATCATTTTATTGCTAAAAAGATACGGATTGTGTACAACCCAAACAGATTTACAAAAGTTTGATCAACAAAAAAAAAATAATTCACTTGCATGGGATCCCAAGTCACCTACATGTTGCTTCTATTTTCTAAATCCATAGTCTCCAAGATAGTAGAGAAAGATTTGAGCAATACGGAACTTGCTATCCAATTAAAGCTGCAATCTATGCTATTTTGTAGAGTTGAACCCAAGTAGCTTTAGGCCAAAGGATTACATTGCCCAGTGTCTTCCTCCATCTTAGTATTGTTCATCTACACTAGGATAGGGGTAATGTCCCCAAATATTTTAAATGTATGAATGTTTGAAAATTTATTTTTGCACCATTATATTTTAAATAAGTTGGTATAAGAGAATGACATAGTACTCAGACTTGGGTCCTATATATGAAAATGCATGTGGATTAAGAAGGGTTGACTATAAAACCTTATTGTGAGTTGACTATAAAACCTTATTGTGAGTTTAGTCCCATATTGAAATTTTCAAGGGTTTATAAGGGGGCTGATTAGGTGATCAGATTTCTTAGTCCCTAACCTTTTGGGGCTAAAACTAAAGATGCCAAGGAGCAAGTTTGGATATGTTAAACTAATAATCTGAACCTAGTGTGGGAGCGAGCTTAATTATTACAATAAGATTGTTGCAAAAATTATCATCCAAAATGACTTGGAGGCAAAGATCTAACATTCTTTTCTCACCCCTCTAGCAAATTGCACCATAAGTAAATTAAGCAAAGTGTTTCTTGACCAGGTTAACCGATTGAATTTGAAAATGAACACTTCAGAAAACAATGCCAATAATGTTGGTATGCTCCTTAACCCAGGCCTGTCCCATATGAAATTTAAATATGTTTAGGCCAAAAATTAGCTTTCGAACTCCAGTTTTCTACCAAAGACTCGAGAGAAATTTTTCGCAAAACATTCGAAACCATTACTGGGGCTTCCAAAGGGATGTTGATGCTTTTATGTTTGCATGAATTTTATTTCTTCTACCATATTGTGGTGTGAAAATGATCCTTCTAATATTTCCAAAGAATCTTGCTTTTGATTTTTTTTTTATAACCAACATTTAACTTCATATATAATATAATTGATAAGAATCCATTAACCCCGAACTGTTGTACATTGTGAAACCAAAGTGTTTTAGAGAAGTTGCCTTTGAAGAACAAGTGTAAAAACTCTTCAATATGCAATTTATGCAAATAGTGGCAGTGACTGAGCTCTTCAATGTGCATTTTACACAAATAGCAATGGCATGCTATGTTGACCCCCCATATTTGCAAGCTATCATTAGTTGACAAGCTACCCTTATAAGAAATGTACAAGGACAACATGCAGTTGGAGTATGTGAGTTGGACCATTTGAAAGAGCACCAATCATCAGTCATGTTCTTATTCCTCATACAATCTCATAGATTATGCTGCAATAGACTGTGATGAGGTTGGCCTTCAAAAACAAGCAACTACATAAAGGAAGATGATAAAGAAGGATGACATATTTCAAGGTTAACAAAGTTGATTAATAAATCAACTCAATGAGACTGGAGAGAAAACGTCTCTCTAATAGAAAAATAAGATAAAATTTATTGTGATGATAATTATGATAAAAGCCAAACTAAATAAATAATGCACCAAGCCAGTTGTCCTTTAAAAAATTTGTGAAGCTCCCATCCTTAACCAATCAGCCAATATGGCCTCTGATGGCTTCCCAAACATTGGAGGTACATCTCCAATAAGAAGAGCTATTGGGAAAGCTATGAATTGTTGATTGGCTTATATTTTTGAGGTTATTACTTCTAATGACTTATCAAACTATTCATTAACATTTTGTATGCCAAAAGAAATGAGGAGACCCTATTCATTTTAGCAAGGAAACATAGGCCAATGCCCTCTTCAACTTTAAAGATAGCCTTGGCCATTTGATGAGATGATTGTACACTTGCTTTTGTACATCTATCCAAAGGGGCTTGCTACATAGCCTTTCAATATGAGAAATCACATGAGAATGAAACTTTAAGGAGATACACAATACTCGGAAATCCCATCAATTACATTTTTAAGAAGGCAAATTCTGCTACTTTCTAGTTTTAAGGATAAGTTGATGGCGTTGCAATTTGATAGTGTTACCTATCTATAGAGGGACAACAAGATGGTCAAAGGGTAGGCAACTAATCAACTAGATTGGACAAAATATTGAACATGATGAATAAACTTTCTTCTATATTCGTTACCATTCTACCACCATTGTAGGAACCCTTTAAGCACCATGTACCTCTATTAGATTCATTTTAATTCACCTTTAGAGAAAAGAAGGATCATATCAATGAAGAGAAAAAAAAAAAAAAATCACATGTTTGCTAATCAAAAACACCTTAATTTTGCTCATTTGTATTGCACCCTCAATGCTTAGAGAGAGCATTGCAATGGTAATTAGGAACAAGTAAGGGGAGAGGGGGACTCCTTGTCTCAAGCCACATTTAAAAGAAAACCATTTACTCTGCGTTCCATCTATGAAATAGTTGAAACAACTATGACACAAAGGAGCATGCAATATGTCCAAAACGTAGAGAATCCCAACTTCTTTATGATGAGCCGAAGGAACTCCTAGGTCACTTTGTTATACACCTTAGTTAGGTTGACTTTATTGCAAACATTGTTTTTATAAGACAATAAATGACTTATGTGTGATAGCAAAAAAACTATCATAGAAGCATTTACTTGGTAAAAAGACATGCTCGTTTGACCATGATATGAGTGACAACCTTTAGTGTGCTATTGCACATTGAGATGGGTATCAGATTAATGATGTATAGGTTGCCTTGAGTCATTGGGGTAAGAAGCATATATATTTGGTTGGTGCTCTTCATAAGCATACTTGAAACAAAAAAAATCACGGTAGTTTCTAAAAAATCCATATAAAAAAATTGGGGTATACGTTAGGGCCATAGGCAGAATCTTTATAAATGCCATCACCACCCACTGTATTCCCTCATTAGAGATGGACTGGAAGGAAAGCATTTTCTTCTTTCGCCATGATAGGCACAAAACAATATCTGCATGTGGAGTGCTAGAGGGGCTGTACCAGTGTACAATAAATTGGAGAAAAATTTGTCACATAAAGTTAAGTTGTCATGCTGGCTGAAAGCACGTGAGATCTCATCTGGATTTGATTCGAGAGATTTTGTTTCTTCCTCCTTGAATGGCATGTAAGAAACTTGTGTCCTAGTTTGGCTTCACAAGCCATTTTGTCTGAGATTTAGCTAAAATATAATGAAAAGGTGGATATGATAACTTTGATGAGAATGAAACACTCTTGCATAATGTGGAGCAAGAGCTTCACTTGACTTATAAGATATTTTACAACAAGATGAGAATAATATTAAAAAAAATAAGGAAACAAAATAATGAGGTCAACATTCAAGGGATTACAACAACATTCAAATTCCATAATTCAATTTTGTTTCTTTCATAGAGAAGATTTTAATCACCCGATCATTTCTCCTTGACAGCTGGAGGATCCTTAACATGCTTTCTCAAGCTGAGTATGAATGGAATGACACTCAACTTGTCTCTAAACTGTCCAAACTTAGTGAATCCAAGTGCTTTTGTCATTCCATCTACTAGTTGCTCTGACAAACACATAAATTCTGATTGAGATATTACCTTACCTTTGACACATGATTGCACACAAAGTGAAAACCAACTTTAACTTGCTTTGTGCGAGCATGGAAAACCGGGTTCACCACTAAATATAATGCCCCTATGTTGTTACACCACAAGGTTGAGGTTCCAGTACATAAAATTCTCGATTTCAACAATAGAGATTTCAGCCACAAGCTTTGGCAATGATACAAGTAAGTGTTTTATGATCACCTTCTATACTTGATGAACCCACCACTCATTGCTTTTCAGATGCCCAAGATATACTATTAACACCCAAAAAATGTCACACAAGCATCCGTTGACTTGAGATGCACTGATTTCTGAATAGCCAATCTAAAAGAACTTGTACTCTTTAAATATGCAAGAATTTGTTTTATAAGAGCCCCATGACCTTTTAATGACTGATGCATTCATTGACATGGTCGGTTTACTGCAAAAGCCACATCAAATGATATATTGTAATGCTCTCACCATGCTCTGATAGAGTGTTGGATCCGAAAACAAAGCATTGGGCCTTGTATTGGGACTGATAAATATATGTATGAAAAGAATTGGTATTGGTCATTTTAGCTTTATGTTAAATGTTTTGGAGAGATCACTACAACCAAAGAACCAAAAAATCATGTTGCTAAGCCACCTATATGCTAAGAAAGAATGATAAGCCTCCCAAGTCTTTCATGGAAAATAATGCTTGAAGCTTGGTAAAGGCTTGATTTATGAGATCATTACAAGATTTGGTGACAATATCATCATCAACATAAACTAACATGTATATTTTTTCACATTCATTGCTGAAAAAAATGATGCAACTGATTCAGATACTTGAAATCTGTTGTCACCAAGAAAGGTGCTTTTTTAGTGATACCAAGCCCAAGGGCATGTTTTAGCCCACAATGCTTTGTTTAACTTACATATATGAGATGCAAATTTTGGATCCACAAACCACTCCGATTGAGTAATATAGACATCTTCATTGAGAAGGCCATTTAAGAATGCATTATCAAAATCCAACTGACGAAAAGGCAAAGAGTCTTGCATGACAAGAGTTTAGATGATGTGGATAGTAGTGAGCTTAACTGTCAGAATCTTTTTTTCCAAATAGTCTACCCCGACTTCTTGTAAAAATCTCTGTGCAACCAAGTACACTTTATATCTAGAGATAGAGTCACTGGCATGTTGTTTACTTCTGTGTATCCATTGAGTATCAATAATACTGTATTCAGGGCAACAATGTACTAAGTTTTACATTTGGTTTCTTGTGCAATGCTTTGATCTCTTATTGCATGACTTTAATCCAATGATTAGAGGTGATGGCTTCCTTGAAGGTAGATGGTTCATGATTTGGATCCATTTTCTTGATGAGAAGAAAATATCTTGGGCTTGAGGAAACCCAACCATAGAATAGGTGATCATGTGATGTGAATAAGTTGGTGGTGACTAATATCTACCGAGGTTGAGATGATTTCTTGACTTTACAAACAACTTGCAATGGGCATTGAGAGTTTGGATCAGCAGTTCTATGAAAATCAGATTGAAAAAGTTGTGCCAGAGATTCATTTGTTGATTGGGTACTACTAGACATAGAGCAAAAAAAACTTGGATATGGTTGTGAATCCATTAGGCAGGAGAATAGTAATAGACATCTGATTTGTATTTTTAATTGGATATGGACTTGCATAATTTGAATAGACTGCATAAAAAACATTAGTATATGGAAAATAAGATTGATGTACCCACTGATGATAGGCTGCTTGAGAGGATAAGTCACATGACAAGAAATAGTTACATCCATTTTTTTGGATCTAGACACATATACCCTTGTGTCAATTCCCATATGAAATAAAAATACATGAAATGGTCTTTGGTTGGGACTTAAAGTCACTGCTTAATGTCAATAATGCATAGCATTTTGATCCAAAAACCAGAAGAAAATGCATAATTCAATACTTGATTGAACATCATTTGACATGTTGACTTTTCATCCATTTTAAGAGTGGGCAACCGGTTATTCGAAAAGCCTCTACCCAATACCAATTATGGAGTTGAGCATCAATGAGCATACTTAAACTGGTTACTGATGTCAATTCTTTCTTTCTATAGTCCCATTTTGTTCAGGAGTGTATGGCCGTGAGAAGCAATGCACTATTCATTGATTTTCTAATTCCCTTTCTTTGCAAACAAATTCCCCAGCATTATCCGGTTGAACAAATTTAAAATTCTGGTGCTTAATTGTTTGTCAACCACAAGTTTGAAATTTGCAAATCATTGTTACAGATTATGTCCTTTATTTTTTAATGGAAATAGACAAGTAAAAACGTGATTAATTATCAACATTCATTAAAAAAACTTGAATCCTTCTCTTGATACAAGTGCCGATCCCCAAATATCCATCTGAATAAAATGTAGTACTTTAGCAGC
Source organism: Nymphaea colorata (assembly GCF_008831285.2). Classification (NCBI taxonomy): domain Eukaryota; kingdom Viridiplantae; phylum Streptophyta; class Magnoliopsida; order Nymphaeales; family Nymphaeaceae; genus Nymphaea; species Nymphaea colorata. The sequence goes on along the minus strand of NC_045139.1, from coordinate 22,952,079 downwards.
ATTTTGACAAAATTTATGCACCTTTCCCATTGAACAAATGTTCACATGCTTTCTTTGGAATAAAACTACTTATTGGAATTCCTATTAGCATGCTTGAGGGGTCAATGTCACTCTTCATATGCCAGCCCTCAAACTTCTTTTACTTGACGAGCCACATGCACCTTCTTGTCTCATCATTAGCTCCACACCTTAAACGAACCAGGTATAAGCCATCACTGGTTTTCAGACCTCGAAGTAGCTTGCCTATATTGTGGTCCTTGATCACAAATCTAGACAGTGTAAATTCCAAAATGTAATTATATGCTGGTGCAAACTGTCCTATAAAAATCAAAACATGTGCTTAGGGTCACATGTAAACTATTTTTCAAGATAAAAGTTCTTTGAATGTCAATCGGCAAGGCTCCTGTATGAGAGATAGGTAAAAACATATCATTTCCAACCACATTGTGGATTCTGATCATGGGCATGACTGTTCTTGTTCATCACTTGTGATGATATTGTTGGTTGCCCCCATGTCTAGGTACCAATATTTGTTCCCAGATTCTTGCAATGACATAGCGAAAAAGGCAGGGGGCATATCCTAGCATCTCTTTGCTATGTGGCCCTTCGGGCGACAATATTGACACTCGACGAATGTCTTTGCTTGCTGATTTCTACTTGGCTGCTGATTATTTGATTGCCGCTGATTTTGTCCTCGTCCACAACCACAGATGGTATTGAAGGCTATTACAATAGCTTGTTTTTTCTACAGGTGACTCGGTGACTGTAGGTTTCAAGTGCTAGAGATGCTTTTCTTGACTCAGCAGTGCAAGGCTATAGGGTTCAGCGAAGGTGGGCACATTTTCTGTAAACGTGACTATGGAGGTAACAAAACTCTCATAATCGGCAGAGAGTTCATTAACCACAATCTGGACTAAATCTTCATTCGAAATGTGACATCTGGTGACATCAAAAGAATCAATTAAAAGTTCAATTTTCTTCAAGTAGGAGACCATATCCATGTTACATTTCTTAATGAACATTAAATCCCTTTCAGCAACAAGACTCGTAAGGAGGACTGGTATCAAAAGATTTTTCCAAAGCATACCAAGTTTTATGTGTTGAGTGTGCCTTGATCATTTGCCCGAGTACAGTTTTAGAGATAGTGGCTTTAATCCACACTTACTCCATGTAATGAACTTAGGATTGGTTCATCTTTGCCATCTCTTGCCATGATTTCAGGGGCTTGTGCCGATCCATCAACAAACCTAAATCTTGCGAGATCTTGACAGCAGAAGCTCTAATGCCATAAAATGATAATGAAAAAGTGGAGATGGTAACTCTGATGAGAAGGAAACACTCTTATATATTGTGGAACACAAAGTTTACTTGACTTATCAAATATTTTACAATAATAGGCATTAAAACATGATGAGAAGATGACTACAAAACATTCAACAGATTACAACAAAAATTCAAATTTCATGATTGAAATTTGTTTCCTTCATAGAGATAGATGATTCTAATCACCCGATGATCTCTCCTTGACAGCTAGAGGATCCTTAACATTAGCTCTCTAGTAAGCTTCTATTGCTAAAGATCCATAGTACAATTCTTTTATGACTCAAATCCCATAATTAGTTGAGACACATCAATCATATATTCAAGGTTATTGATGTGCTATTGGTTGGTGAGATGCTAAACTGCCACTGTCCGTCAATTTTATTTTTAACCCATTTCGGAAAGGAACCTCACCAATCACACACCCCCTTGCGTTTGAGCCCAAGCCACTTTACAAATCATATTGACAAAACCATCCAGGTTGACTCCATGGCTTGGAATGCAAACACAAACTTGCTGGCCGTAGCAGAGTTGGCATTAATAGAACTAAAAAGATGCAATTGTGATCACAGCAAATTCAAGGGAGGATTTTCAAATTGACTGAAATTGTGAATTCATTTTCTGTAAGAGCACATAAGTCTAAGGGTTGGTTGGCAATGAAAACAGTTTGTAACTAGTGCATAAATATGTCTTCCCTCAAAGATTAGACATATTTATGAAACACTTATTCAAGTGTTCAATGAATATGTCCAATCATTAAAGCATGTTTATAGAATAATTACAAACTGTTCTTTTTATCAAATGGGCCCTAAGGGGTCGTTTGGCAAATGGAATACTTTGTAATTGTTCCATGAACCTGCCCCAAAGATTGAGTCAAAATCATGAATACCTAGTTCTAGTGTTTCATAAATCTACCCCAATCTTTGGGATAGCTTCATAGAACACTCATAGAGTGTTCCAACTACCTAAGTGACTCATGATGTTCTCTTCTTTAGCCTTTCTGTTGGTCCATATGAATTTAACAATAGGGCTAGTATTCATTCACAAATAAAGTTATTGTTATGCAAAACTTAGTTTCCACATAACAAGAATATAAACCCAGTCATTTACTACCTTATACTAAAAAACTTGGGGGCTTGGATGATATCCTAAAAAAAGCTGTTTTGTGAACAAATGAATTTTTAATCATTTTCTAAAAATTGGTTTGTGAGACACACCAAAAACACTGCTGATTGTGAATAACTTTTGATGTCAACCCCTCCAAAATGCTGTTTTGGAGTGAGATCTACTTTAATAAAATTCTATAGCTCATTGTTAATCCTTTTTCATCTTCAATGTCATGATATAAAATTTGTATGCCCTCATGGTTTGTTGAGTCAGTCAATTAGCTAACAACGCGTGCATTTTTATTGAGAAATTTCATAAAATATGTGAGGAAATTCATTTATTTGTAGACAAAAGTTATCCTAGACTCAAATCCAAACAAGTGAAACTTTTTGAAGTTAAAAAGTATAACGAAATCAAACAACCAAACAAGGCCCCCCCCTTTCATTGCTTTTCTTTCAACCCACTTTTTTTTTTAAACACGTATAATGTAATGACTTAGATTCTCTACACCAAAAACGACGGTTGAGTTATTGCTGACGCATGGAACACCACGTGTCCGCTTTTCGACCTTTCTCCAACATATTTATAATAGGTACACTTCCTGTCACGGGCCGACTCCTTTGGCCCGTGCGGCGCGGCAAACTCTCGCCAGTAAGCCACAAGCCTTCGCCTTTGTTCAAGTGGGCGCAGATCACTTGAACGCTTTATCAAAATCAAAGACACAAAATACACAAGAGTGTGGAAAGAAAACTCGCAATATATTCACTTTGACAAGATGAGTACATCACGAGGGAAGCAAGTAAGCTTTTAACTTTACTTACAAAGGTTGACCGAAGCCACTTACAAAGTTCTCAAGCCGACCAACCAAAGCTAGGAACCCCAATCTATACACTTGCAAAGGACCTTGGGAGGGTGCTCCTACATAGATGAACACTCAAGCTTACACCAAGGCCCAAACATACACAAAGAAAATCAACTAAAACAAAAGCAAAGACTGTACAACCCTGACATAGGGGAACAGGCTCCCCCCTTCAAAACAAGCGCCGTCCTCGGCGCTATCTGCTGTGATAGGTCTTCACGTCCAACGGGTAGCACTGCTTCATGCAAAACGCATACTCCCATGTTGGGTCCTGCTCGCCTATCCACTTTACTTGGTATTTCTTCGGCTCCCCTCGAGAGTTTGCTTTTTGCCGAAGAATCTTCTCCACTCGCCGATCTGTTGCTTGCTTGGTCGGCGATACTCGCTGCACGGTGAGGTCTCGTTCCGGGAGGCTTCTGTTAGAGTCTCCGCCCTGCCTTTGTTGAAGAGTTGATACTACCACGGCCTTACCTTTATCCTTCCTTGTTGGGACGGTTGGGACCATGCAAGGGTGCCTCTCGTCCATGATACTTACACTGCGTAAGTGCGGCATCGGTACCATCTTTGATGCGCAAAGGAACTCCATGCCTAGAATCATCTGGAAATCATCTATCTGAACCACCGAGAAGTTGGCCCTACACGACCAACCCTCAATCTTCACAACTGCATCTCGGACTATGGCATAGATCGGTCTTGCCTCTGAGTTCACTGCCTTCACGCATGACTCCCCCTTTCCTCGGGTGAGGCCCAATCTCCCGACTTCCTCCTCCGAAATAAAATTGTGCGTGGCTCCCGTGTCTACCATGGCGATGGTAGGCTTTCCGTTCACCAAAATCTCTATGCACATGAGCTCCGTTGAAGGTGTCGTTGTCACCTTCGTTTCCTCCTCTTTTGTCAAGACATGAAGAAGTTGAAGTGCCCCAATTCTGGACTCTTCCACATCTCCACCTTGTAGCGCATTGGCAGATGACCTTGAAGTGCTTGCCTCTGCAGCCCTCGCAACATTGGCTTGCCCTGTCGGCCTTACTCGCTTTGGGCAGACGCGTGCCTCACGCATTTCCCCACAAACCCAACAAGTTACTTCTCTTGGTGGCCCATTGTAATCCCTGCGAAAGAATTGCCTTCCCCCAGTTTGCCTCTGAAATGACGATCCACTTCTGTCTCTTCGCTCCTCCTTACCGTTGTGGTCGGACTCCCTCATAGGCTTGAAGGTCTCAGTGTAGCTTTTGCGTTGGGTATCTGCCAAGCGCTCGGCTGCCACATATGCTTGCTCCAAAGTCTTTGGGTCTGATCTCTCCCATCGGCTTGGGCCCAAGATTGGAGCCCTATGATGAACCAGTTAAGCTTATCCTTTTCTGGCATCTTAGGTACATCCAACATGAGCTTTTGATAGGCTCTAACATATTCCCACAAGGAACCTGTCTGTCTCAGGTTCACCACCATCCGGTAAGTCTGTCTCTCGGCATCTACGGGCATGAAGTACCCCTTCAGTTGTTTACAGAAGTCGTCAAAGGTAGCAATCGTGCAATCGCCATTCTCAACGTCAAACATCTTCCGCCTCCACCAAGCCATAGCATCTCCCTCTAACAACATCGCTGCGGTCTTGATCTTCAAGTCCTCCTCTACTACGTTTTGCAAGTCCAGGTAGTAGTGCACTTGAAATAGAAAGTTGTTGATTGCCCTCGCATCCTGGCTACCACTGTACTTCACCGGACGTTGAACGTCGACCTTACTGGTCCTCTCATGGCTACTGTTGGATGAGCTAATACGTAGCAGTCTCTGATTTGAAGCCCGAAGTTCAGCAACTTCGTACTGCAAGGTCTTCACCAAGTCGGAGAGTGAACGGTTCAAGGCCACTGACTCGGCCATCTGTTCCCTCATCAACTTCATCTCCTCCTTGAATCCCTCAAAGGTCTCGGCGGCAAAGCTGAGGGCTTCCTCATGGGTGGCCACATCTGCGACCAACCTATTCACTGTCTCTTCCAGGTTTCCCTGGCCACGGTCTGGGCTCGTCTCGCCTTGACGGCCTGGGCTCACCTCCTCTGGACGGGCCGGTTCCTTGCCTTTGGCATCTCGCAGATTATATGATGATGCCATGGCTCCTTCTTCAACGACAGCAAGTCGACGCGACGATCTACATCGACTCTCCAATCGCTTCCCCATATTGACCTGAATCTGGGCTCTGATACCAGTTGTCACGGGCCGACTCCTTCGGCCCGTGCGGCGCAGCAAACTCTCGCCAGTAAGCCGCAAGCCTTCGCCTTCGTTCAAGTGAGTGCAGATCACTTGAACGCTTTCTCAAAAACAAAGACACAAAATACACAAGAGTGTGGAAAGAAAACTCGCAATGTATTCACTTTAACAAGATGAGTACATCACGAGGGAAGCAAGTAAGCTTTTAACTTTACTTACAAAGGTTGGCCGAAGCCACTTACAAAGTTCTCAAGCCGACCAACCAAAGCTAGGAACCCCAATCTATACACTTGCAAAGGACCTTGGGAGGGTGCTCCTACATAGATGAACACTCAAGCTTACACCAAGGCCCAAACATACACAAAGGAAATCAACTAAAACAAAAACAAAGACTGTACAACCCTGACACAGGGGAACACTTCCAATGAAGCTTTATAATTATTGGCGCAAAACAACCGTGGGAAAAGTTCGTCTGAGAGAGAGAGAGAATATGAAGCACAAATTTCTCAATCGACATCGATAGAGATAGAGAGGGATTATGTTCCTGCTGCCGCTGGTAGAGATGGGAGAAGAGAGGGTTCCGCCATCTTCCATTGTCACCGACTGCAAGTGCTTCTCCTCTCCGACTACTCGGAGTTGATTTCACTCATCTCTCTCTCTCTCTCTCTCTCTCTCTCTCTCTTTGAACGATCCAGGAGAGCCGCAGCAAGCAATAAAAATCTTATGATTGATATAAATGAACATATCTCTTTCTTTCTCTCTGTATTCCCTTCGTACTACAAGGAGCGTCCTCTTCTTCTCTGTCTTCTTTTGTGGTCATGTGCCTAGGCGTGAATTCCAGGTGTCGCCTGAGCTTGAAAGGTTCGACAAACTTGTTGATCCAAGCCAACCAACAGCCAAGAGGTTCAGGGCACTCGTCTCACTCCGAGACCTCAGCAGACCATCCATTCGGAATGCCCTCATTCTAGGTCCCAATTCTCTCCTTTCCTTTTCCCAGATTTAGTGCAGCCTTTTTTCCTGCTTGTTTTATGATTCTGATAAACTGCTTCGTGTTTCTCCAAATTTTGCCAAGGTGTTATGGATTTTTTCCTCAATTTACAGAAACTGAAGCTTATCGTTTTGCTGTTTGTTTGTGTATGACGATTTATAATTTTTTATTAATATACATCATAAACCATAAGATGCCAAATTAAGGTGAGGTCTCGTGGCTGTTTCTCCCTTGTTAATAATATACATCCGCAGACCATTGTTAAATTTTGAATTATTTTGCCATTTTTGTGCAAGATTTGATACTGAGCATCTTTCTAAGGAGCTTGTTAATATTGGTAAAAACAAGGGAGTTGTAAGTACTGAGAAATTTTTGGAGCGGAAGGAAAGAAAAATCAATTTGGAACAAGGGTTGGTGGGGGTGTGTGGTACAGCCCCTTTTTTTGTAGTGAGTTGCGACATCTTATTCTTCATCTCAAGGTTGTGTTTAATTATTTTCTGAGGATTTTCCTTCTTGTCTATTCTTGTGTTAAATGATTTGATTTTATATCTGACAGGCAAGGCATTTGGTCATACCTGATAAGCCAATGTTGATTCCACCCAAAAAATGGATAGCGTATGTTGGGACAACATCTGCTGAAGTTTGATTGACTTGTTTTGTTCAATTATCTTTTCAAAGAGTGGCAAAATTTTTAGTAGCGAACAAACCATACCTTTTTCCTTGTAATTCAGCTCAATAAGCATTATTATGAATACGAAAATTTTTATGATTCATGAAGCATCCCATTTGAAAGAAAACTATGTTGTTGGTATTCATTAGGCTTAAAAATTGCTAAAAGTATGTGTTAACCAATGATACACGGGTACGGCTTTGAGGGTGGAGTACCCGTCCGGTACCGGTACGACACGGGTACCGGTACGGGTATGGGCTTGGGTACGGGATGGTGCGGCATTGACCGTACCGGGTACGGTCAACGTACCGAAGGCCGTATCCGTCCATTTTTTGATACGGTCAAAGTTGACCGAGTCTATAGTTGTCCGTTTTTAATTAAAACGTTTTTTCCATTTTAACTTTTAAAGAATGAATTTAACGTTAATTTGTTCGAACCCTACCTTTTAGTATTCATTTCTGTCGTTCCACTTCCATCTTCACCCGACGAACGACAGGTGACGGCGAAGGCAAGTGGTGTCCGGCGACGGTATTAGTTTTTTTTTCATCGTTTTCTCCATTTCTGTTCAGTTTCTGAAACACGGTAGTCGTGCGTGGCCGACAAACGGTGCTTTTCTTGGATGAGCCTTCCATCGTCGCTGTTTTCCATCACTCACCCCATCTTGCCGCTGCCGGTCTGCCGTTGCTGCTATTGCAGAAAGAAAGAGGGAAAGGGAGGGAAGAGCTAGGGCATCTTGCCGCCGCCGGTCTGCCGCTGTTACTTTCCAAGAAAGAAAGAGGGAAAGGAAGGGAAGAGCTAGGGCATCTTGCTGCCGCCGGTCTGCTGCTGCTACTCTTCGAAAAAGAAAGAGGGAAAGGGAGGGAAGAGTTACGGTTTTCAAGAGAGATTAGGGCCTTTTGCCCGCTGGCCCCAAATGGGCCTTTGAATATAAGTAATTAGAACTCAGATTTTAATGGATCGAGTTCTGGATCTAATAAGAGTCGGACTCACAAACATAGAACAGATCGGAGCATGCTATCTAAATGAAGTCATATTAAGGCAACTTCAGATTTTAACAATAGATCCAATCTTGGCCTAAAACTCGAGCATCATTGTCTAAAAACCAGATCTCAGAGATATTTTTAGATAAGAGCACCAAACGTGTTGGATCTTATATATATATGTGTGTGAATATGTTATACCGGTCTGAATATATATTTTTTGATATATATATATATATATATATATATATATATATATATATATATATATATATATATATATATATGTGTGTGTGTGTGTGTGTGTGTGTGTGTGTGTGTGTACGTGTGTACGGCCGTATCCCCATACCCAAGTTTTTTGAAAGTAGTCTGTACCCGCACCAGTACCCGTACCCACACCCGTACCCGAACCCATGTGACATAGGTGTTAACATGTTCTTCTACTGCAGACAGTCCTTTCTAAATGTTAGGATGGGTTCTTGACAGGGTAAAAACCTCTTGAGCAAGTCTCGAACACCAATTCTGTAAGCCATGTCCTCTCGCCCTTGTCCTTCCATTTTCTTGTTGTTACGCACTTGTTCTATGCTATTGTACGAGATGAGATGTGTGCATGTCAGTATTTTATTATCAGTAGAATCTAGCGGACTAGTTTCTGTCATTATCAGTAGATGCTAGCAGCCTCCAAGTATATTAATCCTTCGTCAAAGCAATCATTTTAAACATTTGACAACTACTGGTGTTTGCAGGAGATTGGGGTGTTTGCATCAGCGATGGCCATACTTGGTTACCATGTACTGTTGGGGTCTGCTTGACAACCAATTGCTCAGGTTATCTCAATTGCTGAGTACGATTTATGTTGGTAGCACCTGTCAAAAAATGTTGCTTGGCTAGTGTCATGGCTAGTTAAACTTGAAACATGGGTTGAAAGCTCAAAAGATCTATTAGAAAGATGAATAAATTGTGGTGAGCAAAAGCCATTAAGTACTTGTCAAAATCCCTTCAAACCCCGAAGTTCCAATTTATTTGTATCTCCCAGGCAAAGCTTTATTCATTTGCAGACGTGACAAGCTGTCTCAACTTCCTCAGCTTCTATGTACTCCTGGTCATCCAAAAGGTACGGATCCTCCATTTCCTTTTTTTTTTTTTTTTGTATTTCGACGTTTGTTTCTTTCTTCGTCTTCCTATTGTTGCTGAAGTTTGCTTGTTTTGTGATCCACGTATAGTAGCCTTGTTTTTGGATTTATAATTTTTTAATTTTTTTCCTTCTCATTTCTTTTTTAAAAAAAGGCATTTTCATCTTGATGCTAAAAAGCTCCCCCTTTGATCTCTTTCTCTTTCTTTTTTTGGTTCTCACTTGAATCACTAGTTTGTTCTTCAATTCAATCTCTAGGCTCTGTTTCAAGTGCAGCCAGGATTGCCATTTTCACCTCTCTTTCTCTCTCTTGTTCTTCTTGCGCTTCTTGGTGGTGCTTCTTTTCCATGAAGGCTTGTTCGTTTGCATAAAAAATACAACAGAGATTTTCATGAAAATTTTTCTCTTTGTGTTATGGAAAAAGTACAAGAAATGAAAACATTGAGAATTGAAAAGAATAAATATAAAACCAACTAGAAGATTTATAATACATGAAAAGCATGACATGAAAGCCACGTTATATTTTTATTTACTCGATAATCATTGACTTCTTCTTTTCGTTCTTGTAGACAAAGAGTGAAAATGGGATGCTCCTACCTTTATGCATCACATGTACTGTTCGAAATTCTCATCCTATGATTGATGCCATCACCATCATCTATATCATGTCTTTCACTTTCATCATCAATACACTAGCAACTCTTGCTGGGCCATATAAATGATACGTGTTGCTAGGTGCAGACTCAAACAAAAGTTTACTTGATCTCAGTTCCATCTGAATAGTTTTTCCCAATCAAATGTTTGCTTATTGGGCTAGTGATTGTGAGTTTTCCCAATCAACTACCAAGCAAAAGTGTGCAGGGTCTGATTGAGAAACTAAGCCAGTTGCTGCATGTTTGGCCTTGATTCAAGTGCAGCCTGTGAACAGAGCATGCCAAGCTTCAGTACAGAGCGTACACCACTTGATTAACAATTTCAAGGTGATGTCCTTTTTGCGGTTCTCTTGTGTCAAATATCTTACAAACAATTTGCAGAGACCAGCCTAGATACTAACCTAGCCAAGATCAACACTTGATTCGAGTTTTTGCACCAGCAGACACAACTGCCATAACTTGATTGAGATTACTACAGAAGCACAAGCTGCACAACAGGGACCAGTTAATATGGTCAAACAGGAAACTCGATGGACATAAGAACAAAATAACCACAGAGCTCCCATTTTCGAGAAGTCACCATTTTCATCTTCTCCTATCTGAAGCAAAATGTTTCTTCTTGTTCAGTTTGCTTAGCACCATATTGTTGGCCTTTTCCTTACACAACAACCATCAATAGGTCAAACCATTATGGAAATTTACGAGCAGCCACAATCCTACTCCAAGCGACGCAGAACACTTATCTCATCCTTAATCACAAATACATTATGAGAAATAGAGATCACACGCGAAAAAACATTTTAGGAATGGATATCAAGATACAAAGAACTTCTATATGAAGTACCACAGTTATTTTTCCCATATGATTGCATGCAAAACTCTAACTACAAAGGTTGCTGTGTTCATTAATGGATTATATGTTCTTAATGACAGGAGGCACTTTCATATTAATTAAATTGCTCTATCGTTTAGTTTGTCCTTTTGTGACTATGTAAATTTTTTACATGTATCATTAACTGAGGTCGCACTGTAATAGTTGGCTAAGTTTTCTGATTAGGTGACCCACTCCTATATTAATGCAAAGCAACCGGAGTATCTCTTTCACTACAATGTGAATCCCAAGTGTTTTTTGTTAGTTTAGCAACAATTTTCTTGTACCTTCTTGATGGCTGATGCTGATTAGAGGCGTATGTCCATAATACTCCATATAGTGCAGATCATTGTTCACTTGCAGATGGTGTATCTCAGAGAAGGTACTCCACCACCAATCTGTGCTCCCTAAGAAGAGTTCATTGGGATGCTAACTGATCCCTGACTGTTTGTATCACATACTGTATATCATTTTGGTTTCATCCATATGTGTCTGCTGGTTGAAACGGTGTTGGGATTAGGATTCATCTCAAACAGTTCAGAGCATGTTAGCCTTCTGCCTTGTCCAGAACCTGAACTTTTTCTCTTTTTTATTCTTATGCTTCATCTTTTTACTTAGGCAAATGTGCAAACAATACTCATTTATCATTTTCAACATTATCCAATATTGCCTATTCCTTGAAGAAGTATAGAGATTTCTAATCTTTTTCTATTAGGCAAATCAATTATGAATTGTTTGCATATGGTTTATATTCATACGACTCTCAAGGCTTTCTGTGATCCATGTCTTTTTAGATGCATGTTCTAGCTTGCTGGATTTCATGCTTTAATGCCAAGTATAAATCAACGTTGAAACATCATATGTAAAAAACTTTTTTACTAAATAAACTACGGAAATTTTTTTTGTAAGATTTAATTAGTTCATAAAGCATTCAACAGTTGGCGAAGGTGTGCCCCTGCATAATTACTTCTTGTGGCTAATAACTCGAACTGAAATGCTTTAATTCAAGTACTATTTAGAAACGCATTGGAATGTTTTGTTTAAAGTATATATTTTTTTAAATTAAGAGGTCTAGTTTTTGTCCCCAACATAAGTAGTGTGAAATATATATATATATATGTATATATACATATATATATATACATATATATATATATACATACATATATATATATATATATATATATATATATATATATATATATATATATATATAGAGAGAGAGAGAGAGAGAGAGAGAGAAAGAGAGAGAGAGAGAGAGAGAGAGAGAGAGAGAGAGAGAGAGAGAAAGAGAGAGAGAGAGAGAGAGAGAAAGAGAGAGAGAGAGAGAGAGATAATGGGGACTCCCTCTCTTTACACTTACCACTTGATCGGGATACCCTCCAGCCAAAACCAGAGACAGAGAGAGAGAGAGAGAGAATGGGGACTCCCTCTCTTTACAATTACCACTTGATCGGGGATTCGGGATACCCTCCAGCCAAAACCTGGCCACAGAAATCCAAGTTTGGGTGTGTGTGTGATTGATGTTTTCACCGATGAAACACATAATACTATATGCTTTTCTTTTCATTGCTACTTTTTTATATGTAAGTATGTAGATATATAAAGCATAATTTACCAACTATATTAGAGTGTAAAGTTGTTGCTAATATATTAAAAGTTCCTACTTTGACATGGAAAATAAAAGTTGGCTGACTGATTCATGAAATCAGATAGGTCCAAAGATATGATTTTGGATTCAACTTAACCTTAATGTAGAAAGAAAATCAATTAACTGAGCATGGTAAACATGATGCAAAGATTAGCTTATATATTCTCATCTCCTTTTCCCTTGACAGCTACATCCACCTAGCCTGTATTTGCTCAAGAGTATAGGGACTCAGTTTTGGTAAGGGCAGTATTACAGAATAACTTTCTTCCCTTCTTTGCATGTCGATGTAGTCCTTTCTTTGCTCCTACGGAAACATATAACCTAAAATAGAGTCCTAGCTACTATGTTCGTAGAGCACAGAGAGATGAACTGTAAATGCTGCTCTCTTTGCTGCATAAAATTTGATTTGGTTACGTAGCTGGCTTGTATAATTGGCTGTCTAAGTCTACTTCATGGCTTTGATTCCTGCACTATAAGGACTTCTCCCATATAATTAGCTGTCTTATCTACTTTTTTGTGTTTGGTACTTTGGCTTGGATATCAGCACTACCACAATGTGTGCAGTGTTTTGTTGCCACTATTATGCTTATCTTGACTCCTTGCCAAAAAAAAAAGAGAAAGCATACCAATTTTTTGCTTATAAGTTCTATACAGAATTTTCTGCAGCACTAAGCATTTAGTTGTTCTGACTTGGAATTCTTCAATTATGGGAACCACAGCCTGAAACGGGGCTTTATTACTATAATTTATAGTCATGACTTTTCGTTTTTTTTTTCAGCTGAAAATCCATCTTTAGCTATTTGTAAACGAAACAATAGACAGGGCTACAACTTTTACTTTCTCAGAAGCTGTCAAGATCACCAACAATTTTTCATTTATTTTTATGTGCTTTCCTGGTTAATTTCACTTGAATGATCTTGGAGAGAAAATTTTCAGTTCAGCTGTTTCTTTCTTAAATGGTGTACTAGAGATACATCATTGCAAAGCCTACTAATTTTGTCCTTTAAGTGCTTTCTGCTTCTGACTAAGAGGGTAGGAGGCGATTCAAGATGCAATCGAAAAAATGAAAAAAGTCATTGTTCTGAAGGGAATTGGCTCGACGTGTTAAGTTTGAGAATTATGTACGTATTAGCATTATAACTTAAGAGTTTGGTTTAGTATGGTAGAATCATGTTAATTATCTACAAATTATAGCTTGGTCTGGATCTCAGTTTAGTAAGACGCTCAGCTACACTTTGTTTCTATACCTAGATGACTGTTGCAGTTTTAATAGATGATAACCTAAGTATGTGAAAATATTTATTGCATGGGTTGATGTTCAGCTGGTTATTTGTCTCTAGATGCTAATATATCTTCCACATATTTTTGCTTCTTCAGCCCTTGCTGCTTCTAAGCTTGGTAAGACTTTTATTTAAATTGGAAGAAATCAATCTTATGTGTACCTACAGGTAAGTCATTCTCCATTAATAAGTGGTAAACAGTAATTGTCTTCTATGGCCACCAATGTTCTTTTACTATTTTTTTTAGGAAAATCCTCTAGTCGAAGAGGATCGACCTCCTAATCTTTCTGCTTACGTTCCCACTGAGGTACCAACTCATTCTGGCCTGTTGTTGAAGCCAGTCAATAATGAACTTCCAACAGTTGGATCTTGTATGTTTGAAGGGAGCAATTCAACAACCAATATGGGGAGCTTACAGTGTAGCACTTTTAATTTCTTCCAGTTTGCTATAAGCCAATCTTGGTCAATGGCAGGAATGGATGAATTAACTTGTTATCTGTTCTCATGCTACCTGTGTTTGTATGGACTAAAAAGAAGTGTTTATATATGACTATGCAGATTTTTACAAGTACCAACAACCTTTTGTTTGAGAATCTCCTGAACTTTGAAGAAAATAATGATTTGCTTACTACAGAATAGCTTTGTGAACGTAAATGTGCAGTTCCATAATATGTTTGATATAATTCTAACTGCAGATTGAAAAAGGTACTTCACAATCTAAGCCTGAAAAGAGGAAAGCTAAAACTTAAAGAGCAACACAAAGGCATGGACAATCTAGCTTCTATATCTGATGTGAGGAAAATTGTTGATGAAAACATCACTAGAACTTCAGAAGTGGCCATATTAGAGGTGTCAAGCATCTCTCTAGAACTTTTTAGAGGATGCTAATTATATAACTCAAACTTTCATTTACTTAAAATCTATAATTTTCCAGATCAAAAAGGAGTCAATTCAATTGCATGGTGAACTGCTAGGGTCGGTTGTCTCAGCTAGCTTAAAAAAGCAACTTGATGCAGACCTTGAGAAGAACCTGATAGTGAGTATCAAGTCAATCATGCCTTTCTTCTCAATATTTTATAGGATTAAGCTGTTACCTTCAAAAATAATGTATGCAATTCTTTCCTTTGCAACTATTTTTTATGAAAGCTAGAAAAGTTGCATATACCTTGAAGGGTTTACCCTTCTAGCAGATTTTCTTCCTAAGGATAATAGCGATCATGAGAAGGGGTCGTCAATCAATTATCATGTTGATGTTTGTAGACACTTGCACTGAAAATCAAGTTCTCAAAGGTTATATATGCAAAGACTCAAGTGATGGCAGGAATCATGCACTACTTGTTCATTGAGGTGATTAATAACCAAGGAGAAACATAGCAGTTTGAAGAAATGATATGGGTCAAGCCTTGGGAGAATATCAGGCAGATTGTGAAGTTCAAGCAGATCTAGTGTGGCACATATGTTGAAGAATCAGCTGTTTACCACACTAGATTTTTATGTTAAAGAAGCTGCCAATTCAAATATGCCACTTATCCTGGAAGAATTGACAAGCTTTAAGAAACACTTCATCCCTTTGAAGTAGAATTAGAGCGGACTCAAATCCAAAGTACTTTTGGCTCAAGAGCATGTATGAACAAATTTTATTTTTCAAAAGTATTTGCTAGAGTTGTGTTAGGCTCTCCTAACATGATGACAAGAAGCTGCTCAAGTTAACAGAAGCCCAACTCTCAATTAACACAAAATGATTCTTCATTACCATTAGGGTGAAACCCCCTACCTTAAGTATACAGAAATTGGGTATGGTTTTATTACATTTCTATTTCATTACCTGACCCCGCTCCTACTCTAAGAATAGGAATTGAAACCTGACGAAAACTAAAGCTGTCCTTAAAGTGTGAATTCAGGAAATTGGGCCTGAATGTTGTGTCCAATTCCCAAGTTGTTGGCAGGTCCTTATAACTTGTCCATTCGATAGGCCATTCTGTTCTTATGTGATTGTCTTGCTTAACCTTGTGAGTGCCAAGTCTGTGAAATGGAGACAATCCTGCAATCTCTTGAAGTACTAGAGCTGCTTGAATTTGGGCTGTAGATGGAGGTGTAATACAAGGCTTTAACTTGGGATACGTGGAAAACTGAGTGGATGAAACTTCCTACTGGTAATTGCAACTCCTAAGCGAAGGACCCAATTGTTCTCTTGATCTGGTAGGGTCCTATGAACCAAGGGAATAATTTGACCTCTCCCTAGAATAATGCAGGTCCTAAGCCATGGGGGTTTGTTATCATCCCAAATTTTTCAAAAAAGACTATTATTTTATTATTTGGATTTAAATTTTAGACCCAAAACAAATTTGCAACTATTCGATCCAAAATGAATTTCTAAACCGTTGTTCAAACCTGAACACAAAATTCAAATTCAAAACCCAACCTTAGACGCGAGATTCAAATCCAAAATCCAATTATCAGATCCGAATTAGATCCAAATTCCGAGTTTAGATCCAAATTGAGAATTCCAAACTCAAATTCCAAAGCCAAAATCAAAAAACAAAATTTGAATTTATGAGCACTGCGCACGCGTGCACGGGCCTTCCCTTTGTTTTATGTTTCGTTCTCACGCCAAGATGCGTTTTGAGCCTAAATCGCTCTCTAGAACACATTGATGACCAATTGAACCCAATTTGAATTTAAAACAAACCCAGAGTCACTCAAAATGGAGTCAGCCCACCCATTTGTAACAACAAACATTTTTTTTTATATACACATTTTAAATAAAAAGTAGTTTTATACTAAACAAACCTTTCTGAATTTCAAATTTTGAATTTTGGTTTCGAAACTCTTCCCTCTTGAATTCAAATTTTGAATTTTGGCTTCAAAATTCTTCTCTCTTGAATTCAAATTTTGAATTTCAAATTTTGAATTTGGATCCAAAACTCTCTATAAATATCCCTACAATCTCTCCTCTTGGGCATAAGCCAACAATGGAGGAACACCTCATGTTTTCCCACTTGAAATTTTTTATTTTTCCTTAATTATCTCTTTCCATTTCTTTCTTCTTCTTCAACCTTGGGTGCAATCTTCTCCAAGCCCAAACTCTTCAAGAGAGCACAAGGGGAACTCTTGGAGGGACATTTTTATAATCTTGGAACTTCATCCGAGGCAACCCTAGAATCATTCAAAGAAAGATGTTCATTTCTAATATCATCCATATACAAAGTATATAGTCCTCTTTCATTTTTCTCATTTCATCTTACCACCTCTCTATGGCCATGCAAGAAAGCACAAATGATTTTCTATCCGGAATCGAGAGTTATTTCTTTAGTACACCGGGAGTATGAGCAAGGCGAAACAAATTTCATTTTTTCATATATTTGCAAAAAATGTTCTTGTTATGTTGCTTTACTCATCATTTATGCTTGAAATGATGTTCATGCTTGATGTTCAAATTTTTCCTTAATTAATGAGCAAATGCACATTGAGGCTGGGTGCTTGGGTTGGGATTTTCTTTATTCTTAAGTTGATTTTTGAGGTTGAGATTTGTCCAACCTAGAGAAGCCATTCACAAATATGTACATGTTAATATGCATCACCATGTCATTCTCACGTTTAGTTTCTTTCTTAATCATTCAATTAGGAACCCTAATGAGCATTTTATTACGTTGTTTTTCATTTCATGAATATTTGATTTTCTCCCATACCCAGTGGTGGGAGAAATATATTTTCTTGTGGCAAATGAAATGATTATGGTTTTATGTTCATATTTGAAATCAAGTTTTTCAAAAGATTTTCAAAAGCAAATACCCTCTCGAATGCGAGCTTGGAGACTTAGCCTAGGCTCTTGCATGAGTTTAAGTTCCTCTCCGGCCTATATAAAAGTTAAAGTCGGATATTGTTAAATCATCTCTTGATTTCATTTTCATGAAGACATATATGTATATAAAAGTTATATACGTATACGTGTACATGAGTACATTTCTTTGTTTTTCTCTATTTATGATTTAATATATATATTTTTTTCAAATTCTTATGCACATACATGTATAAATGAATACATATATGTGTGTTTCATTTTCTCTTTTTTTCTTTCTCTTTAAAGCCTAATTCTCTCTCTCTCTCCTTCTAAAATCTCATTCTCTTTTTCTATTTGATTTAAATTTTTTTTTACAAGCTTTTGTATACGTATACATACATATATATATATATATATATATATATATATATATATATATATATATATATATATATATATATATATATATATATATATATATATATATATATATATATATATAAGTATGTTTATGTACACATATTTTTCTTTCTTTTAAATCATTTGTTTTGTGGTTTTCAAAATCTCATTTCTCTCTTTTTCTCTATATTTCTCTTACATTCAAGTCTTTCCTCTTTTTCATTCTCTTGAATATTTTTCTCCTAAGATCTTTTTATTTACCGACTTCACCAAGAGAAAAACTCAAGTAATGACCCAATATTAGATTCATGTTTGATGGTCTATAACCACATTCTATTTTCAAAAAATTTTCATCTTCATAAAAATATTTATGACAATTGTATAAACAAAAATCTTAGATGGATGTGGTGGTAAGAATGCTCTTAGAAGAATATCATGGTAGGAATGAATGATTTCCATTTAATCATGAAAGATAAATGAATCCATACATTCACATTCACTCAACATCATGAATGATCACAAACACATCTCTAAAAGAACTTAAGCAAGATAAGATGGAGCTGTAAAGCTCGGCTTTTGTAGGTGGGCAGGATCGGGTCCAAACCTGGACCCAAACCCACCCGCATGAGAGCCCGACGTGAGGGCCCTTCTCCCTCACCTTCCTCAGTGGCTCCCTCTTCTTCGTCTCTCGTCTCGCTGGTGGGTAGGCATCACAGAGAAGCAAGAGCCTGGAAAGAGCAGCGGTGACAGAGGTGAAGACGGCAGCGGCAGTGGCGATGCGTAGGTAAGTTGTCGGTCTCTCTCTCTATCTCTTTTGTCTTCTTCTTTTTTCTTCTCCTCCTCCCTCTCTCGTTGTTCTGTCGCCTCTCCCTCTATCTTGATTCTCCTTATTGAGTCTTCCTCTTCCTCCTACGCTCCTCACATGCCCTCTCTCTGCCCATGCTCTCTCTACCCACACTCTCCCCTCTCTATCAGCACCATCTCTCTGCCCGTCTCTCTTGTTCTCTACATTCTCTCTCTCCTTCTCCTTCCCACCAGCTCTCTCCTGCACGGTCCCTCTCCTCTGCTACCCTCTCGTCTCCAGTCCCCCCCCCCCCACACGCTCTCCCCTCTGCCCAAACTCTCTCGATCAGTCTTCCTCTCCTCATTTTCTGTTTGATTTCCCCTCTCCCTCAACTGAGCACTCTCCCTCTCTACACACTCTCTCTCTCCCACCAGTTTTTCCTCACTCCGAGTGTCTCCCACCTTCAGCCAAACCAACTTTTCATTGTCGGAGGCCCTATTCTAATGGCAGACCCTCCTCTTGCATTCTTTTTCACTCTTTTTGTGGTTGTTTGATCAGACTACAGCTTGGGGATGCGTCTTTCCTCTCATAACAGCGAATAGTAGGCATTGGTGGTGGCGGCATCATATGATTTTTGCCGCTAGGGGATCAATCGAACATTTCAGGTGGCTGCCGGAAACACTACAACAGTTTGGACTCTAAGATTGGGGTGAGCGAGGCCTAATCGAGCTTAAATTGCTTAATAATTTCGGTTGGTGCATGTATAATTAATGATTGAGCATGCTAAACTTAAGGTTTGATGATTTATAATGCATGTTAGCGGATTTGCTTTTGGGGAAGGTCTAGGACTATTTTGGAGGGACGAGGATCCACGTGTATATCTATCTTTTTAGCATGATGGGTTGATTTTCGAAGCAATTGGGAAGCATGGTAGAGATTGTGATGCTGTGAAGAAGATTTATAACTGTTTTAGTGAACTCATGAAGTATGTTTTTGTTGATGTGCATGCACGTCATTTGTTGGGAAATAATATGTATGTTATGAAGACGCCTCAACTAATGAAGCAAGTGAGAAATGCATTAGTGATTGGTTCAAATCGAAAGCGCGTTACACAAATCGTTTGGTCACAATCTCTAGGGTTTGAAAAGAGACCTATTGGAGGGCTTTGTGGGTTGATACTACCCGTCGACACCCTCTTGAGGCGGTGACCTATGCCTCAATGATTATATTTCGTACTTGTAGAGATTATAAAGTGAATTGAATAGAAATTTTATCGCTTGATTACATTTACAAGTACGCCAGGCACGTTGAGTATACCTTGAGTGACAAGAATCGAAGCTCGAGACATTTTGGGTATTTTGGCGATGCGCGACAAGTATGTGACATTCCAGGCAAATTCCTGCTTGGGGCCAACTTGTGAATGTGTGTTTTCAGACTCATTGGATCCTATGATTGTGATGTGATTGAATGATTGTGAAGTGATTAAATGAATGTATGCATGAGAATTGAATGCATATGTGATTATTTTTGTTTTTAAAAATTTCTACGCAATTGCATTTGCATGCTAGAAATGATAACTGCTTACGAAAGATGAGGTGGGGTATCGAGTCGAGTATCTCATCGACCCTGATTGTGCATTAGAAAACATCCGAGAATGATAATTACCTAGGACAACTACGAGCCAATCATGAATCGAGACTACTCTCCATGGTTTGGCTAAGTTTTGAAAGATGTGATTGATGTGTGTGACTAATGTGAATGTTGTGATATGTTGCACATGCATTGTCGTGGACATGAATGCAAATAAATGAAATTGGAGGGTAGTTGAACCCGTAATGTTATGACTACAAGCTAAGAATGTTAACTATATGTGTAGCCCTCGTGTGGAGGCAATTGGAGGTATGGGTGCACTCACAAAGTGAACCAACCTCATGAGTTAGCCAGTCATTTTGTGAATGTACTTTCGTAATGATAAGTAAGAAAAAATAAGAGACGAGAGGCTAGTGGATTGTGGCATTGTGTTTGGAAGATGTCTCATCTTCGCTACTGGTCTTGCCTGCTCGGAGTGTAGGTGGTGCAAGGCCCCAGGGTACCGTTGTGTGATGTGCTTGGAGTGTTGGGGTCCCGTCCCGCCTTCCCAAACTAGGTGTTCTAGAAAAGGCTGAGCAACTCTCATTGGAATTTACACATCCATGGATGATTGCTCTTCCACTGCAGTGTGAATGGATCCATATCATTTCGGGCCACCACGGGGGTTGTCTCCCGACTGTAGGTCACTCGTGTTGTGCACGTGCCCGTGTTTGCATCCACAAGAACTATCAATTCACTAAAGCTAATGTAAATAAAAAGAATGTGAATGAAGTGAGTGTGAATGATGTGTTTATGCATGAATTGTATGTGGCTTTTGAATGCGTTATTGTGGCCATCGAGTGGTCTTTACATGTCGTGGTATATGTGAGGGGTCTTCTTGAAAAGTCGTGTGACTATATACCCTATCATGACATGATAGTGATTTGCTTTTGTAATTGTTTATCCTAGATTTGAGTCCTTACCTAAGAGGGTAAGGGAATTATCTCGGATGTTCCCATACTGGAAGGCTAAGCCTTATGTTGTTTTTATTTTTCAGGTTTTGGCGGACTTGGGGCAGTACATTGATCAGATGGTTGAACTAACATCTTACTGAGGAGGTTTTGGGTCTATTGTAGTATCAGTGCATCTTGTTTTGGTCTTATTGGTGTCTTGTTTTTGTGACATCATTATTGTCATTTGGGACATTTTTATTTGTATGTATTATTGAGAAATATGATGTGATTTTTGTATGAACTGAAATTGTTATATAATGAAAAGTTTGGCCCATTATTTTGACTTACATAGCTCTTTTCCTTTTGAATCACTCTGTCGTCGCACCTTAATTTTCATGTTTTAACAAAAAAAAACAAATTTATTTGAGGGTCAAAAGGTTGGGGTGTGACAGGAGCTTTAATTAGGTAGTAACCGAATTAGAGCAAAATCTCAAACCTACTTAACTTCTTAAGAGCACTAAATCCACTTCAAAAATGATTTTCCAAGCTTTTGAAATGGTATTTGTAAAGATTTCTCAATTCAAGATTTTCTTAAATCAAAATGCTTTACACTCTCAAGTGATTTTTCAAGAACTTTTTCAAAAGTTTGAAACATCAAATCTTCAATTATTTTCTCAAACACAACACCACATTTAAAATAGAAAAGATGTTTAAGTCAAAGTGAAATGCATCAAGAATAAACATAGTCCTTGGATTGATTACCCCTGCTAAAGGCGCCAAAAACGATCGATCCTTGTACCGACAGACAAGTCCAATCCTCTCCCATTTCACAACAAAATCTCATTTTTCTAGAGCACTTCAAAAACCAAAATAAAAGTTTTTAGAGATGCGAATAGATGGCGACCGTGATGGTACCTGTCATCATTTGGCTATGATTATCATTGATGCATTTCCACTAACTTGAACATCTCATATATTGTCAACGATAAAGCATGTTTTTTTCTTTGGTCTTGACTCCATCGGCATTTCATTACATTGCTTGATGATTATGTTTGCTCTTTTACATATAAGACTAATTGAGGAGGATTAGTCATGTTCACCTAGATTTAAGATCAAATATAACCATCCTCAATTTAAGATTTGATTGAAAACAATGTTGTTTCTTCTACATATTTTAATCATTATCTTAGGCAACATTGCATTAGAGACAACCAATTTTGCTTGCTTGCTCATATTTCAAAACTTCAAATACCTATTTGTCCCGATTATCATGTTGCCGGACTTGGTCTTAGACAGTAGCATAAGACTAAGCCTTACAACTAGACCACACCTTGGGTGGGAAAACCCCTTCATTAGTACCATGAGTAGTAACTTGTGGTATATCGACGAGTATCCAAGAAGAAGTGGATAAACCTTATCCTTAGTTCTCAAAGGAAAGAGTCTACGCTCATACTAAGTCTCTTGGCTAAGGTATATCAACATATTGTATATAGAATAATCATAATTGATCAATCCAAATGCAATTAGGGCCCTATGCTCATTTTCCAAATATATGTATGATAAAGGTAACTTGCGAAAATGCTGGATGTTTATCATTGTATGATATTGCATGTGTGTCTTACATACAATCTTTGATCAATTTAATAATTTTGGACTCAATTTTTTCATTTAAAGTAGTGTATTCTTTGATCATCTCTATATAATCTTCAACATGACTATGTCATAAAATCACGTTTTAATGAAGCAGCAATGACTCCATACCCTTGTATGAATTTCCTATAGCAACCTGATAAACCAAGGAAGGACCTCAGGTCCTTAGGGGAATTTGGTTGTTTTCAATGTCTCACTACTTCTATTTTCTCATCCTCCATTTTCACTGTTCTTTGGTTGATGACATGCCCTAAATATGCAACTTAGACCGTGCCCAACACACACTTGGATAGTCTAGCCTTGAGATAATGTTGCTGCAGGATCTATATCACTTGTTGTAACTGTTTAAAGTGAACTTCCTCCACTGCACTAAACACTAACATGTCATAAAAGAATATCAATACAAACTTACGAAAGTATGTGACAAGATGTTGGATCTAATCTGTTCCAAATCCAACACATCTAACTATGTCAGATCACATTTATCTACGCAGGGTCATGATTGTAAGTTTTGTAATTATTTCATTCTAGACTCTAGATTATTGTGTTTGCTTCATTCTAGACTCTAGAATATTGTGATTGCTTCATTCTAGATTCTTGTAAATTGTATAGAAGGATAATTATATAAATGAACTGCATGAGAATGTAAAACATCACCTCCCTTCCTCATTTCTCTTTCCTTGTTCTTTTTCTCTTTTAACTTTTCCTTAGTTAAAACTGATTGTGGGTTCTAGTTTGATAGCCAAAATCTATCATGGTAAGGTTTGGCTAGTTCCACCAAAGAGAATGCCTGAATAGACTTGAAATCTACTGGTTGGTTTTCTCTTATCCCCATTCTAACATTTTGTTCCTAACCCTTCATCTACCTTGACAACATTCTTATATTTTTTTTAGTACTTTGTATTTATCTATGTTCATATATATATAAATTATCGTGGATATTCTCTCTCAATCCAATATGTCATCCAACTTCTTACCACACCTTATTTATGAAAAACTAAACCACTCCAACTACTTTACTTGGAAAAGGTAGATTAGTCAATATCTGTATGGGCATCTTGATAGTTCCATTCCAATCCCCCCACAATTCATCCAACAAGATATAGTTTCCACTCAGGAAATTTGCAATCTTGAAATTATAACATGGATGAAATGAGATCAAAAGTCTTGTTTTATATATCACATCAATGCTCTCTCAAGAACTGTTGATTTCTCTTTCTGATGACTATACAACAAAATAGTTATGGGTCAGACTTGCCAAAACCTATTCTCAGATTTCAAAGGCACATATTCTATATTAGAAAAAGGAATTTCAGAATCTCAATAAAGGGTCAATGTCGATTATGAAATACTTGGGACATGTAAAATTGATAGTTGATCAATTGGGAGTTGTTGGATCCCTTGTTTCCGACAAAGAAAAAGTCCAACAAACTCTTAGTGGTCTTGGACCAGATTTTTATGCCTTCACTACTGCTCTTGAAGTTTAGTGTATCTTGCCCACCTTCAATGAACTTCAGGGAAAGCTGCTTCAACATGAAATGAACATGAAACAACTGATAGGAGGAACAAACCAATGTAATGCTCACAATGTTTTAGTTATTGAAGTTGTTGCAGGTCATATAAAAGGAAATGAGGTTAATCAAGGAGGCATGAACCGTGGGCACATTGGACAAAATGGCCGAGGTATTCTGCCAACACCAAGTGTTATAAGAAGATTTCAAACCAATACAACAAAGAAATTGCCGACGTGTTTTCAATGTAACACGAAGAGTCACATCAAAGCAAATTACTGGTTCAACCCACAAAACAAAGGCAATAAACCTGAAGTTGAACAAAATGTCAAACTCCCACCAGCCGATGTGCAACAAATATTAATGACTGCTTTCTCCAAGAAGACCATAAAACAGAATGATCAAGGTGAACAGTATTTAGATCGGGTGCTGCTACTTATGTAACTGGAAGTACTGATAAGTTACATGATCTTTTTCCTTATTCTGGTAAAAGTAATATAGTTACAGGTGATAGAAGTATTCAACCTATCACATATGTTGGGAATGAACAAATTTCTCTTCCAACATCACCATTTTCATTATCTTTGTCAAATTTTACCTTTGCTCCAAACATTAAAAAGAATATTATTTCGATTTTTAAACTTGTAGATGATACAAACTCACCTATTGAACTTACTTCTTTCTCTATGTATGTTAAGGATCTTCTAACAAAGAAAACATTTGCTAAAGGGAAACGACAAGGAAATATGTATGTCTTCAAGAAAAGTCTTTATTTCTTACAGTCCTCTTCAAGTCCAACTCAATTGACATGCTTTCCTTCCAATGCACCTTCACAAACTCCAAGCTCTAGCTATCTCCAATCAGATGTCAGTAAGCCAGATTTATGGCATGGTCATATGAGACATTGTAATAGTGGGTTTTTGGAAAAACTTGCATCAAATAATCTCATTTCAAATTCCAATTTATCCTTTGATTCCTATGACAAAAAAATATTCTAGTTGTAAATTATGTAAGAGCCATATACTTCCTTTTCATAATATCAATAAAAAGCTTCTAAACCTTTTGAGATTGTCTATTCTGATGTATGGAGGTCAGCTCCCATTGATTCCTTGTCTGGCTCCCATTATTATGTTTTGTTCATAGATTCTTATTCTCGATATACTTGGATTCACTTCATGAAAAAAAAATCAGAGGTGTTTAGTATCTTTCGAGAATTTCATGCGATGGTCCAAACACAATTTTTGTCTAAGGTTGTGCATTTTCAATGTGATGGTGAGGGAGAATATTTTTCACATGACTTTGTTAACTTTTAACAAGAAAATTGGATAACTCGACAAATTTCATGCCCATACACCCCACAATAACATGGCGTAGCTGAATGGAAACATTGTCACATCGTAGAAAGTGGTATAAGTATGATGCATGACAGTAGACTTTTAACATTGTTGTACACATAATAAATCGTCTCCCATAATAGTTTGGATTCAAAATTTCCTTACTTCACTCTTTTTGTTTGAAATCCAAACTACAATGATGTAAGGGTTTTCGGATGTGTGTGCTATGTTCACATTGACTCGTCATTAAGAAATAAATTTCAAAGTAAAACCGTCTAGTGCAAGTTTGTTGGTTATGCAGATGAATACAAAGGTCTCAGATGTTATGACCCTGCAACTAGACACATCAAAGTATCAATAAATATTGTGCTTGATGGACACAACTTTAACATTTCTATTGAGAATTCTTAACCTGTGGAATCATATGATCCTTGGGTAAGTGCTTAATTATTTGTAGCCTGAAATCTCATCCACATGATGAGATAGGATCTCCACTTATCACACCAACAAAAAGAAACAAAGAACTCATTCCAGCTATGAAAAAAGTTGAAAACAATGCTTCATGTCGATTTTGAAAACATGTTTACACTCGTCAGAAAAGATGGATAGATGTCAATCCAACCTCTTTTCATGATGAAGTCTATGATGATCAGCCTGTTAGAAGATCTGAGAGAGTGCGACACCCTATTCATTGATGGGTAAGTTATGATAATTTTTCCTTAGATTTTCAACTCATTATATCTTTAAGTTGTAAAACAAGATGAACCTACTTCTTTTGATGATGCATCCAAGTTGTCACATTGGATTAGGGCAACGAATGAAGAAATAGATGCACTACATGAATGTGCGACATAGAAAATTGTTCTTAGACCCAAAGAAAAGAATGTAGTAGAATCAAAACAGATTTATAAAGTCAAGTATAAACTTGATGGCAGTGTGGAAAGATACAAGGCAAGATTGGTGACACGAGGCTTCACGGAACAATATAGACAAGACTATGATGAGAGATTTAGCCCTGTGATTAAAATAAGAATGATCCATGTGATTATATTGTTGGTAGTTGAATACGGATAGTGACTACGTCAAATGGATATGAAAATGCTTTTTTTATGGTAATTTGAGGGAGGAAGTATATATGAAACAACCTTCAGGATATATGAAAGGAGACTCTCATTCGTGGATTTGTAAACTAAGAAAATCTATTTATGGATTCAAACAGGCCTCATGCTCATGGTTTGACAGTTTCTTATGCAAGATTCAAGAATGTGGTTTTCAAAGTCTCTTTACATTTATCGAAAAGAAAACATATTTTCTTTACTTCTTATATATGCTGATGATATTGTTATCACAGGCAATTCTGAAAAACACATAGGAGACACTAAAAGCTTTGATGATGCAAAACTTCAAAATGAAAGTGCTTGGTGATTTATGATTCTTTCTTGGAGTAGAGATTGATAGGCACAATGATCGCCTTACATTAACACAACAAAAATACACTTAGATTTACTGGAAAAGACAAGTTTGTCTAATTGTAAGCATATTGAAACTCTTAGTGTTTTAAATCAAAGACTAAGTGTGCAGGATGGGGGTTAGGATGGGGGTTATATGAAGATCACACACAATGTCAAAGCATTGTTGGGGCTCCCCAATGTCTTACATTCACTAGACTAGATATTATATATGTTTTGAATCAAGTACCTCAATTTATGCATGTACCTAGAGATACTCACATAGATGTTGTCAAAAGAATATTAAGATATCTAAAGAGATAGCAGGAGATGACTTATTTTATGATAAGAGTGGAAATATAAGTCTTAGACATCAACTTATAACATTCACAGATGTAGATTGAGCTGGAGATCATGATCAAAGAAAGTCTACTTTTGGTTTTTATATTTTCATTGGACATATCCTTAGATCTTGGAACTATCAAAAGCAACAAGGCAATGACAAGATCCAACACTGAAGTTGAATACAGATGTATGGTTGTAGGAACTGTTGAACTTATATGGGTTAGACATTTGCTAAAGGACATTAGAGAAAAGATTAAAATATCAATGTTAATGTGCGATAATCAAAGCACTATTAACATTACTTTTAGTCCCATACAATATGGTTGAAAAAAGCACATTGAGATTGATCAACATTTTATTAGACAAAAGGTGGAAGACAAGGAGATTCAGCCTATTCATGTTAGTACAGATGAACAAGTCACAGACTTATTTACAAAAGGATTAACAAAGCAACAATTCTCATTTCTAAAAGGCAAATTGTACATGGTGCAAAACCATATACAATTTGAGGGAGGATAATAAGATATTGGATCTAATATGATCCAGATCCAACACGTCTAATTATGTCTTGATCACATTTATCTAGGCAAGAACATGATTGTAATTTGTGTAATTATTTCATTCTAAACTCTAGACTGTTGTGTTTGCTTCACTCTAGACTCTAGATTATTGTGACTGCTTCATTGTATATTCTTATAAATTGTGTAAAAGGATCATTATATAAATGGACTGTGTGAGAATGTAAAATCTCACATCCCTTCCTCATTTATCTTTCCTTGTTTTCTCTCTCTCTTAACTTTTCCTTAACTGAAACTAGTCGTGTGTTATAGTTCGATAGCCAAAATCTATTGTGAAATGCAGTCTTGGATATCTTTACAAACAACCCTGATTTGGTGATGCCCGGCGCATAGATCAAGTTTGGAAAAGTACTGCGCTCCATGTAGCTGATCCATTAAATCCTCAGTAAGGATGGCGAAGTACACACAGAAACGCCATCCACAGTCTTTCTTTTTAACAATCAAGGGGAAGGGAAGAGCATTCAGTACCTTCAGCCCACATTTTTTGGACAAGTTTCTCTATTATTTCTCGCTAGTGCTGGCTATATTGGTATGGACGATGAGAGACCACCTCATTGCTTGGCTGCAGTTCAATGCGATGGTCAGCTGCTCGGGAAGTTGGGGGGCCTTCAGGTGCTTCAAACACCTCCTTGAATGCCGTCAATGTCAGACAGTCTTCGTTGACATAACTCACTCAATGGTGCTACTGTTTTTCTCTGTCCCTGCCCACAAGCTAACAACAACATAAGAGGGGTTATCGAAACCTTCAATATATGAGTGGCTGGGGCAATGGGCCGGGCCACCGCTGGGCCGGCCCGATTGGGCCCGGGCTTGGGCCGGGAATTTCCCGGCCCGGGCTGGGGTCCGATAGGCTGGCCCGGCCCGTTTACATTAAAAATTTATTTTTTTTATTTTTTTTAAAATATATATTTAGTATTATTAAATATATTTTATATTTTAAAAAATTATTTTATAATTAAAAAAATTAATTTTTTAATTTCAAATAGACCGGGGGGGCCGGATGCCCACCTTTACATAATGTATCTTCATGCATACAAAATCCCAAATGACCTCCCCAAGGCTGTGCAGCCACTATATTCCTAAAATTGGATCAGCTCCCGCCATCGCCAAAGTAAACAACTCAATAGGAAATTGGTGACCTTGGACTTCCGAAAATTGGCGCACTTCCTACAACATTTCAAGGTGCTGCCATCTCCCACTACAACATCAAATGCCTGCTGGTTCTTTACGTGGCAGCCTAACGCCTTCGTTGATTTTACTCGAACGAAATTATGAGTGTAGCCCATGTCCACCGGCATGCTTACACTTCAGCCTCTCAACTGCCCTTCCACCCTCATCAGGTCCACTTCATCCCCGTGAGGGCATGTAGGGATATTTTCAGTGGCCCTTCTCCCAGTGATTCGACTCTTTCCTCTTCCACGATTTCCCCCCGGTCAACTGACAGCTCTTCATCTTCATCCATGAGGTACATGTGAAGCCTCCTACACGTATGCCTTGGTGTCCAAAGCTAACCATAGTTAATGCATATTCCTCTTCTGTAGTTCTCTTTAATTTGTTCAGGAGTAAGGCATCCGATTACTGGTCTGTTCATTGTATTTCCTCGAGGAGCGACCACTCCTCTTGTGGGTGAACACGTCCTGAGGGGCCACGAATGCCTCTGTCGAAACTCCCTTGTCTTCCAACTAGATGAAGTCGGCGTTGCTTGTCTACTACCATTCTAGCAAGCTCGAAACAATCAGAGAGGCTGCAAGGTTTCGCCGCTTAAACCTGTATTCTGATATGATCCTTGAGCCCACCGGCGAAAGCTCCTATTAAAGCTTCTACTGGCCATCCATGTACCATGTTATTAGGTTTTTCTAAAATTTCTTAATATTCTGCAACCGAACCTTTCTGTTTGATCTTGGACAACTCGACGTCATAGTCAAGGTACGTTGAAGGTCCAAACCTCGCTTTCATGGCTTCCAGCAACGTTGGCTAATTGGGTTTCCTTTGGTGTTTAGCCAATGATACCAGCGGATAGCTGGTCAATCCATGTGCATCGCCGCCTGACTCACCTTGTGTTCATCGGCAATGCCCTAGCACTCAAATAATTGTTCAGTCTTGAATACTCGACTCAGCAAATCATCTCCACCGAATCGAGGGAACTCCATTTTAGCTAAGACATGCATCCATCGCTTCCTCTCCTTGATAATGGAATCAATGTTCATCCCTACTGAAATTCAGTCTCAGTTATGTTCGGTGCTATGAGAGAAAGGTGGCCTACCTTTGATGAATAAGTTCTCTCATCATCGTTAAGAGCGACTGCTATTCTGCTAGGATCGCTTGAAGTCTGCCGTCCATCTCCTGGTGCTGGCACTCGACGGATTGCAGCTGACGATTGACAGAGTCTAGTGATTCCTCTGTTGGGGCTCTAAGCGACTCGACGGCCTGCATCACCCACCCCTGCTGTCGTGGCCTTCTCCCCCATTTTGCGCTCTGATACCAATCGTTAGGCTCTCCTAACAAGCCGAGAAGAAGCTGCACAAGTTAACGAAGTTAACGAAGGCCCAGCTCTTAATTAACA